>NC_060122.1:53221390-53551578 GCF_021461395.2 Schistocerca americana
CACGAAAAACATGAATTTGGATTATGACCGAACGAAGATTTGAACTGCCATCCTCTCGAAATATGGGAAAGAGATTCGTGGACATACAGGCGAATTGAGATAATGGTCACTGCAATAAATGAGTAGAAAGGGAGGAATGTGAGTGACGAGAAAATAAGAGCAGTCAGACCTCACACAGAAATACAGTGTCTTTTTGAAGTCACGTACCATTTTCCAGTTGAAGAGTTGATTAAGCGCTATAAACAACATGAACATACATTCAAATATTTCTTAATACAAATTTAGTGCATTTCATTGCGATGACCTTTCAAAAGTAGACACATGTCCCATTATTCCTGCGTAACCAGCAACATCCTCGTAGCATAGCTGACGTAATTTGTCCCACAGCTGCCAAAATGCAGTTTCTTTAGTTCTTGAAGTTTACTGATCATCACTTGATTCACCTAGATTTGATAAGTTCCCAGATGAGAAAATCCACATTCGTCCGCCCAAGTCCTACAGTTATTTCCGTCCACAGACGTGAAATGTTGCTCATCACTGAACAGAATGTGCAGCATTAAATTTGCATTTCTAACAGCATCCAATAAGTCACAGCACATAGCCCGTCTGGCGGCATAGCCATCATCTTTAAGTTTATGGACGATTTCATTGTGTGTGTGTGTGGGGGGGGGGGGGGAAGGGGGGGCTATTACTCAGCTAGTTCTTTGTTTAGTCTTCTGGTTGTTGCTGCGTGGCTGCGAGTAAGTTTCGTCTGCCCCACCTGGGCTTCCTGAATGCTGACCAGTTCGCATGAATTTCTTGACCATGTTCTTAATCTCACCTCTATTCGGAAACGGTTTGTGAAATTTAAGCTCCAAATTGTTCCACGCCTCTTCGCTGTTCTTCCGCAGCTGTTGTTCCTTCTAGATTACCTGGAAAAAAGTCAAAAATTTTGAGGTTAACGCAGAAATGGCAAGGAACTTTATGAACACTATATTTACGAGTACATTTTCCCACGCACTACTCAACACGAGTAGTTTAAAAATTGTCTCTTGAAACTTTTTACAAGAACTTAAGTTCCATTAGCGGACTAATCATATAGATCTAGGTGTAAGAATGTTCCTGTTTCCTACAAATGGAATACTGAAGAACACAGCAACGTCAATGAAGAAATAGATTTGAGGTTCAGGAGGGAGGTAGTGGGGAATTTTATCCAAACCTAACTTTTATGATCGGCTACCGATAAGGTGACTGACAAAAAATGCCTAGTTAAAAGCGGTACACCCGCAAAATATTTCTATTCAAAAATAATGTGAGCGTTAAGTTTCATACTATTTCCTATAAAATTGAAGTATAAGCCGTACATTTGATGTCACTGCGTGGTAAAGGAATTAAAGTGAGACTGATTATGGCGACCGTGTGTAAGCGTAACTGGTAAGTGGTACGGTTACCAGAAAGAGTATCGCAGTTAATTGGTCTTAAAGATAGGAAGTAATGCGACAAGGGCTGATTCGCCTCTGCGAATGAGTTCTGATTCTTTTCGGTGAAAGGAGGCAGAAAATTGGGCGCTCCCGTGGCGAGGAAGCTGTGAGTGACGGGGCGAATCACGGCGAACGTGGCTCGGAAAATTAGGTGGGGAACCCACCAGCATCGTTTTCTTTTATCGCCGCTGTGATAATTTTCTCAGCAGGGAGAGGGAGAGCGAGTGTGTGTGTGTGTGTGTGTGTGTGTGTGTGTGTGTGAGAGAGAGAGAGAGAGAGAGAGAGGGAGGGAGGGAGAGAGAGAGAGAGAAAGAAAGACAGAAAGTGAGAGTTTCCAGTCGCAGTGGGAGTCATTCGCACGCTCACTGAAGGCAACGGTACACTTGCCTCTTACGTGAAGCCGCACAGTAAGAGCATCTCCAGTTTTTGATAAGGTTTTCATTTTCTTTTTTCATTTCATTTATCGCATTTTTAAAGACGCGTTACCTATAAGGTGCAGTCAAATTAAAACGAGACATCTGGATAAAGGTAAGTAAACTATCTATTATTTCAAAAATAATCGCCATAACTGTCAATACATTTGTCCTGCTGTGACACAAGACGGTCAGTGCCTTCATGAAAAAAATGTTTGCGGTTGCCTATGGAACCATGGCTGTAGCCATGCCTAGAGTCTTGCTACAGGGCTCGAAAAATATGGAACATTCTGGTAAGCGTACATGTTGCCAAGGCTGTTTCGTCTACGCTGCACAAATTTCGTTTTGGGGCTCTTACAAATCCTCTATTCATTCCCGACCTCTCCCCATGCGATTTCCATACTATTGGAGCCCTGAAGAAACGCATTCGTGACCGTCGATTTGCTTCGGACGAAAAGATGGATGCCTGGGTACCATCATGGCTTCGTATGCAACCGTAAACATTTTTCTATGAAGGTATTGACCGTCTTGTGTCAGGTACTTTTTTCCATCAGTCTCCTTTTCAGTTGACTGTCCCTTATAGTATTTTAAAACCATATATTTTACAGTTCTAATCATGTAACTGCATAATTTTCCGTTATAGAAGCAAGTTTCGTTTTCAGCGGAAGAAAAATATAGATAATAACAATAAGTCAAAATAAAGTTGAACGAAATAATAACTGCTAATTAGTTTAAAGAAACCGAATACGTTAAGCAAAAATTTAATAATTTATGAGAGTGTAAAAGGAGGATGGAAGAGGCCTTTTTCTTTCGATTTGACTCTACAAGTAATGTTTTTATTTTGTATTGTATGGGTAGGTTTCCAAAATGAATTAATTAGTTTCCTAAATAAATTTCCTAAACTAATTACACTCTGTAAGCGACCCTTAGGCAATATTAGGGGGTCAGTGCTTACAGATTATAGCGACACTCAATTCAAGGACAGTTATTGTAGTAGTTAGCACTGTCAGTGCTTATGAGGTCCGTGAGGAAGATGCAACTCCGAATGGGGCCATCGAATAATGCGTTTATGACCAGCATCTCCTCTATTTGTAAAATTCGGTGTAACACTGTTTGTACGTATTTCTTTCTCTAATATCTACGTATGTACGTTTGTCTTACGGGTTACCATGTCTTAGTGTGTGTCCCCTTCATTTTCTGTCTCTGTATCGTTGTTGTATGACGTTTCATTTTATCCGTCCTCACTGCTGTCATTTAGTGTTATAGTTACCTGATGAATCACTACAACATCCGCCATACAGCGCGCAGGTCAGTTTCTGCTTCGAATTGTCATTTATTGTAATTTAATAATATTTACAACCAAAGCGGCACGTAGCCGGATCTTTACCGAGTGCAGCTCTTTCACGGCTGAAGGCCTCCAACAAGAAATCTTAACAAGATAAAAATCCAATTAAGATAGCAATAAAATAATTTAAAGAAGCAACATATGCAAGGTGCAATACCATTGGCTGAGGGCCACAATTAAACTTCAAAATGCTTAAAAGATATTACCATAATCTTTAAAGGCAGAAGGCCGCAGTGTTTAAGCTTGAAAATTAATTTTGTAAAAATTTAAGAAAACCAGACGAATAACCATAAGCCTACAATTTATAATAGTTGACTACAGATAATTAAACACCGGTGGCATTCAGAAAGCCTCCAGAGAGGTCGGTGTACTTAGATGAGACAGGTGGTGAGCCCAACTATACTTGCTCCGGCGGAAACCAACCAGGGGACAGCCACGGACCGACCGACACAACAGCGGCAACAGGTGAGGAAAGGACGCTGCCTGAAATTACGTTAGTGGCCAGTGCAAGTAATCGGAACACTAACGGCCACAAGGCAGAAAATTCCGCTGGTACACCTGAGTTTGCCTGCTCCGCAGCAACCGACCGACTCCCCCAGAATGCCGACATCATCTAAAATAGTTGCCAGGAAATAACGCCAACTACACACACAACCCGAAAAACACTGCACGAAGACCTGAACGACATCCAGCAGTAACTAAACTCACACGAAGACAGGTCGGGAGTCGATGCACACACACCTAGCCGACTCCTGAACGATCGGCGAGCCAAAACTCGTCGTCCTGTAGGACGACCGACCGACGATCCACCAAGACCGTGGCCCGGCTCAAGTGATGCGTGGCGGAACTTGTCGGGCGAGCCTTGTCGACGCAGAGCTCACTGCTGTTCCAACCCGACTGCACTAGTGCCGCATTGCAACTCCCCGACTGGTAAGTCCGGACTGCGCTCCGGACGCGTTCCAATTGACTGGCAGACCCGAACTCGCGACGCGAACTCCCGATCCGAACTGCTTACGACAGACAACCAGTGGGAAGTAATAGCAGTCGAGCAAAGATACTACGAGAGGGCATATATCGATACGCGCTGCTAACGCCGATCACGGTCTGGTAAAGCAGCAGCTCAGTGACAGTAGTAATTTAAATTAACGTAGTGAGATGGAAGTACGTTAAAAACGGGGTGTAAAATACATCATGGCGGGAACACGAGCCACGCACGGCTCAGCGGTTGTTCGGTTTTCATCTTACTGCCCCTTATAATTGATGATGCTGTCGTTGGGTCAACGTGGGAACACGTAGAGATCGTCTCCCCAGATCCATTGTTGAACACTTTGTGCTGCACGGTGAGCTCTGAAACATTTGTACTCGAACCACCATTGCGGCCTGTTGTGATATCTGTCGCAGGTCGCCGCCTATCCTGCTTCACAGAGCGGTAAGTCTCCTACCTTTACTCTCTGTGATGAAGCGTAGGAATCGGACAGGTTGTCGACCACTCGTGGTTTCATCGTTCTTCAACGACTTTCCTTAGATGCTCACGCCAGTAGCACGGGAACAACATACACAGATGGCGGTAGTATCGGCTACGCGAGGTAGAAATGGATAGTGCATTGGCGGGGCTGTCTTTTGAAATCAGGTGATTCATATGAAAAGATTCCCGACGTGATCATGGCCACACGACGGGAGTTACCACACATTAAACCCTGAATGGTAATTGGAGATAGATGTTCCATTTCGGAAATCGTTAAGGAGTTCAATATTCCGAGTCAAGAGTGTGCCGAGAATCCTAATTTCAGCCAATATCTCTCACTACGTAAAACGCAGTGGCCGGCGACCTTCACGTAACGACCGAGGCAGTGGCGTTTACGTAGAATAGTGACTGCCAACAGACGAGCAACACCGTGTCAAATAGCCGTAGAAATCAATCTGGGACGCACGGTGAATGTATCCGTCGGATAGTGCGCCGAAATTTGGCGTTAACGGAGTATGGCTGCAGACGACCGACACGAGTGCCTTTGTTAACATAACAACAACTGCGGCGGCTCTCCTGGTTCGTGACCGTATCAGTTTGATGCCAGACGACTGGAAAACATTGACCTGGTCAGATGAGTCCCGATTTCAGTTGGTAAGAGGTGATGGTAGGATTCGAGTGTGGCGCAGACCCCACGAAACCGTGGACCCAAGTTGCCAACGAGACACCTTGCAAGGTGGTGGTGGCTCTGTAATGGTGTGGTCTGCGTTTACATGGAACGGATTGAGTCTCTAGTTCATCTTAACCGATCTTCGACAGCAAATGGTTGTGTTCGGTTACTTGAAGACCAACCATCTGGAACCATTCATAGACTTCATGTTGCAAGAAAAGGGCGAAATTGTTATCGATGACAGTGACCCGTGTCACTGGGTCACAGTTGATTGTGAATGGTTTGAAGAACGCTTGGCAGTTCGAGCGAATGATTTGGCCACTCAGATCGCCCGAAACGAATCCCACCGAACATTTATCGGACATAATCGAGAGGTCATCTCGTGCACAAAATCCTGGACCGGCACCACTTTCGAAGGCTGTAGTCGAGGCATGGCTCACTATTTCTGCAGAGGACCTCCAACTACTTGTTGAGTCCATGCCACCTCGAGCTGCTGCACGACACCGGGCAAAAGGAGGGCCCGACACAATGTTAGGCGGTATCCATTGACTTCTGTCACTTCACTGTATTGTCTCCCTACGTCGCAAACCCGCAACCCTACCAGCAGTCGCTCAGTGTCGCGTTGGGCGGTGGCCAGAATGCTCTGCCTCGTCAGCGTTTCGTTTCCCTTGCTCTTAAGCAAGTTAATGGAGTTGGAGCGCACGTCGATGTTATAACAATGATTAAGTTGGGCATCCTCATTTCCTTCTCCCTGTTCATTCGATTTTCCTGCGTCGCACTTCCCTAAATCTACCACGTGGTGTTCGATAATAACTGCCATTGAGTATGGAGGCGGTGCTCGAAACAGTACTGTGGTGTCACCGCCACACACCACACTTGCTAGGTAGTAGACTTTTAAATCGACTGCGGTCCGCTAGTATACGACGGACCCGTGTGTCGCCACTATCAGTGAATCCAGACCGAGCGCCGCCACACGGCAGGTCTATAGAGACGT
Organism: Schistocerca americana; assembly: GCF_021461395.2. Classification (NCBI taxonomy): domain Eukaryota; kingdom Metazoa; phylum Arthropoda; class Insecta; order Orthoptera; family Acrididae; genus Schistocerca; species Schistocerca americana. Next base: position 53,227,738 of record NC_060122.1, read on the forward strand.
ACTGGCACTCGCCCCAGTTGTACAGACGACGTTGCTAGGAAAGGTTCACTGACAATTACGCTCTCATTTGCCGAGACGATAGTTAGCATAGCCTTCAGCTAAGTCAATTGCTACGACCTAGCAAGGCGCCATTTATCCTTTGCTATGTATCTAATGAAGAATGTACAGTAACAAGACCAATGTTCACCAATTGTGGATTAAAGTTAAGTATTCCAGCAGCTACGTACTTTTCTTTATAGCGTTCATTACGTATCCTGTTTCAGACCTCACGCCAGCCTGCGTGAGTTTAAGCGCGTGCCTTTCGGTTACCCGTCACTGTGGATTGGCTGTCTTGCCAGTGCACAAGAAGTACCTTGTGGGCAGATGCCCGCCCCGCTGCTGTCGCCTAGAGACAGACGTACCCTCGCTCTGCTCGCCGACACACCTCCCCGTTCATCAGAGAGTGTGCGCCGTGACATTTGTCCGATACGAACCTGATGACGTTACAAACTATCAGAGATGATGGCGAGGGTTAAAGTGTCAGTTTAAGGTAAGGAACCCTGCTCCGGAAACGACCGGGTCAGAAGTTACAAGCAAAAATGTTTTGACACCTCTGTCAGTGGACCTCTTCTAACGCAAGTTGTTTGCATTCCATACTTGGAGAAGTGTTAGTACGGACCTACGTTTATCTACTAAACATAGGCACTAAATTGCTTACCGTGAGAGCTTATGAACACGTCTTCATCTTTGCAATAGTGAAATACATTTCTATTACTGAACAAGTCATTATAGCGGTTGAGGCGGGCCGGCCACGCCGAGCCACAATGTGCGTGAAACGCCCGCTAAACCCGCTGGGCAGAACAGGTGATTAGGATTGTGGAAAGGCCCAAAGTTTCACCTTAAAACTGGAATTTATTGCAATTTAATAACACATTTACAACCAAATCGGCACATAGCCGAACTTTTACGAGTTTCAAACTCCAAATCTTTCACAACTGAAGGGCTCCAAACAAGAAATCTTAAAAATCAACAAGGGAAATTTCAAGTGACTGAAAACACGCAGTTACAATTACAAATAAAATAATTTATATATATATATATATATATATATATATATATATATATATATATATATATATCACAGCTAGGCTCAAAGCCTCAAGGCAAGGGTGGATAGACAAACATAAACAAGATGCAATACAAACGGCTGAAGGCCCACAATTAATTTTCCTCAATTTAAAAAAAAAATATAACCATAAGCCTTATGTTTTAAGTAGCTGAAATCGGGCTAAAAGAAAAGACAACACAACGGCAATATCCTTTCAGCAAATATCCACTTGCTGGAATTCAAACTTACTTACATAAAACACAGTAAAATCAAGAATTTTTTTATCGTTGGTTGTGATAGATTATGAATAGACAGTTAAACACCGGTGAGAAAGACAGTAAAGGCAACAGCACTCAGAAGCCTCCAGGGGGTCGGTCTGCCCTCGTTCACTTAGGTGAGACAGGTGGTGAGCCCAACTGCACTCGATCCGTCGGAATCCAACCAAGGGTCAGCCACGGACCGACCGACAAAACGACTTGCTTGCCACCAATCGCTACATGAGAACTCAAACACAAAATGTTACGGACGTAATTATCCACAATCAAATATGTATGTGTATTAAGCTGTCAAAACTACACACCGTCTTGGACAGTGATAACAGGTGAGTAAAGGATATGGCCTGAAAGTATGTTAGTGGCCAGCGCAGGTAATCGGAACACTAACGGCCACAAGGCAGAAAATTCCGCTGGTGCACTTGAATTGTAGTCAACCAATATAGTTAATTGCACCGCATGGAGGCTAAATTTCAGCAACACAAACATTCGGTGTTGCTCACAGGAAAACCTCCCTAACAGCGAACCACCGAAACGAACCACACAACATAAATGGACGTGGCTTGGGTACTTAAAACATTACTCAACTTGGACGTCCTGCGTCGGTGAACCACGAAGCTCGTAGCGTTCGGACCGCTCCACACACGCTTCAACACTGTGCAGGGACCGCCAGTGGACCCAGCCGACTGCACCGTGCGGAGATAACTTCCCTGGTCCGCATCAACCGACCGACTCCTCTCAGAATGCCGACAACATCTAAAATAGTCGTCAGTGCAAATAACGCCAACTACACGCACAACCTGACAAACACTTGCACGAAGACCTGAACCATACCCAACAGTAACTAAGCACACACGAATGCAAAACGGGAGTCGATGCACACACACAGCCGACCCATGAACAATCGACTTGCAAAAACGGTAGGACGACCGACCGACGGTCCACCAAGACCGTGGCTTGGCTAAAGTGATGCGTGGCGGCAATGGTCGGGAGAGCCATGTCGATGCAAACCTCACTGCTCCAACCCGACTGTACTAGTGCCGCATTGCAACTCACCGAGTGGCAGATCTGGACTGCGCTCCAGACGCGTTCCAACTGACTGGCAGTCCGAACTCCCGAGCCGAACTCGCTTACCACAGACAACGACCGGGAAGTAATAGCAGTCGAGCAAAGATACTACGAGAGGGGATGTATCGATACGCGCTGCTAACGCCGATCACGGTCAGGCAAAGCAGCAACTCAGTGACAGTAGTAATTTAAATTAACGTAGTGAGGTGGAAGTACGTTAAAAACTGGGCGTTAATTACATGATGGCGGGAACACGAGCCACGCACGGCTCAGTGCGAACCGCGTGCGGGCCGACCTTCGGGCTGTCTCAACTTTGCTCAGTCCTTCTCGAAAGTACCCGCTACAGCGCGACATTTTATTTAGTAATCCGGAGTAGCATTTTTCGGCCGGCACTACTGTCTTCAGACCGGCAGAATGCTGCTGTCCCTTCGCTATTTCCCCGTGATATGACGGACGTTCACTGGCCCAGTGGCTGTCTGCACAAAGAGAGGCAGTCTAGTGATCTACGTTCACATGTCTTTAAAAATGAATGCGAATGACAGAAGAAAGGGATAAGAATTCTCAATATCTATTATGTAGTTGAATGATGGACGCGCACTGCAACTTTGCTGTGAAACAACATTACAAAGCCATTCAGAAAGAATTTAAAGACTTATTTGACAATGTAAGAGCAACGAATTACAACGACCAACAGGCGGCGTTCATTCCTCTGTACATCAAGAACAACTTTGCGCTAATTTGCAGCCATGGAGGACGTAAAGAAATTAAACTGGATTTTTGAAGTCGCACACACTATTCCACTGTCTGTTGCAGCAGCTTTCGACGGACCTAAACGAAGAATAATAAGACTTTACATGTTAGAGCAAAGTACGTTGGTTACGTCAAGGGGGATGCCTGAAACAATTTCTCGATTTAAAGCCAGTTGTTGCTGAATTTATGAAGGAAAAAGAGTGCAGAAACGAAAATTAGAGGACCCGGAATGGGTTTCAGATGTCGCATTTTAAGTACACTTGACTGCGCATTGCCCACTGTAAGACATTGCAAGGCGAGAAACAACTTCATTCTGACTTGATGAAGATAAGTTTAAAAATAAAATCCCTTTATCTGAAGGGGCACATTCTGACAAACACATTCCATTGCCCGAATCTCACTGCCGTTAAAGAAAACTCAACGTTTTGAAGAATTCATTGTGGCCGGAAAGAACAGCTTTATTAACATTACTTACATCTGTTTTCGGACCATTTTCGAGATCGTTCGCCGTTTCAGCTGAGAGCGGTGCTTTTAATGTGCAAATGGAATTGACTGATCTGGTATGTAATCCCCGCCTTACAGACGAACCTTGTTTCGTTAAAACTGTGCAGGACATTATTTTCCTGAGGTAGAGTTTCCACGTCTCCATAGTGAGTCTGCAAACATGATAAACTATTTCCATCAACGTTGGTGTGTGAGAGACGTTTTTCGATTATGGAACCAAATGAGTTACGATTACGCGGTAACTTGAGAGTAAATATTTGTTTTACTGTCGTCGTCTGTCCGTATTCAGACAATTTGTACCAGACATAATTATAATACTTACGTCTTCAGCGCGCCAAAAACAAATAATACTGAAATTTTGTTTCGTTTCTCATTTGAGAAATGAAAGCAAGTCATCTTCAGTGCGGCGGCATTGTCATCTAAATACGGTCCGTTCGCCGTTTAGCTCTCTTCCCCCTCCTCCGGCTCAAACAGTTCGGCTTGGCAGCGGGGGAAGTATGCAGTTAGACGGAGTGCTATGGCACGTCTCTCTAGATGAGTTCTTGGCCACCCATAGGTTAAGATTTACATCTTAGATCCCCTACTTATTATACAATTTCTGCTTGTTTAGGCACGAACTACCTTCTCCCAAAATATGGAGAGCAAAGACCTTGCAGTACAATAGGTCCACTGTCAGAACAATCTTTGCTTGTAACTCAACTTTCGACTCGGTCGTTTCCGGACCAGGGTCACTTACCCTAAATTGATCCGTTTGCTCTTCCCCATCATCCCCCTGTCCGCAGCTCGTGGTCTCGCGATAGCGACATCTCTCGCTTCCAGATCACGGGGTTCCGGGTTCGATTCCCGGCGGGATCTGGGATTTTCTCCTGCCTCGAAATGACTGGGTGTTGTTTTGTCGCCCTCCTCCTCCTCCTCATCATCATCATTCATCCCCATTACGGTCGGTGGAAGGGAATGGCAAACCACCTCCGCTAGGACCTTGCCTAGTACGGCGGTGCGGGTCTCCCGCATCGTCCCCTACGCTCTGTCAAGGAGTATAGGACCTCATGTTCATCATCATCCCTCAAAGTTTTAGCATCATCACAGAGAGACCTCGTATAATGCAGACTACATCACTAGATGTCATGAGCGGCGGATCTGGTGGCATAAAAGGAGGGGGGTATTAGGAGGTCAGTAGAGAAGTGGTAAGACCAAACTGCCTCGGTCAAGAGCGCTCAGTCATGTTTGGTTTGTGGGGCGCCCAACTGCGCGATCGTTAGCGCCCGTTTTCTCACAGTCCAATTGTTTTCACAGTCCAGTCGAGCCACTGTCACGAATGAGGAGGATGATGATGAAATGATGAGGACAACACAAACGTCCAGTCCCTGGGCAGAGGCAATTCCCAGCTCGGCGGGAAATCGAACCTGGGACCCTGTAATCCAGAGATAGCAACGCTAGCCAAAAGACCACGAGCTGTAGATGGAGAGCTCAATGACTTCGAACACGGACTGGTCACTGGATGTCACTTGAATAACAATTCCATCACACACACTTTAACCCTTCTGCAGCTGAGCCACTCCACTGTTAGTAATGTGATTGTGAAGGGGAAATATGACGGAAAAGTCATGTGTAAGCGAAAACCAGACAGACCACATGACCTGATAGTCAGAGACCGACGAGTATTTCGGAGAGTGGTTGCTAGAAACGCTTAAAAGCAGTGGAAGGAATCGCTTTTTAGTTCCGAAGTGCTACCAGAAGTCCAGCTGGAGCAATGACTGTGCATTGGACGTTGAGAAGAATGATGTGCAATGATGTAGCATCTCCTCGAGAGCCACACATTTCTCTAGTCAGTACTAAGCGACCCTTGAGTTGGTGTAAAAGGCAACGTCAATGGACATTGGAGGAGTGGAGTGGTTTGGAGTGACGAATCAGGCTATAACCTGCGGCAGTCCGATGGAAGATTTTGGGTTTGGCAAATGGCTGCACAACGTTAACTCCCATCGTGTGTAGTGCCACCAGCGAGATACGTAGGAGCTGATGTTACAGTATTGGGTCCCCTTATTGCACTTAAGACAACGCTAAAATCGGCATGATTTGAATACGTTTCACAGCATTTTGTACTGCTTACAGTAGACGAATAGACTGGAGATGATGATTGTATCGTCGTGTAAGCAATTCATAAAGCAGCATCTTTGTGTCAATGGTTTCTGTAAGATAACTGTTGTGTACATAGTTCCGCATAGTCAGCGCGTACACAACTTCCCCACTAGAGCGCGCCCCGCTAAGCACAACAGCGCAGGCGCAGCGCTAGTCTGTCTCCGCACTACGAGATGGCGCTGCCTTAGAGACAGACCAAATTCTGCTGCTGCTGATCCACGCAGTGATACCTGAACGCATGAGGTATTATAGCAAGTGTACAGACCTCCGATTAGTCAGTCTGCATTTGTCTGCACCAGTCTGTACCAGTCTGCATTAGTCTGTACCAGTCTATAGTCAAGTTTCAGTCTGTGCCTAATGATATTCCTGTACATAGCCATGAAGATAAGTGTATAGACACTTTGTCAGGTATCAGAATAAGATTAACATACCAAGACCAAAGGAACTTCAGACTGTCAATTGTAAATAGCATCCAGAATCAAGTTATGTAATGTTTATGCTTGTTATTATTTTAATAAATGTGTGTGAAAATTAATCAAGTTCCGTTTAAAGATGGTCACCGTCAATCTGCTACTCTTAGCGTGTAAGTGGCATTTCAATCGTCTGACCTAACGGCAGAAGATAAACACGCCACGATAAGACCACGAGACACATTGCTGACACTCGCCTACTTCCTTAGAGCGACAAGTCAAATAATCCGATGGTGTGTGTACCGAAGGTCTTCCAGTACGCACACCACAGTAACGTTGTTGAAATGGACTGGGTTAACTAGAGCCGTGGCCTGAACCTAGCGTCCAGCGTAACACCTTTGAGATGAGTTAGAAAGCCGACTTCGCTCCAGACCCCAGCGTCTTGCATCAGTACCATCTCTGGTTTCAGCTCTTGAAGAAGAATGGGCCGCCTTTCCTCCACAGACATTCAGATGTCTCGCAGGAAGTGTGCCCAGCTCAGCTTCAGTTTTGATAAAGACGAAGAGTGGACACAAATTCAGTAATAGGTGTGGGACCCTTGTGATCGGAAGGCGTAGCAGCTTTCGTCACAACTCTTTTCTGCAAACAGTCCTGCCGCATTGTCTCGAAGTTTCGACGCCTGTTTCCATGTCTTCCTAGCGCTCGTTTCATGTGACTGCTGTCCACTGACCATATCACAAAGCCAGTGGGAGAGTTCACTGCTGTGGCACTACAGACGCCCTCGCAATCGTAACGCGTTATTTTCCTCACTAAAGCGAGCAAAATACGCGACGTATCAATTTCCAGTGGGAAAAACGAGAAGCAAATATCAAATGAAAACAGTAATTTCGCTGCGCGTTCCGGTTTAAAAGTACCATATACAACTCGTTGGTCGGAATGATCGACTTTTCATTTGGCTCCTTGTTGACGTCACCGCGGAAAAACAAAAGTAACGCGCAGCGCATTCGACAAAACAATTTAGAACGCCAAACCGAGAGAGAGATGTCGCTTCGACTACTCTATTTGCAATATGAACGCAATTGTTTTCAACATGGCTTTTATTGCTCTCTAAATGGGATGTCATTTTTGTTTTATTTCCGTCGGAACAGAACTGGCTTTTGTTACCACAGCTCTGAAATCCAGATAATTTCCCGAAGAAAATTTTGCGGCACGCTGGGTACGTCAATTGAAATTTTTGTAGTCCGTAGCTGTTAAACGCTTCAATAGTCTCTGGCAGGAGATATATTTCGTCGCTAAATTTGTCACCGGAGATTTAGCTCTGTTTATTGGGACTTTTCGATAGATTCTTCCATCAAAGCCTTCACGGAAGTAGTGCAATATGTAACATTCACAACGGTTTGGCGGCAGTACACTTCATTGGAGTGGGCTGGTCAATCATCTGTGGCACTAAATACAAAAATTCCTGTGGTTACTGTTGCATATTGAGTGACACCGAATCGGAGGATCAGTATCTAGTTTTTACTCTACTGAATACCTTGCGGCGTTCATTGAAAGGTATGTGGGAACATGGGAGTAGCGAGTGGTGCGTGCTTCGTTTACTCCATGCAAGTGCAGCGGACGTTAGATATACGTTTTTACTCTTTGACTTCTTTTCCGAGTTTGGAAAATAAAATATTTTTTGCAAGGCTGTATGTGGGTTTAATTTTTTGCCTACAGGTACATATTCTACAAGAAATTAACCCCCCACCCCTCCAAAATAAAGTAAGTCGTAACAGAATGTGCACTTAGCACAAAAAGTAGCGATGGCTGAAATTTGATTTTCCCGCCATGTCACACAGGATTCAGTCACATCACAGTGTGTAGCGTACTGCCCATAAAATTAAAGTACACTTACAGATGTTAGTCCTTGCTTTCCAGAAACATCACCTCAGTCTTTGAATGGACTTAACTATTACCATTCGTATTCCTGTTTCATACAGGTGTTGACCACGTGGGAAGCCTCCGAGCATCTTTCTAGACATGTGCAAATGTTGATTTAGTGTATTTTGTGATACAAAACACAAGTCGGGGTTGTGCTCCAATTTTTCCGCATTTTCTGAAAGTGCTCTTGTTTCTTGCATCAGATATAAGGTTTAGATTTATCTCTTCAGCCCATTATACATCTCCGTTTTGATCACTGTATTGTTAGGACTTCATCTGACCACATCAGAAGGTTTACCCACATGACTGTTATTGACAGCCTTTCAACGTTTATGGTGATACTATGGGTTCGCTTTCGGTACAGGTATTCACTAAACAGACGTCTTGTATGTCACTGCAAATAGTGTGTTACACGTCCATAAACATGATGAAGTGTGGCTCCTAGTAGTTCATATCCCGGTATTCTCCCTCTTGACTTCAGTTTGAGATCGCTGTTCACACGAGTCTCTTGAATGGCGACTATGTCAGTCTTGTTGCCTGCAAGGATATTTGATGCGTGGCCACGTTTTGATTCACTATACTTAACTGACAAATGCGAAGACAGAATCCGATGTTTCTTGTCTGATGGTTCTGAAATATGCGTATGATAACCAGGAGAGCTCTCTCTCTCTCTCTCTCTCTCTCTCTCTCTCTCTCTCTCTCTCGCTCACACACACGCACACACTCACACACACGCACACACTCACACACATAAACACACACAAGGAGAGAGAGAGAGAGAGAGGTATTGCACACACATTTCACAATAGGCAATACTGTTCCGTAATTGTAAACAACATTCTAAACATAACATGAAGTAAACAAGTGTTCATGTTCTTAGCGCAGTAATAAAATCAGATTGCAGAAAGCAGAAAAACAGATCTAAAGCCAAAATAACGAACAAGAACGCATTTAGAGCAGCATAAACAGAATTTGTCAGTAGAAATTTGAATTATTGTTATGTTATATAAAATCAAGAATGTGCCATAACTGTTTATAATCTCAATGTACAGGGTCTAACATCGAAAGGTAACTAGCGTGAACCCAAACATGTATGTACACTCTACACAAAAAAAAAAAAAAACACGCACCACGAAAGGATTATCTGAATGGGAGAAAATCGAGATTATATGCCAAATTCTATCCAATAGGCGCGTTATATCGTCAAAATCTCGATCTCGTTGGAGAGACCTTCGTCTACATCTACTTGGATACTCTGGAAATCACATTTAAATGCCTGGCAGAGGGTTCATCGAACCACCTTCACAGTTCTCTATTATTCCAATCTCGTATAGCGGCCGGAAATAATGGACACCTATATCTTTCCGTACGAGTTCTGATTTCCTTTATTTTATCGTGGTGACCGTTCCTCCCTATGTAGGTCGGTGTCAACAAAATATTTTCGCATTCGGAGGAGAAAATTTTTGATTGGAATTTCGTGAGAAGATCCCTTCGCTGCGAAAAACGTCTTTCTTTTAATGATTTCCAGCCCAAATCCTATGTCATTTGTGTGACACTCTCTCCCATATTTCTCGATAGTACAAAACGTGTTGCCTTTCTTTGAACTTTTTCGATGTACTCCGTCAGTCCTATCTGGTAAGGACCCCACACCGCGCAGCAGTATTCTAAAAGAGGACGGATAAGCGTAGTGTAGGCAGTCTCCTTAGTAGGTTTGTTACATTTTCTAAGTGTCCTGCCAATAAAACGCAGCCTTTGGTTAGCCTTCCCCACGACATTTTCTGTGTGTTCTTTCCAATTTAAGTTGTTCGTAACTTAGTTGAATTTACGGCTTTAAGATTAGAATGATTTACCGTGTAATCGAAGTTTAAAGAGTTCCTTTTAGCACTCATGTGGATGACCTCACACTTTTCGTTATTTAGGGTCAACTACCACTTTTCACACCATTCAGATATTTTTTTCTAAATCGTTTTGCAGTATGTTTTGATTTTCTGATGACTTTATTAGTCGTAAACGACAGCGTCGTCTTCAAACAACTGAAGACGGCTACTCAGATTGTCTCCCAAATCGTTCATATAGAAAAAGACCAGCAAAGGGCCTATAAGGCTACCTTGGGGAACGCCAGAAATCACTTCTGTTTTACTCGACGACTTTCCGTCAGTTATTACGAACTGTGACCTCTCTGACAGGAAATCACAAACCCAGTCACATAACTGAGTCGATATTCCATAAGCATGCAATTTCACTACGAGCCGCTTGTGTGGTACAGTATCAAAAGCCATCCAGAAATACAGAATCGATCTGACACCCCTTGTCAATAGCACTCAACAGTTCATGTGAATAAAGAGCTAGTTGTGTTTCACAGGAACGATGTTTTCTAAACCCATGTTGACTGTGTGTCAATAGACCGTTTTCTTCGAAGTAATTCATAATGTTCGAACACAATATATGTTCTAAAATCCTGCTGCATATCGATGTTAACGATATGGCCTGTAATTTAGTGGATTACTCCTACTACCTTTCTTGAATATTGGTGTGACCTGTGCAGCTTTCCAGTCTTTGAGAACGGATCTTTCGTCGAGCGAATGGTTTTATATGATCGTTCAGTATGGAGTTAATGGATCAGTATACTCCGAAAGGAACCTAATTGGTATACAGTCTGGACCAGAAGACTTGCTTTTATGAAGTGGTTAAGTTACGTCATTACTCCGAGGATATTTACTTCTACGTTACTCACGTTGCCAGCTGATCTCGATTCGAATGCTGGAATATTTACTTCGTCTTCTTTTGTGAAGGCATTTCGGCAGGCTATATTTAGTAACTCTGCTTTGGCAGCACTGTCTTCGAAAGTATCTCCATTGCTACCGCGCAGAGAACGCATTGGTTGTTTCTTGCTGCTTACATACTTCACATACGACCGGAATCTCTGGATTTTCTGCAAGGTTTCGAGAAAATGTTTCGTTGTGGAAACTGTTATAAGCATCTCGCATTGAAGTCCGCGCCAAATTTCGAGCTTCTGTAAAAGATCGCCAATCTTGGGTATTTTGCGTCTGTTTAAATTTATCATGTTTGTTTCTGCAACAGTGTTCTAACCTGTTTTGTGTACCAAGGAGGATCAGCTCCGTCGTTTGTTAATTCATGCGGTATAAATGTCTCGCAAGCCACATCTGGTCTACACTTATATTATTAATTTGGAACGAGTGGAAAAGCGTCAAGAAAAGTTTTATCTGCTTTTTTGAATAGGCATATTTTTCGCTTATTTTTCAAGGATTTGGGGATTACAATATTCAACTTCGCTACGACAACTCTGTGTTCACTAATCCCTGAATCGATTCTGATGCTCGTTTTTAACTCAGGATTATTTGTTGCTAAGAGGCCAAGAGAGTTTTCACAGCCATTTGCTATTCACGTGGGCTCATGAACTAACTGCTCGAAATAATTCTCAGAGAATGCGTTTAGCACAATTTCGGATGATATTTTATGCGTACCTCCGGAATTAAACATGTATTTTCGCCAACATATTGAGGGTAAATTAAAGTCACCACCAACTATTATCGTACCTGCCCATTTCCCTACAGACGTACGCAATTAGGGAGAGATACGATGACCTTGCTGGTCAAGGTAGGGTTTGGAAGCATGAACACAAACAGTAGAAACTCTGGCAGCGTGAGGACGGCCATTACCTTGTTGAAATGTAAACCAATGATAGTTTGCCATGAAGGCCAAGGGAGTGGAGTATTGTCGACGTACCACTGTGCTGTAAGGGAGGTGCGGATGATAACCAAAGGAGTCCTGCTATGAAAGGAAATGGCACCCCAGAGCATCACTCTTGGTTGAAGACCGTACGACGGGCGATAGTCAAGTTGGTATCCAATTGCTGTCCATGGCGTCTCCGAAAATGTCTTCAGCCTGAAATCTTATTCACTCGAGTAGTATAGTCATCAGTGATGAGCTACGCTTCGAGCTGAGCCCTGATAACGAGCAAGGACGTGTCTGGAGACACCCCAGACAGTTGTGACATGCCAACCTGTCACCTGTCATACGGCCTTACAGTCAGGAGTGATCGTCTGGGGTGCCGTTTCCTTTCCCAGCAGGAGCCCTTGGGTTATCATCCGAGGCACCCTTACAGCACAGCGGTACGTCGACGATATTCTATGCCCCGTTTTTCTTACCTTCATGGCAAGCCATCGTGGACATTTCAGCAAGACAATACCAGCCCAGGGGGCTGACAGCTACCAGTGCTTGTCTTCGTGCTGGACAAATCCTACCTTTACCAACAAGGTTCCTGGATCTCTCCCCAAATGAGAACGCTTGGAGCATAATGGACAAGGTCCTTTAACGATCTCCGGATTTTGACTGGGTCAGTTGGACAGAATTTGGCACAATATCCGTCAGGAGGACATCCAACAACTCTATCAATCTGTCAAACACGAATAACTGCTTGAGTAAGGTGCAGAGGTGGACCAACGCGTTATTGACTTCCTCAATTTGTGAAGTTTTTTCTCTTGAATTAATCATCTAATTTTTCTTAAATTGCAATCATTTGTTTTTCTGTGCATGCACATCGTAAGTACTGATTTCTGTTGCGTTAGAATCATTTCTTCGTTACACTTGGTTTTATTTTTAATGTATTTAACGTCACTGATGATGCCTTTCAAAATATTAAAGCGAAACCCGAATGCTACGAAAAATTTTCGATTTGCGCAATATTATATAGACAGATTTGACGTGAAAATTATTAACATAATGTTGTTAAAGGTATCTAAGTCCATGTATCTAACGGTTAAATAATATGTATTTGTTTTACAACACGCGTTTCGCTTACTTCATTTGACTGTCAGTGGTATAATTTTTGTGTGACTTCCGTTTACATCTGAAATTGTTCTTCGCTCACATTTTCCAGGTATTCCAGCACTGGCACGTATGTTCGTGGGCTATGTATTTCTTGACGTAAAACATGAAAAAATCATCGCACCACTGGTGTTTCTTTGCATTTTCCTGGCTAACAATTCTTCGGGAAGGCTGAAGGATAATTCCGTGATTGACATATCATTTTCTGTCCAATTCGCGATCTTACGTCCAAGATCACGAATTGGGCAGAAAATAATATGCACTACTTTTAATTCAGTCAACGTTCCAGGTAATCAGAATATAGCAAAACGAAAGTTGTACACAGATAAGCCAAAACACTATGACCAATTCCCACCCCGAGGTTGGATGCAGCTTTGTGACGTTTCAGACACGTGACGCGCTATGAAAAGTATGTAACTCCAGCAGAAGCGGATGGGGGATCACCCTAGCGAAGATATGGGCTACAAATGGGGAAATCCACTCAGATAAGTGACTTCGTCAAAGAACAGATTATTATTACACAAAGCCTGTGAACGAGTATCTCGGAAATGGCGAAGCTGGTAGAATGTTCACGTGTCATGGGCATCTACGGAAAGAGGTAGATGGACCGTGAAACTACCACTGGGAGCTAAATGGTTGGACGTCCACGACTCTTCACAGAACGTGGGGTTCGGAGGCTTGTCTGCTCTGTAAAATCGGATAGATGGCGATCTGTGGCAGCTCTGCGGAAAGAGCACAATGCTAGTGCACGAACGTCTCGGGTACACCGTGCATCGAACATTGTTGAACATGAAGCTCCACAGCAGACCACTCCTATGTGTTCACACGTTGACCCAACGAAGTCGTCAGTTATGACAGCAGTGGCCACGGGACCATCGGGATTCGATCGTCAGTCAATGTCAACGTGTCAGCTCTTCGGATGAATCTAATTATTGTTGCATTAGCTCGATGGTCGTCTCCACAAACGCCGTCATCGACGTGAACAGCGTCTCCAAACGTGCAGCGCGCCGCGGACGCAGGCTAGCTGGAGTAGTATTATGCTATGGGAGACGTTCTCCTGCCCTTGCGTAGGACCTGTAGTAGCAATCGAAGATACGCTGACAGCTGCGAATCAACTGCTTCCTTTCATGCTTAACTTGACGACGAAGTCATTTTTCAGCAGCCTAGCTGTCCGTGTCTCGGCTACAGAACCGTACTACAGTGGTTTGAGGAGCACTATATTGAACTCACGTTGATGTCTCGAAAACCAAATTCGCCTGATGTAAATCCTATGGAACCCATCTGGATCGCTATTGGGCGCCATCACCGCGTAAGGAAATCGGCGGCTCCTTATTTACGCAAATTGCATGACCTACGCGTAGACATCTAATCCTATACGCCTTCAGAAACCTACCAACAAACTATCGCATCCGTGATGAGCAGAATCAGTGATGCATTTTGTTCCAAAGACGGACAAACAAGCTGTTAAGCAGGTGGCCATAATGTTTTGGCTCAACAGTGTACATCTGGTGAGCTTTTGGCATTACTTCAGGAATATTACAAGAAGAAATTAGACAGTTACTCTACTAAAGCTGTAACTTACGAAGTCCTGTCAAAAACTGAGATTGCGGAGGCTCCTAAACATCCATTTGCTTATTTAAAACTGTATGAATGGCAGGCTAAAATGTCTGTTCTTGACGCACTGTGGGATGGCGACGGTAATGAAAGGAGAACTAGGGCAGAACGTTATGTTGTACTTCTGGTTTTGTGGTGTTAACTTTATGCTCTCTATTCATTCCCTTGAATTCCCATTCGTCAGTTCTTGCTTACAACCTCGCAATGATGGTCTGAGGTTCACTTGAAAACAGTCTACAGGCATTACTTACAATCGTAAGTCCACCTGTTGACGTTTCAGCTCAACCTCATGAAAAATTCTGTACTTAATGCACTACTGTTTTTATCAAAAAACCATTGCCATATGGTTTTGAGTCTAAATCACTTTCCTTCTATAGCTGTTTCTCTATTCTCTTTACTTTACTGCCTTCACGAATATTTTCCCGCTATTTTACTTTATTTCAATGGCAAAATAAAATATGAGTCAGAAGCAGAAGTTGCTCCAAAAATATAAAGTTTAATTAAACAATATAAAAGTAATCATGTAACATTTTTAAAGCAACTAAGGCATATATTCATTTTAAAGGTAGAAGAATAGTAGATTATTTGCTGGATGTAAAGCTGTTTTTATTAAAAAAATATTTTTGATTTCTGTTTTTTACATTAATTACAGCTTTTTATTTTTAATTCCTTTTGGTAAATCGATATAAGAAGAATCAGTAATTTGTTTGTGTCTATTAACACTTCTTTGTAAACTATTTATATAAAATAAAGACCATCCAGATTTTTCCTTTACCTTTATTCCATTTCAATTAATAGTTTATTCACCGATCTTTCATAATAGTATTCAAAATCAGTTGTTCTCAAGAATATTATTTCTTTTAAAATTATATTCCATCTTCTCTTTTTTAATATAAACAAAATTTCATGTTAGCTTTAATCCCTCTTCCTTGTATATTCTTTAATGTGGTGATTACTTATTTCTTAATTTGATTGAAAAATCTTGTTGCTCAACATTATTATCATTATTATTAATTCCATAAGTTAGTATTCTTGATTTAGAAGCAGGAGTTTTTATATAAAATCCTTTAGGTGAAATAAAAAAGTCGTCTTCATCTAATAAAGTGTACCCAGAAAAACTTTTCAAATAGTTTTGTTGTTTAATTTCTTCATATTTGCCTTCTAGAAGCTTTTTAAAATAATTCTCATTATCGATAATGTGCATAAGATCGATTAACTGTTGGTTTGTAAGATTTGAAAAATATTTTAAATATTTTGTTTTGCTGCTTTTACAAATACCATTTGAAGATTTTTTACTGAAATTGTTATAGCTGTTATTAATTTTATCTTCAGTTTTTTTCATAAGAGCTACTAATTGTCTTTTAATAAGATTAGAATTATTATTTAATTTCTTCATTTAACAGATTTCATGAAGTTCTTTTAAGGCTATTTCATTCAATTCACTATAGTTGATGTTGTTATTATTATTGACAATAGTATTTAGAATGAGATCGATGAACTGTTCTTTACTTACTTTGGAGTAGTTGTTTAAATTTTATATTTTACAAATTGATCGAAGTTCTCTTATAGTTTCATATATAAATTCTGACTTCTTAATTTTTTTATATTAAAATAATCAATAAATTCCAATAATTCTTGCCTAGTTAAATTTGAATACATTTTCTTTCCAATAATTTTCTAAATCATTATAACATACATCATGTTTTTCTGTACAATAATTTTCTAAGCTTTGAAGTAGCTCAGCTGTGGAGTACGTTTTGTTTTGCTTTTATTTATGTAGAAAAATGTAGGTTTTAAAAAATTCAATGTGTCTTTAAGTTTTTAATTTGAATTTCAATCGATGATATAGATAGCTGAGGTTTGACGGGGTTTATTTATAAAGAGAAAAGTTTATTAGATTTTAATTTTTTAATAAATAAAATTTGGGTCAACATTATAGATAAAGGCTATGTTGGAAAACTTATTTATAAAAAAATTTTTAGATTGTTTATTTTTTAAATATATGAAACTTTCATTTGTGTTTATAGATAGATGAAGTTCGGTGGATCTTATTTATAAAGAGAAAAAATTATTAGGTTTTTAAAAATTGAGATTTTCATTTGTGGGTATACATAAGTTTTGGTTGGGAGATGCAGCAAAGCTAAAATTTTGGTTTATATTACGGAATTTTGAAAAAAAAATATGCTCTTTAGTCCAGAATTGGCATAGATATACTAGTCACAACTGTCACAGTTTCTTTAATAACAATGATAGGACCATTGGTAGCCCAACTGAATGTCGTCTGTGGCATGGTGCCTGTTTCAAGTAGATATTTGCCTGGATGAGACCATATCTGGACACGGTAATAAAATATGTGGTTAATCTGAGCAGGTGATCGTTCTGTCCAGTGTAATCGTAACTGATGATTTCGTTGGGTCAACATGACACATATAGGTGTCATCTGTTGTGGAGAACCATGTTCAATTATGAGTGCTGAATGGTGTGCTCAGAAATGCTTGTTCCTGCACCAGCATTGTATTCTATGCTATTGTATGCTATCTTGCTTTACAGAGCAGGCAAGCCTACAAACTGACTGTTGTACTATAAGGGGTCGATGTCCAGAACTTTCTCAACTGCTGATGGATTCACCATTCAGCAGCCACTTTCCATAGGTGCTCATGATAGTGGCACATGAACAGCCGACCAGACACTAGGCAATAGCAGTTGTATCAATCTGTCCTTGGAAATTCAGTTGTGTAAGGTGATTTGTCCATACGTCCGCTGGAGTGATGTCCCAATTGTCTCTGCTCCTCCAGTATAGTTTCCTTACCCCCTCTTTTACCGACAGTTCCACCAGACGACATTCAAGAGTGTGGCAGGCTGTGGCCATAATGCTTTGGCTCATCAGTGTTTACAGGGTGAATCACCTAAAACTCTCATTTCAAATTTTGCGAAAATGGAAAGTGCTATTGATGTGTGGGTTTCATAGAATGAGTTGGTGGTCAGTGGTTCGTATTGTTACCGAATAAACAGATTGTATTAATACTTAGAAAGTGTATGTTAATGCAAACATACACTTTTTCAAATGAAACAATGTTTAATGGCATTTACAAACTAAATGTAGGGTAAATTAGAATGACAGTGGTATTTGCTGCAAACTCATATTGGGAGATATCTCATTTTGAAAGATTCCCACAGCAATACTTGTTCAATATCTGTTGTACCACACATTAAATAACGGCACAACTGCATACTCTAGTTATGTGGAATCTTATGAGAAACAAGACAACTGACCATCATAAGCTGTGTACAAAATTACCACAGGCAGCAGCAATATACGCTTCCAGTCTGGTATGGAACAACTGCTGCAGACATTCTAGCATTTTAACAGATATGTTTAAGCAGGCTGCAGTAACATGTCGCTGCTTATCGTCGGGTATAGTTGGTGTGTCCTTGTAGATAACGTATTTCAGCTCTCTCCTCAGAAAATATTTACAGGCGTCAAATCCAAGGTACAGGTCTTCTGCGTCCAGTCCAGCCATTTGGAAACAATTCGTGAAGATATGCCATTCTACTTCGTGCTATGGACTGGACAGCCGTATGTTGGTACCACAGGTTCTTCCTTATCTGCAAAGGAACGTCTTCTAGCATCTGTGGGAGCTGATATGTTAGGAGGCTGCGATACTTGTGAGCATTCAGTGTTCCATCTATGAAAAATGGCCCTGTGAGCTGATGGTCCACTATCCCACACCACACATTCACATTCAATGGACGCTGATGATCCACCTGACAAAGCCAACAGGGATTGTCAACAAGCCAATAGGGCGTGTTTCAGCGGTTTACTTGGTTCAAAAAATGGTTCGAATGGCTCTGAGCACTATGGGACCTAACATCTGAGGTCATCAGTCCCCTAGAACTTAGGACTACTTAAACCTAACTAAGGACATAACACACACCCATGCCCAAGGCAGGATTCGAACCTGCGACCGTAGCGATAGTACGGTTCCAGACTGCAGCGCGTAGAACCGCTCGACCACCCCGGCCGGCGTTTACTTGGTCACGAATGGTAAATTCGGCTCCATCACTAAACAAGATACATGGCCCAATGTAAACGTAGGCTCCCGCGGCCATTGTCACATTCGATAAAATTTTTCTGGGTTTATGACCGCATTGTCAATATATGTAAAACTACCGACGTTCGGTCCCTGTTGAAAGAGAGCCTCGTCAGGTGTTTTTGTTTACTGCTACATGAGAAAATTGTGTTTCATATATAGCTGCAGAAATGGCTGCTATCTAATTCTGATAGGCTGTTTGGGATGTAGGGGGGGGATGTAACACATGTGCTTTCTCTGTTGTGGCAGCGCCGCTGTCAGCATACATGGTGCCACAGCAGCTGACGGTGGACGTAGGCCGGACAGCACAGCTCAACTGCTCCACTGAGGGTCACCCTCAGCTGGCCATCTCATGGCTGAAGGATGGCCAGCCACTACACACTTATGGCATGATCAAGCTGGTCACCCCACAGGTAAGGACGAGTGGACCTGTGTCACAACCCTCCTTCCTGCCTCCCAGCCAATACCTCCACTCTGCAAGTTGCTTTAATGTGGTTCTTATATCCAGTCCTCCTGCGTCATATCTCCATCACAAGCTCAACCACATCCTGCTGCAATACCTAAACCCTAAGAATGCAGTATGACAGATACTCAACACCAACCACACGCATTAGCTCCTCACTTAGACTATCTTATCAAAAGTATCTGGACACCTAACAGAGGCCACTCACCATCTTTATGGTGGCTTGAATTCTGCTGGAAACACTTTCAATGAGGCGTCTGAATGTCTGTAGAGAAATGGCAATCCGTTTCTCGTGAAGAGAATATAATAACGTTGGACGCTAGGGTGTGGAGTGAACTCCCCTTTCTAACTCGCGCCAAAGGTGTTCCATTAGGTTTAGGTCGGGACTCTGGGCAGGCCAATCCATTTCAGGAATGTTAATGTCCACAAGAGTTGTCTCACAGATGCTGCTTTATGCCAGGATTCACTGCGATACTGATACAAACAATCATCGTCTCAGAACTATAATTCTTTTATATGTGTTGTAAAATGTGTTCGTATCCATTCCCATTTACAGTTTTCCTAAGCACACCACATCATAACCACAAAAAACACCGCCATACCATAATAACACCTCCCCCATACTTCAGTATTGGCACTACACATGAGGACAGCTAACATTCCCGAGGCATTCACCGAAATCAAACCCTTGCATTGGAATGTGGCAGGGTACAGTGTGATTCATCATTCTACATCACTCGTTTCCAATGATCGATGTCTAGCGCCCACTCCAAGTGTAAGTTAACGTTGCCTACAGAAATGTGTGGCTTATGAGGAGCTGCTCAACCATTGCACCCCATACTATTCAACTTTCTACACACAGTCGTGGTTCTAGCTGAACTGCTGGTGGTACTTTGAAATTCACGAGAGATTCCTTCTGCTGATCACAAGTGATTTTTTCAACCACCCACCGCAATGCTCGTTGTCCGCCAACCCTCAGTACATGATGTCTGCTTGATTTTGGTTTAGCTGTGATTGTTGCTTCTCATTCCCAATTCACAGTCAGATCACCAGCATTCAACGTGGGCACCTATAGAACAGTTGAAATTTCTCTGATGGACAGTGACTAGAGGATGTTAGAGGTCCTTCTGCTGTTGTCGCTTCTCTACTGACAAAATAGTACTTCCCAGCCCTGTTTATATTGGCGGATCCATCACTCGTAACACACAGTCATCAATTCCGAGCTACATATGGGTGTCCTGATACTTTTGATTTCGTAGTGTATGTTTGTCTTCTATTTTCCTATTTTTGACTGCGTTAATAATGGCGCAACAGGGGCATCATGGCGTTTTGTTAGTGCATGTTGCCTTCATTATGAGCAAGTGTGCACTCAGTGGCAAACCCATTTTTCCCTTCTGATTGACAGGTCCTTAACATATTGTTCTGCTAATAGGATAAAGACGCCTTGGGGATAATCCATCCTTTTGATTGACAGATCCTTAACCTATTGTTCCCCCACCTCTTCCTTCCCTCTCTTCTTCCCATCCCATCAAGAAACCTCCAACCCTCACGCCTACCCTTCGGTGATACAGGTACACTTTCAGGCCTGAGTTATTCGAATAGCCTGCTCTCACAGTATCAGTTTGATTGACTATTTAATTAAAGTGATCAATTAATTAACCCCTCTCCCTCTGGTGAACCACCCAACACTCCTCCCGTCACCTCTACCTGGACATTGGGGGCTGTGTGGTGGAGAAGAGGGATCTCATGACAGGAAATCCAATTACATAGCAGAGGGTATATTGTTTATTTATAAAAAAATTCTGTTTGCAAGAGTTGTATTTCTCTTGCTTATCATTTTCTTCTGTTTTAAAAGATGCAGGTCTTGTGAAGAAGTAATTAAGTCAATCGTTTTCTTTTATTCCGATTGTGCAAGGAATAATGTCATGAAACACCCACCACACGTAATTATGCTGTTTAAAAACTGTCCGCTCGTGAAACATGCGCCGTCCACTGCATTGCACGGAATGCTACCAGTGCAGGCCTCCCGGAATCGGGGTACACCAACGAGAGCCTGAGACGCGGCCGCCACGTGCAGGTGTCTGCTTGGGCCCCGCATCTGACAGACCAGATGTCACATTAATCCTCGAACAAAAGCATGGGAGAGATTCCTGTCGAAACATGTGCTATTCCTCTGTTTGTGTCCTTCCGTGCCTGCACACGCCTTCGGTCGCAGTCGGACCGAACCACAAAGAAAGCAGAATTTACACGGTAAACGCCTGCTTAAGTCAATAAATAATTAATTTCTGATGACGTCAAAGTGATGTTGGGGATATACTGCGAGCGCAATAGCTCACTGCTTCCAGTCCCAGCCAGTATCTGGAAGAAGAAAAACCATGAAGCATCGCTAGCAGTCGAGATCCTTATCTGCCTCTTCATTGCAGAAGAAGAGTAAATGTAAGTACTCATTGCATGTCGTTGCTACTATTACCGCATGTAGCAGTACTCTTTCTTTCTTCAACTCTGTCATTGTGTGTGGATTCTTATTTTTTTCTCTTTTTCTTCTTCTTCGGTGTCTGAATCAGCAGCAGCCACCATCGCCTCGTCAGGACTTGCAGCGAACTCTGGCCTGTGTGGATTAGGAGCAGTAACAGCATTGTGGCGACCAGTAGCTCAAATAGCCCACTTGCTGCAGCAAGACGACGAGCTTCTATTGTCCATCCCACTCATTAATTTAGGCACTCAGCAAGTCCCTGATGCTCAGCAGAACTCTGGCAGAGGCCCTACACCACGTGGTCTCTGACGTGTGCACCATTCTTGAACATTCCGGTGTTGCTGCAAGGACAGAGTGTTGATGTAGTGGATGAGAAGCTGCCGATTTCTCCCAGTGCTCTCCTGCTTTTACTTCAACTTATAAATTAACAGCTAGTGGTTCAAAGTGCGTAAATATTGGTATAGAAGCACCAGTGGACATTGACTGGCATGTTATGTTATAGACTGAAAATGCATCGAGCAGTGTTAAAGTGCGGTTTATGGAGCTGGAATGGGATGAACTGTGTCGTGCATAGCATCACATCAACGAACAGATGACATCTGAGTATTGTCCATCTCCATACATTTACTGTGCCGGTCTAACACTCTCTGTAACATCAGTGTATGGCAGCGCAAGCTCGTGGTGAGATCTGGAGATCGATCTATTTATCTGCAACACTCCACTGTTACAAACTCGTTTGGTCAACGGATAGCACTATCCTTGAGACTGAACCATGGGGCGCCTTGTGCTCAAACGGTGTATAAAGACATTGTGATTTGTCTCTGTACGTATAGTATGCATGCAGATGATATAGAATGATACATCAATACGGTGTCAAAAGAAAAAGCTAAAGAAACTCCCATCACTTTAAGTGAAATACATGCTGAATTTACTGCATGCAAGAAAGAAACAGTTATTCGGGAAATACTGTAAAAAATGAATCAGCTGTTTTTGTTGTTATTCTTGATACAATTCAGCATATGTATCACTGCTGAAATGTAAATACAATAGATATAATCGCAAATGTTTGCTATTTTTCTTATTTAACTACCCCGTCATTATATAATGTAAGATGTAGCCAATGTAGCTCATTCGGTAAGATGACTGCGCTGCAGTGGGTACACATATTATCATTGTTATCATTATTATTACAAGTGTTCATTTTTTCTATAAAAGCCCATTGCACACCAAAATATGAAGTAGTCGGTATGATGGCCAGGTAGGTGAAGCATAAGGACTTTTTTGTCGGTGACTAGTTGTGTGAAGTTGCAAAAGAAGACCTGAAGAAGAAGAAGAAGAAAAGAAGAATGAGATATTCCTACTTGATAATATACGAACAATTATTATAGGTCCATCCAATCGCGACAAAATGAATGTCCTCATGACGTTGCTAACACACGTAGATGGAGTCCGATGTGAACGTGTTTGTGTATTTTCAAAACCACTGATTCAGCCCAAGTATCAGCTATTACAGGAGATACTTCATGGTGAAAAGGCATTACATACACGACATTCACTGAAAGCGGTGATATCCCCCCACCCAAAAATTGAAGCCAAACACTGTATTCGTATTTGACAATGTTGATATGGAAAATCAAGACCAAATTCGAAAATATTTCAGTTTCGGTTGTCATATTGGTGCTGATGTATTTTATCTATGCCACACATATTCCAGAATCCCGAAACAGTTGGTAAGGGATAGTGCAAACCTCATTATAGGCTTCAAACAGGAGAATCTGATTTTAAAACCTATGTACCAAGCACATTTAGGAACTGACATGTCGTTCAATGATATGTGCCGATTGCTGGAATCATTCAAAGTATTAATAAAACAAGAAATCTGAATGATGGTGGGTACAGGTGAAACTTCCAAGAGTTTCTGGATATATAGTCCGGTAAGAGAGGTGAATACATCAGTATACGCTGCACCATGGACAAATTCGCGCTCATGTCTAGCTCTTAAACCAAGAGAATGGATGTACATAGACAGAACGTTCACTTGTACATGGTTGTGAAAGATCAGGTTGTCGTGCATAAAGTTGGAGGTATTGGCAGGGAGCTAGAGACGTATTACCGGACTTTACTGAGAATGATCAATCCATTAAATGAACTAGCTAATGAAATCGGAAAGAGAGTAACCGAGTTAACTGAGAAGGTCGAGTCTATTGAGGGAAAAATAGATGTAGAGGCCCTTATTCTTGAGAAGGGGGACCAGGCACATAATAAGAGGAGGAACAGCGGACATATAAGGCATCACGCTGCAGAGACGTCTGGTTAGTGTACACTGAGGAGCCGACGAAGCAGAAAGCCATTGAGGCGCCGAAAACTGTTCGAGAGAAATTACTGTTGCCGCGTTTATGGCATATGAAAAGACAGCAAACACTGAGAGAGAGAGACCCTTAAGCCGGTTGCTGAATCTCTCAGGCAGCTCTCAGCAGAAACAAAACCACACGATAATGATTGACGAATTCAATATCCGTCACGCTCCTGGACAGATAGATAGGACGTACGGTACAAGCAGAGGAAGACTGTACATGTTGGGTAAGCAGCGTATAAACGTAACTGAATACAGATTGCTGATAGGCGGTTTGAGAGAACATATAGCTTAATAAATCTTGTCTTCCTAAGACCCACGAAAAAAAAAAAAATTACTCAGTTAATGATGGAGAAGTGTACCGTGAAATACTGTATTTGACTGATGTACATAAGATCGCAAAAAGACTGAGCAGCAAGAAATACAGAACCAGTAGGAAACAAATACTTTAAGGTGAAAACAACAGCAGCAGTGCGATGGTATTGACATTGAGCATAAAGCAGTGAACAATCGAATCCCACAGTATATGTATTATGACGAACGCAACGAGGTAATAGATCGACTACTTCTCACGGCATCAGCTGCTGTAGGTAATACAGCTCATTTGAATGGAGTTGTTCCAGTAAACTCTGATCTTAGGGAGGGAGAGGTATCATCGAATATGGAGACACTAGTTCGAGAACTGCACAAACCACCATGCTAAACATACCCTCGTAGGCATGTTACGATTAAATGTTTGGATAACTTATGGCAGACTGATCTTGTAGATATGAGGGAATATTCACATGAGAATAATGGATTCAAATATATTTTAATAGTTATTGATACATACTCTAAATCTGCCTAAGTGTTACGTGTTAAAGCAAAAACGGGGAGAAATGTCCCGATGTGTTTTAGCGTTTGCTGCAGACAGGAACGAGTCGATGCCCGAGCAACCTCCAAACTGATCACGGTGGAGGGTTTTACAGTACGTATTCGAAGACCGTGATGCAGCGGTATGGAATACATCACTTCTCAAAATTCACCCACCTGAAGGCGAGTATCGTGGGACGTTTGAATACAATAATAAAAGGTCAAATGTGGATGCATTTTAATCTTCACGGCTCATACAAATGGACAGATATCCTCCCAGAAATAACTTCTCAGTATAATCGAACCAAACATAGCACAATAAAAATGAGAACAATCGATGTCCGCGGTAATGGGTTCTTAGATAGGGTGTACTATCGCATTAAAATACTGGATCCGCGTAAACAGAAATTTAATGTAGGAGATTTGGCACGTATCTGAAAACACAAGAAAGCATTAGTGAAATCATACTTACCGAACCAGTCAACAGAGATATTTACAGTTTCTAAAGTGCAAAGAACAAATCCTAGAACTTACGTCTTGAATGACAGTAAAGGTGAAGGAATTGCAGATCGCTTCTCACCAACGAAATGCAGAAGGGCTCTGAACCGGATGTGTTTCTCATAGAGAGAGTCCTCCCATCTGCCTCAAAGCCAATACAGCCCCAGAGCTTGGTTTTCCTGCACCACAAAACAGCTAGATTGACGCTGATGATTTGCTATATGACAGGGTACATAGGGCACGAGCGCCACAGTAACATAACATGCGTGCTAGGAGACACGTTAGAGGAAGTAGTGGTATTCTAGACAAACTGCCAGTGGAATTACACACTACGGGAACAAACTCACATTCTGGGATATAACTAATCTGGATCTGGAACAAAGCTTCAGAAAAACTTTGCGCTGGGTGATAAGGGGATTAATCTGCTCGACGAGGCGTGTATGGAACACGACATTCCATACGCTGCAAATAAAGATCTTCCAAGCCTTCATATTGCAGATAAGATTTTAGCTGATAAAGCTACGGCGATACGCAAAAGAAAGGACATTGATATAGGTCAATCGCAGCATTTATAATTGATAAAAGCATGCATGTAAAAATTAATTTGGGATTAGGAGTGATGAATCTCAAGCGAGTTATTAACGTTGCAGGTCGCGCACTGAAGAAGAAGAAGACAACGATGAAGAAAAAGAAGGGGTGTTTAAAGTAATGTATCCTGACAGCGGTGTATGCAGCTAAAAGTGCTCTGAAGTAGAAAGGTACTGGAAGACGAAGAAGACGATCAGTTAAAGCACCTCGAGTTCTACCAGTACCCAAGACATCAGGTGGCTTCCCACGCCCGGGTTCCCGGGTTCGATTCCCGGCGGGGTCAGGGGTTTTCTCTGCCTCGTGATGATTGGGTGTTGTGCGATGTCCTTAGGTTAGTTAGGTTTAAGTAGTTCTAAGTTCTAGGGGACTGATGACCATAGATGTTAAGTCCCATAGTGCTCAGAGTCATTTGAACCATTTGAATATCAGGTGGTTTCCTTCCATTCCCCATCCCAGCCCTCTCTGCTCTGTCGGCGGTGGAGTCCCTCGCTTTTGGTGCTGCGGCTGTTGCTCGAAGAGTCAAGAACGTGCAAAACTCCTAAGAGCAGTTAGAAGAAGCAAGAAGTCATAACCACACGATGGAAGCAGCAGCCACCGGAAAAGGACTATACTTGAATCTATACAGAAAGGGCTTGGTGTATACATAATTTAAAAAAAAATACCCATTAGCAGTCCTACCAGATTGACCACTCACAAACACTGATCTTCTTAAGTTTGTTAGAAAAAAATTCAGCATTCCAAGATTGCATGGTGTGTTTATGCGGGATACCTTACCGAAGACTATGTGGAAAAATGGTGAACGTGGTATTGTGAATTTAGATGTTGCTGGAGATCCCGGCACCGACTGGGTTCATGTGTGGTGAAAAATACAGATAACGTATACTATTTCGACTCATTTGGTGGCCTGTAAGCGCCAAAGAATTTGTACGATACTTCACCCACAGGAGACGTGCGTTCTACAACTTTTGAAGCCAGGACTTTAAGACTACCTCTACGGACGTCTATGTGTCATGTTTCTCTTAACGTTTACACAGAAGGAGGATACATGAGGAAGAGCTTTAAACATTCCTTCATCAGTTGACGTTCAGATGCAATGTTGTACACTTTGGCTTTAAAAGAACGATCATCTGTATTACGTGCAAATTACTTCCCACCAATTGATTTAGACATTGGTAAATGTAGTAGTGCATTGATTGGACTGGAGACGTACAACAGCATACCAAATATCAGTGAGACTAAAAACAAACTGCATCTGCTTATTAATGGTGAAAAATACATTGTGGAAATAGAATCTGGTGCATACAATCGACAATTTAAACGAAGCCTTAAAACAGTCTGGAAAAGGTATTGAGCTACTTGCAAATATGAATATACTTACATTTGAAATAAGGACTGTGAATGCAACGAGTGACTTTAACCAGAAAGGTTCAATAGGGCACCTACTGTTTTCAGAAAAGGACAGGTTTTGTAGAAGGATCCTAGTAAATTTTACAAGTCAGATCAGACTGTGGACATACGTTTGCCCGTCAGCACAGTCCGAGTCGAGTATAACGTTGCAACGAACTCCAATCCCAGCGACAGTCTGATTCATATGCTTTTCGGATTTTTCCTCTCAGTTGCAAGAGGGTGTAAAGTTGTTGAGATTCCCACCAATGAAATATACCTTCCGGTGACATTGTAGACATGGGACTACTTGGAGTTGCGTATTGTGGACCATAATTATCAACTTCATTTTCGTTGTTAGTTAATAATTGTATAAAGTTGGTTTGAAACCTCGCAATGTCTTCCTCACCTAATATAACCAGTCAAGTAGCATATGATGAGCGAATTATATGTCAGGAATACTTCTCGCATAAGCCTGATGCTTCAACCGCATTTAACAAGAATGATGAAATTAGGATTGTCATCTGGCAACAAGATGCGTTGACGCTTTGTATTGGTATGTAGGAAAAGCCAAGGATAATCGCTGTAAGCGCCCGCAAAATACGTATTTTGCTACGCCGGAAGGCGAGAACAAATGATAAAGACCTTATTCAATTTTTTGTCACCTTATGTCTTGAGTTTTCGTGGAGAGAGGACGTGTTTAGATATGAGATGCGTGTAGTAGCTTTCACGGTATCTGAATAATAATTTCTCTCAGTGCAAAAATATGAAGCCATGCGCCATGTGCCATGAAGAGGTCATGTCACACCTGCTGCCTGAATACGAGGAAGAAGTCCGATAAATGAAAATTACATTACCTACACGGTCAAGAATAAGAAGTTTTGCGGTGTCGGAAGAAGAAGCACCTAACAGAAGTGTGTAGATATCGACAACGTAGAAGTACGTTCAACTTAATACGGACTCAAAGGAGAGAAGATATAAAGTTACAGAATTTGGCCATTAATTGTAAAACAAAATAATTGACTTCTGGTTACAAAAACAATTAACTTCCTTATTTCGGTATTTTTATTATTAGTACTAAAAAAATTTGCACAGCTTCCAAGCAAGAGTTGTATAATTTAGAAGGATCATTCAGTAAAACCGACAGCAGCGCCACAGTGGGATCCAAGCTTCCACGTATCACTGTAGTATTCCTGTTTCAAGAGATACGCTATGAAATCAACTCTTAAAACATACGTCTCTGGATCACCCACGGATTTACATGATTTGGAACATGCGGGATAGTTCATAGACGATCCAACGGATAGAACAGTACCAGAGTACAAACGATTTACTGCATGCACACCTCTAAAAATGCTGATGAGGTACTTTGAGGGCATGAGGCAGATTATTATGAATGCTAAACAGGAACTCGTTTTGGTACGGATTGCGACGAATAATAAATCATACATTCAAGGAGCTCAAGAGGAGAATACGATCTCAGTCAGCAAGATAATACTGGTAATGCCTCACATCAGTGTATCAGACAAGGAGCGTTTAAATCTTTTAAAAGTTCTGAATTCTGGTACGTATCTATCACTAACATTTCGCTCTTTGGAGGTGTTCGAGTACCCAGTGTTACCGACTGCAAGCAGACAAACATGGGCTAATAAAACCTCTTCGCTTCTGGAGACGCCTAGATTTCATCATACTTACGTTTCAGACTGATAGAAGGGTGACTATAGCAAATGATTCCACTGTACTCGACAACTGCAAGTTAACTAATGCCAGAGTCTACCTGAATTCAGAATTCTACCCATATGACAATTTACACCTGTAGTGGGATGAAAATGCATACAGTCTAGCATATGACATGTATGCGAGGTTTCTTGCTTCTTACTATCAAAATGCTGAAGAAGAAGGAGGAGGGTGTCTACTCAGTCCATGGAAATTCAAGAAGCTATCGCCTGTAATTGTAATAGACTGTTAGAAACAGAACGAGATAATTAATTATGGACCTATAGATGTACGAATTAAATTTTAATGTTCGACAAATTTCCTGGAGCACACTGCAGCTTATGCTCTAGTTCTACATGACTGTGTGATCAACTACTGCCCGCTCACCAGTGTTGTGCAACGAGCTGTATAAATGAACAGATGCTGCGCCATACCTAGAGCATTCAACAATGGCATCTCATGGTGTGAACATAATTTCATGTTCATATTTAAAGATGTTGCATTCGTAGTGTACATAGGAGATGCCGGAATAATAGAGACATTGTCAGCAAACATTGTGTCACTGAGGTCTTTCAAAGATGTAAAGTGCGCTGAAACACAGAATAGTTCAAAGTAGTTAACCCATTTCTTCCATGGAATTCACTGGGATGATTCTGGCATACCCTATAGCGATACGGTGACTTCGCTTCGATTATTATTCCACACAGATACCATCATCCACGTGAAGTGGAAGGAGAAGATCTCTGGATGCGTCGATTCTTCAAGTTTGCTGTTATTCAAGACGGAATTCTACGGGTGACCTGCTCTCCATCGACTCAGGAAGAATAAGACGTGAAAATAGTGTTGCTGTGTTGACTTATGAAAATGTAAAATTGCTTTTAAGTCGGATGAGAAAGAAATGAATTTGTACCTCACAACTGCTGTGATCTTTTTTCAACCCTGTTCCCACTTGGACAGTGTACTGTTTTACACAGATACTATGACTATGGCTTTCTTCAAGCGCAGGAGATATAATTTTAGGTATCTCTGCGGTGTGTCTTTGGAAGCAGGCGCAGTCACATGCCTCCTGCTCCCATAACCCAATTGGTGCTGCACAGTAGACGTAATTCCATGCAACCATTCTATATGTTTCGATATCTTCCATCTTAAACGTCATCTCCATAACAGCACACATCTTCAGGAAAACTAGTGTCATTTGTGATCTGCACAGTCTTTGTATATATTTTTGTAAATAATAAAAACAAAGACATTTGGTAAAGAATTTTATCGTTTATTCAGTCCACATAAATACAATTCAGTTCTTGAGATTACAATATAGTATTCTTGAGGTACAATTTGACTCTGCTATTCCAATATAGAGATAATTTTAACTTATATACAACAACAGTAACACTGGTCGAGAATACTTTTTCAGCTTTTTTTTCCAGTAGCACTGGATTTTCTTTTCACAACTATCCACTAAAAACTAATGTGGAGATACTTTATTTACTACAATTAAATTCCACTGTCCTAGTACATACCTTTTACAATAATTCTGATAGACTGTGTACACTTAGAATCTAATTTCAAGGGCCCCAGAACAAAGGTTTTTACAATAATAATAATTCTGACGGACTGTATACACTTAAAAACTAATCTGACTTCAGTGACTAGGGACAGGTGAATAACTTAAAAACTACTCTATTTACAAGATGCACATTGTGCATAGATATATATTTACAGGCTGCACGTACATTACATGTGAATAAATAAACATACAAGTATCTTTTTTTCCGTTTTATGCTATGTTAAATTTTTTAGTTTATGCTGTTTAACTTTTTTAAAACATTTTTCTTTCACGCACAAGGTGTGCATTTACATATAAACATTTTTTTCCTTTTCTTTATCTCTTTTTCACACATGGTCTATGTATGTATATACAATGTACATAGGACACATAAATATTTACACGACAGATGCACACACGCACACACACACACACACACACACATACACAAAATTACTTACACTATGATGAAAGAATCATACTACTACTCTGCAGACACACGCATTCTCTCCCTCTCACTCAGTCAGAGTCCCCCACCACTTCTCTCACTTGTAATGTGGGTATGGGAGCTTTTCAATCCCATCATCTCAAATGACCCGTTTATTGCCATTAGGTGACAGGCCGATTTTAGACTGCAGCAGTGTGTACACCTCGCGTCCGAATCAAATACTAGTCTGCCATACCATATGCGGTGGCTGCAGTGCAGCACCGCGAACACAGCTGACAGGCACCACACATAGTCTAAGACAGATAAGACAGAGAGGGCTCTCGATGCAATACGACGCACATCCTTCGCAACACCTTCCGGTCTGCAATACGCATACATTTTTGATTATAGATCTACGAACCCCACAATCGACAATCTGTTCGCCTCGTCCTTCATAAGGTCGATAACCTTCTTGTTCTGTGGAACAATACCATAAGGATGATCGGCCGTGTATGAGAACATGTCGAATTCATTACAATGATGCCTCATTACTTCATATGGATTGCAATTATTCACCCAATAGATGACGCTGTCCGTATCCATATAAAGTAATTTACGATCTGCGAAATGAGTTTTCGCAAAGTCATAATGAAAGCGTTACATGTGGAGTTTGGATAGGTCTGGTATGCACATCCCCATATAAATAAATGGGTTTTGTAAACTCTGCTGCAGTCTTCGCCATCTGTACAGCAACTAAGTTCTTATTGAATATGGCGACCCGAATCAATTATGTCTGGCAATGCGTTTTCTTACGCCATAACGCCCATCCCAGTCGGTTCTAATCAAAATTTCACGTCGTTCTCTCAAATTCTCCATTGCTTTTACCGAAAATTGAATTATTCATTAGTTTGTAAAAATCCTTCTCAAAGTCACACATCTGGAAGCTCTCTGTCTCATATTCAAATCAATATACCCCTTCAGACAGAGGGACTACTAGAAGGAGATATCTCAGGTCACTCTAACCAGCTCCATCCTTAAGCTGAGACGCTGCTGAAGATTACGATAATGAATAACGTATATGATTCTCCAGAATTGTCATCAGTTTTGGGGTGGAGCCTCCTCACGGAACTAGTTGCTCTGGACACAATGGCAAATCGGTGTGCGCGTCATGCGCACTAATAGGGTATGTGAGTTTTGCCTCTACTACATACTTTACATCGAAATCCGCTGCCATACACCCCATGATTTTTCCACGAAATCCCTTGTGTTCGTCTTCAGGCACCCATCGAGAATCACCAATTGGCTGTGATTGCTGCATGGTGTGCGCGTACACACACACACACACACACACACACACACACACACACGAGCGAGAACAACACAGTCGAGCTGATCCCGTCGCGGACGAGTGCACCATGATGAGGGCTTATACACTGAAGCGTCAAACAAACTAGTATAGGCATGAGTATTCAAATACAAAGATATATAAACAGGGAGAATACGGCGCTGCGGTCGGCAACGCCTATATAGACAACAAGTGGTTGACGCAGTTAGATTGGTTACTCCCGCTACAACGGCGGGTTATCAAGATTTAAGTGAGTCTGAACTTGGTGTTTCAGTCGACGCACGAGCGATGGGGCAGAGCATCTCCTAGGTAGCAATGAAGTGCGAATTTTCCCGTACGACCATTTGACGAGTGTAACGTCAATATGAGCAACCTGGTAAAACATCAAGCCTCCGATATCGCTGCGACCCAAAAAAGATCCTGCAAGAAAGGGACCAATGACAACTGAAGAGAATCGTTCAACGTGACAGAAGTGTAACACTACCGCAAACTGCTGCTGATTTCAATGTTGGGTCATCAACAAGTGTCAGCTTGTGAACCATTCAACGAAACATCTTCGATTTGGGCTTTCGGAGCCCAAGGTACACTCGTGTACCCTTAATGACTGCACGTCACAAAGCTTTACGCCTCGCCTTGGCCCGTCAACACCGACATTGGACTGTTGATGACGCGAAACATGTTGTCTGGTTGGACGAGTCTCGATTCAAATTCTATGGAGTGGATGGATGTATATGGGTATGGAGACAACCTCATGAATCCATGGACCCTGCATTTCAGCAGGGGACTGTTCAAGCTGGTGGAGGTTCTGTGATGATATGGAGCGTGTGCAGTTGGAGCGACATGGGACCCTTGGCCTGTCTAGATACGACTCTGACAGGTCACACGTGCGTAAGCATCCTATCTCATCACCTGGTCCGTTCATGTCCATTGTGCATTCCGACAGACATGGGCAATTCTAGCAGGCCAATGCGACACTCGAAAAGTCCAGAATTGCTACAGAGTGGCTCCAGGAACACTCTTCTGAGTTTAAACACTTCCGGTGGCCACCAGACTCCCCAGACATGAACATTATTGAGCATATCTGGGATGCCCTCCACCGTGTGTTCGGAAGAGACCTCCACACCCTCTTACGGATTTATGGCCAGCCTTTTAGGATTCATGGTGTCAGTTCCTTCCATCACTACTTCAGACGTTAGTCGATCCCATAGCGCTTCGTGTTGTGGCACTTCTGTGTGCTCGCAATGGCGCTACCTGATATTAGGCAGTTGTACCAGTTTCTTTGGCTCTTCAGTGTATAACCTCCATCTCCTCCACCCGCCGTTTTACCCACAGAGCCAATAGGAGTGCAACATTCTACCCCACCTGCAAATGAGTGCTGGTCTCAGCTCGCATGACAAGTTGGTGCTGGTCTGGTTGCGGTTTTCGCCCGCTCTTGGATTCGGTCGGGAAAACCCTGCTTCCGGTTCGCTCAACACTCTGTGGTGGGCTGCGGCTGGGGGCGGACCTGCCGCCACTTTTCAGTTACAACGATGTCTCGTGTAGCAAACTATCGTGATAGTGTATTTAACAGTATTTTGCAGTATCATCTTTAGAATTTCGACGCAGTGTCTTTGCGCTATTTTATTTTAGCGATGTATTTCCTTTTTGCCGTAATGTATTTCCACTCCACGTGCACCTGGGAAGATAGTGTAGTCTTTTGTGTGCAAGTGTATTTGAAACAAATTGTTTAAAGCAACATTTGCAAATGAATTGACGCATTAAATAATTTCCCTTATTTGTTTAAGCACGCAAATGTTTCGGAATAGTAGAGGAAGACAGAGAGGTTTCATAAGTGTGCCGCGATCTTTTTGAAAGTGCGTTTAGAGCCATATTGAATCCTCGTATTTAGTAGCTCTAGAAGCATCTTGTGCTCAAAGACAAGGGCGTTTCCCACAAAAGAGAGTGAAGCCGTCTCAGGGGCAGTTTCGCAAGTGTATCGCGATCTTTCAAAGAGTATGTGTTCAAGTGTCCCGGTGGAGGTATTCTTCGGAATTATTTAAATATGTGCAGTAGTACATTTAATTCCCGTGATATCTTCAGGTTATGTATGTGGCGATATTCCGCAACACCAGATGTAATAACTCCCAAAGCAGTTTGTGAAATGCAACGCAAGAAAGTGCGCCAGAAGGGCTGGGGCAGTTTAGGTTCCATGGTGGATCGACTCTCAAACAGGCATTTGCCTTGTAAGGACGGAGCTCTTGCGTGCGTCGGTATTCCACAGGCGTTTATGGGGTAAACGCTGTTTTGTTTGCAGGTCGTTGCGACCATGACCGACAGCGCGTGCCGACACGGCAGGACACGAGGAGGAACAGAGATAGACAGGAATTTCTCAGATGCTTTTTATCGAGGATTAGTGCCTCATTCGGTCTGTCAGTCTCGGGGCCGGCACAGACACTTGCGTGTGATGTGGGCACCTCTCAGGTTCTCACTGATGTACTCCCGTCCAGTGGACGGCACATGCTTCGCGATCCAACGGTTTTTAACAGTCTAATTACGTCTAATGGGTGTTTCATGACGGTATTACTTGCGCAATCGAAATAAAATAAAGCGATCTATTTAATTACTTCTTTACAAGACCTGTAACTTCCCAAACAGCAGAGAATGTTGAGCAAGAGAAATCCAATCCCTGCAAACTGAATTTTTTATAAACAAACAATATAGCCTTCGCTATGTAATTGAATTTCCTCTCATGAGGTCCTTCCTCTCCAGCACAGAGCTGTCAATTTGCAGGTAGCGAAGGGTGGGGTACAGAGGCAGAAGGGGTGGTTTCCAGAGGGGGAGGAGTTAATTAATTGATCAATTTAATTAAGTAGTCACTCAAATTGATAGCGTGGGAGGTGGCTATTCGAATAACTAATGACCGAAAGTGTACCTGTATCAGTGTGGGGGGGGGGGGGGCGGCAGGATGGGGGGGGGGTGGTTGATGGGGAAGAGTTGGAGATTTCCTGTGGGTTTCGGAGGATGAGGAGGAGGAGGGGGGGGAGGGGTGGCGAACAATAGGTTAAGGACCAGTCAATCAAAAGGAAGGATTGTCCCCAGGGGGTCATAACCTGTCAATCAAAAGGGAACAATACGTTTGTCCCTGAGTGCATACTTGCCCCTCATATAGGCAGCACAAACTGAGGAGGAGGAGGAGGAGATTAGTGTTTAATGTCCCATCGACAACGAGGTCATTAGAGACGGAGCACAAGCTCGGGTTAGGGAAGGATGGGGAAGGAAATCGGCCGTGCCCTTTCAAAGGAACCATCCCGGCATTTGCCTGAAGTGATATAGGGAAATCACGGAAAACCTAAATCAGGATGGCCGGACGCGGGATTGAACCGCCGTCCTTCCGAATGCGAGTCCAGTGTGCTAACCACTGCGCCACCTCGCTCGGTAGCACAAACTGACAAACAGCCCTTATGCCCCTGTTGCCCCGCCACTTGCGTTCCATTCATTAATCGACCTGGAACTGGTCAATGAGCCTCCAAACATCGCCATCCAGCTGACCCAAAGCTCAACCCGTCGGCATCGAAAAAGTCGCCATGCTCTCGACTGAGATGCAAATGGTTACATCGTTTGTAATATCGGCACCGAAATTACCGCGAGCGTATTATTCAGAAACTGCGTTACTAAGGCGAACTGCTAAGTTCAAGGCCTCCACGTAACAGAATCAACGTCATGTATACCGAAAGGGGTGGTTTCACGCGCTCTACTGCTATCACGAAATAATTTCAACCTGGAAGTTGGATCCTGAGAGCGGCTCTGCGCATTGTTGTCACTGCTTCAAAAATGATTCAAATGGCTCTGAGCACTATGGGA
Source organism: Schistocerca americana (assembly GCF_021461395.2). Classification (NCBI taxonomy): domain Eukaryota; kingdom Metazoa; phylum Arthropoda; class Insecta; order Orthoptera; family Acrididae; genus Schistocerca; species Schistocerca americana. The sequence goes on from NC_060122.1 coordinate 53,263,922, forward strand.
CTTAACATCTTAGGTCATCAGTCCCCTAGAACTTAGAACTACTTAGACCTAACTAACCTAAGGATATCACACACATCGATGCCCGAGGCAGGATTCGAACCAGCGACCGTAGCAGTCCCGCGGTTCCGGACTGCGGGGCCTAGAACCGCACGGCCACCGCGGCCGGCTTGTCAGTGCTGATGGAACTTCCCCCAGCCAACGCAGCCAACCTAGCGGTGCGTGAGGCTTGCAGTCTGCTCAGGCCAGTTCAGCTGTTGGGAGGACTGAAGTGGCACCAGTTCTTCAAAAAAGGGCAGGGATTGTATCCTTCCACATGGAGCAAGGTTGCTGTAGGTTGAAATTCAATGTAACAGCTCGGAAACTCTACAGAATTTCTCCATCCTGTCCGTAATTAACAATAATTAATCTATGGCCCTGAAACCACAAAATTTCTCCATCTTGTCCGTAATTAATAATAATTAACCTACGGCTCTGAAACTTTCTCCGGCCCCGCCAGTCGAAAGTTCTTTATTCGGGTTGGCCACCAGTGGTCTCAGATTGCAGGGAAAATTGATTCAGTATAATGTATTCATTCATTAATTTCGTTGACCATCGAATTAATAATTCAATCGATCGCTCATTAGTGTCATTTGATTCGTAATTGTACAAGCAATCCGGATCTGCGATCGGAAATGTAATTTAATTAGCGATGCAGTTTAATCAACAACTCTTCCTTTGTCAGGAGACTCGACAGGGCTGCAGGTGTGACTTCTCCACGGCTCGTATACGTCAGAGAAAAGTCCGTGAGTTACTTTGTCTACAGAAAGCACACAGAAACACGCTTTGCCACACAGGCAAGGAAAATACGAATATCACAAACAGCAGTCCCTCCTACAAATGGTTTCATGTACTTAATGTCTTTACTGTAAGTATCGATAAACTTTTGCACTGGTATTCGTGCTTTTCCCAAATAGATAACCACTTTCCGAACAGCTAATGGGATAGTTCGATTCACAGTTACTTTACATTCCCGTGAACTATAAAAGAAACCATTAACACCTATGGCATAATACTCCCAGCTGATTATTCCCAGTTATTTCCTGCGAATACGAGTAATATTACTCACTGTGCGTGCGTGCCTCGTGCGAATCAGCCACTGACCACGTGGCAGGTAGATCAGCTGGCCGTGCCGAGTGTGAAGACATTAAATCCTGAACATGCTACGTGCTGCACGTGCAAAGAAACGGGGCACTGCTAACATTGGAAATTAACCTGATCTCACCTAGACCACTTCTATTACAGTAATGGGTGTTGCGTCTTCTTAGTCTTTATCTTGCTATTTTTCACTGTTTTCGTGGTACGAGGTTGCACGATGGCCCCTATTTTTGCTAGGAGTGTTGTCTCACAAAAAGCACGAAATGTTTGAAACCAAAAAGGTACTGCGTTTTGTAATACTTGGGCAAAGATAAAGCCTAGACTATGCAATAATTAGAACGTAAATGGATAAAAGTTTTTATCGAAAATTGCTCCAACAAAGTGAAACAGTCAATTGTATTTAAATGCGAATATAATTCTCAACGTTATTTGATGCTCTCAAAGAAAATAAAACAAGCGTAAAGTTAAATTTCGTGATATTTTCGGTCTTCTGCGTATTGTTTCATGTGTTTGCACGAGGGCGTGAACAAAAATAATGCCTCCGAAATTTTATTATGGTCTCAATATCGGTTAAGGTATTACACGTCATGCATATTACTCGATCAACTTTCCCGCTTCGCTGACAGAAGTTGCAACCGTGTCTCGCAGGAAGGTTCCGAATTTCAGCGTATAACTTGGCGGTGTGTAAGGTGATTATGTTGGTGCGTGTGAAACAGCGAGCTGCAATCGAGCTTCTAACGGAGCACCCTCTTCTTGAGCATTACAATGCCAGACCACACGCGAGCGCTGCGACATCCGACGTCCTCGATTGACCTCATCGAACATCCCCTGTACAGACCCGACTTGGCCGCATCCCACCCTTAACTGTTTCCGAAACTTACGGAACAAATTCGACGACTTCGCCTTGATAGTGATAAAGCGGTGAAAGCTGAGGTGACGTTGTAACTCTGTCAACAAAGTGAAACATTCTACAGCGACGGTATCATCAAATTGGTCTCTCGTTGGGAGAAATGTGGATTTGGTCTCTCGTTGGGAGAAATGTGGTTGTGGTTTGCGATAACTATGTTGAGAAATAAATATTGAAACCCGCAGGACAGGACAGGACAGGTTGTTGAAATTGTGGAAAACGGCCAAAATGAGCAGCTGTCAGTTACACTCGAACACATACAACTTTATTTACTTGACCAAACATTACGGTACAAATTCTTGAACTTCGTTATCAGCTGAATATGCCACACTATCTTATGCCTTAAGCCACAACCACTTTAATTAAAAAAAACGGCTAAAAGCCATTAACTCAAAATTCAGACGCCAAAGAGAATATTTAGAGGGCAGAAGGACTCACGTTCAGTAAGTTCTATAATTTGGCTGAAGGCCCAAAATCTAAAACTTGAAAGGCAACAACTTTAATTTACAGACGGCTGAAGGCCCATGATTTAAGACTCAAGGTAAAATTAAATTTAAAAAAACACAAGGCAGAAGGCCTTTTCTTCAATTAGGCTGAAGGCCCCAAACAGTATGATGGTCGAAAGACAAAGATCTTTCATTTAAAAACGGCTGAAGGCCCCATGATTTAAACTCAAGGTAAAATAAATTTAAACAACAAAGCCTTATCTTAAATTAGGCTGAAGGCAATCTAATACTTGGCAAGCAAGGAACTTTAATTTTAAAACAGCTGAAGACCCATGACTTAAAACACTACTAAAATAATTTTTAGTTGGCAGAAGTCCCAAGGCTTTATCTATAAACAATATATTAATCAGGCTGAAGACCCAAACAACCTAACACTTGACAAGCAAGGAACTTTAATTTTAAAACAGCTGAAAGCCCATGAGTCAAAACATAGCTAAAATTATTATTAGTAGGTAGAAGGCCCAGTGCTTTATCTACAAACAATATTTTAATCAGGCTGACGGGCCAAACAACCTAACACTTGACAGGCAAGGAATTTTAATTTTAAAGCTGCTGAAGGGCCATAACTTAACACACCACTAAAAAAAATTCAATTTTAATTCAAAACCATTGGCTATGAGCCATACAAATGCACACAACAAAAAATAAGAAAAGGCAGTGCTGTTGACAGCGCTCAGAAGTTTCGGGGGTCGGCCAGCACTTCAAATACTGACGCACACTTTGAAACAGGCATTCGGCCCGACCATTCTCGATCAGACGACAACCCAACCAACAGACAGTCAACGGACCCACCAACAAGGTAACTTGCACTCCACTCGACCAGCACACACCTGGGAGTTCAATGCAAACGTAAAAGGCATGGACGCCCTCAACCAAGCATCCATTAAGCTGTCGAACTACACACCGTGCTGGACAGCGACAACACGGTGAGGAAAGGACACTGCCTAAATTTACGTCAACGGCCAGTGCAGGTAACCGGAACGTTAACGGCCACAAGGCAGAAAATTCCGCTGGTGTACTTCAATTGCAAGTAACCAAATACAGTTAGACTCCACCGGACAGTGGCTAAACCTTCGCCAACTCGAACACACTTGTTGTTGCTCGCGGGAATGTCCCAACAGCCAACAACAAGAACCAAACGGCACAATGTGAACACTCTTGACTTGGTGGTAAATTAAATCCAAACACAACTTTCGTGTCCAGGCTCGGTGAGCCACGGACATTGTAGCAATGAGAACAGCCCAACACACTTCGACACTGCATAGAGACCGCCAGCGGGCCTGGCCAAACTACGCCCCACAGAGATTTCCTCGCTGTTCCACGCCAACCGACCGACTGCCACACATCAGCACAGAGACAGCAGGCAGCGACTGTCCAATAACAAGGACGAATCACGATTCGGCGCACGCAGGCAACCCATAAGCGATCGCCGGCCGACATACACGTCGTCAGACAAGACGACTGACCGATGACCAACCAAGGTGGTCCGCACTCAAGTGACATGTATCGGCAACGGTCGGGCGAGTCGTGACTGTTCGGACCTTCCTGCAGCCGCGCCCCGACTGAACTTCGCCGTATCCTAAGCCAAACACTGTCAGATCCGAACTGCACTGCCAGCGCCTCCCAACTCGCTGGCAGATCTGAACTCACCCCAAACACACGACAACCGGGAAGTAATGGCAGCCAGCAAAGATAATACGCCAGTGCTTATATCGATAAGCGCAGCTGCTACCGCTCACGGGCAGGCAAGGCGGCAACTCAGTTACAGCAGTAAGGGAAATTAACATAACGAGGTGGTAGTAAAGGAAAAACAGGATGTCAAATGAGATACTCGTATATCACGAACACGAGTCACGCACGCCTCAAATATGTAGACATAAAGAATAGAGATGTAGAACGTTAATAAAACTTGTTTTATACGAAAATTTTAAGATCGTTCACATAAAGAATTCGAAGGCGTCATTTTCTGCAGCCTCTCGTAAGTATATATTTCCTCGAGCGATTAAATCTAGATGCTTTGAAACCTTTGGACGACAGTTCTTATTCTTTCAGTTTCCAAGAGTGTGAAGAATTTGCTATACGACCACTGTCAAGAACATTCGCTATGAATTTTTCCTGTTTCATTTATAAACGCTATTAACATTGCTTGTTCCTGCATTCTGTTACTATATTTCGGCATTTTAGTGAAACGGATGTTGTCTGAGAACGTCACTCTCACAGTTCCGATGCCAAGGCGCACAACAGGCAGCTCTCTTAACACATCCAGTTTTGACGCTGACGAGTGCTCGTGATAGGCATGACTCAGTGAAGGAACAAATAGCCAGGAGTGCTGCTGTTGACTCACATTGCACTTAGCCACGGGCAGTCAACTAAGCAAGGAAGTCGCTCGTGTGAAAGGGACCTAGCGGCGTGCAGAGCGCGAGGTGAAACGGCGCGGTGCATCGCCCGGCAGACTTGCTCCGTAACGTTCGCTGGCTCACCCTCCTTAAATCGCAGCACTGCTGCACGTATACTATCGTGCTAAACATGGTCGCCAGTGTCGCCCTAACCCGCAAGACAGGGTTCAGATACCCACTTCTTCCATACCACTAATCACTGGCCTCTAGCAATCCACCTACCTTCGAGAAGCTCTCAGACCCGACCACTGGACTGGTAAACGGGCACAATATACACGCACTACACCGTCTCCACTAATTTGTTATATCTCCTCTACAAGCAAAACTGGAGAAGAACGTAAAGTAAAAAAGCGAGAAGGACACACACAAAAGCAGCACAGGTTTCCAGAGGAACAGACGGAATTTATTGTCTTCCATAAGTTCTCAGCAAATCCGCCTCGTTGCCTTCAAACGTTACCTCATATCCCACTTTCTAATATGAGACATCAGCCGACTTGGCACAGGTTCGCTCCCCTTCTCACAACCGAGACTCAAACACCGTCGACTTTATAAACGCCCGAGTTCCGCCCCACAGTGCGCACGACTCCCGCCCCACCCAGTCCAGAACTGCCGGCAGATTTTCAGCAAATCAGCCTTCAGAACAGAATTTCGGTATTTCAATTGGCCATTTTGTGGTAACGCACGTAGTACTTGCTGTAAGGCGTTGCTTTCTGCCACCCCTCTGAGAAGTTTCTTTTCCAAAGGACATTACCAGATACACGCCATCTTGTAGGGTCGGTCTAGACCACCACAATTTATCAGGATTAAGCCACAGAACAGACAGTTTAAAGAAAGGAAAGTAAAGGCGGCTCCTTTGATTTTTATGAAGTCAAGCGTTGCGCTCAACGACATATTGAACGGAGTAAACGAGAAATGATAGTTTCTTATTACTACGGCTCGAAATGGGCACACTTACGAAACGGAAGTAGTTAACCGAAGAAACGAAAACTTTTACGAAATGAAGCGCTCTTAAAACAAGCTGCAATAAATCTTTAGTTAAGAACTTGTCACATAAGGTTTCCAATTCATTACTATTCGTATTGGTAAGCTGTGAGCTGTCACTGCTTTTAGCTTCAGACGACAGTGTAACTACTTTTCTCCTTAAATATCGTTTTTTTCCTTCCAGAAATTTTAGTTTGCTTCTTAACACTCCTTTTCTGGGACTTTGAGCTGATAAATCAACTTCACTTCCAACTCAACCGACTGTAATGGGACGCTCTTGAAGAGTTTCAGTGTTTGAATCAGTGCCGGAATTTTCATTCATGTTTTCAACCTGAAAGAGGAACATAGATGTCATTTATTAGCATTTCCGGATGAATAGTCATTAATGACGATTGACAGAAGTCCGAAATTTATTCGAAATAAATTGGCGTTCACGGGTAGCAGAGGTGGTTAAGGCGACTGCTCGCAATAAGCGGGAAATCCGTGTTCGGGTCCCGGACTGGAACAAATTTTCGTACGTCACTAATAGGTAGCATATCTGTGGCTAACACAGCTGATGGCATTCGCAGTCAGCGAATTTATTTCAAATTAACGTCGCTATTACTTTAATGAAGACAGTATGCGGCATTAAAATTTGATTTGTACGAACGGTTTGAATTTGGCCCAGACCTCGAACTTATTGTGTAATATCAACCATATATTGAAACGGTACAGTACCGCCCGACATTGAAAATAGGTACAACGTACTTCATTATTTTTGTCAGGACAACACATTTTATTGTAAAATAACTCAATTTCAATTAATACAGCGAAGCCGGAAAGAATGACAATTAATTTAATTGATCACATGTGCACTCCCACAAAATAAATCCCTACATTCAGTTTAGTGAGATCTGTGAAATGAATGAATGTATGGTCGTCTGCTAACCACAGATAGTGAATGTGAATATATGATCATCTTTGAGACGATCCTTTGACCACCTTTGGTGGGACCAAAGAGACGAAATTTACCTGAGCTTTGAGCGCCTGAAATGTGGCTGACCAATACGGTAGCACGGTGCTCCCCCTCTTTGGCAGAGGTGCGAGAGAACCTGAAGAACGGCCATGTTTCAGCACCCTGCCGCTGGATCTTGTGCTGTTAAGACCCGTCTTAGGTGTGTTCCATAAAGACAAAAGAGTGGAGACATGGTATGCATGTGGAATATTTAAGAGTAGTTTGAAATAATAATTTCTCTATTTCAGGAACTTTTGTGGGGAGAATTAAATGTCAGGCAGGTAATACTAATGGGATCGTAGTAATCTTCGGAAGTGACCAACGGTCACAATGAAACCACGTGTAGCAATAAGTTGAAATACTTCTGTGTGCTTAAATTGATCTGAATTACTAGCGTGTGTACCATAAGTTGAAATATTTAAGAGATGGCGTGTGCAGGACTTGAAATTAGAGACGAGTACTTTCACGTGGTGAGTACTGTGTGAGTCTCAATCTTTGTATGAGACAAAGGATAAAGAGAAGTACTCGTCCATGGTATCAGTTGAGGACTCGCGTGTGTGATGAATATGTTCTTAATATTACTTTGCTTGTTATGTTTCCGTGTGACGCTTCATTCAAACTATAATAGTCTGAGGGAGAAGCAAGCTGTGTCAGCCGTCTATCCAGCAACGCCACTTGGCTTGCATTGCACAGGAAGACGTGCATATATCTCCAGTGTTCATAGTAGGATAGAAGAATTACGAAGTGGGGCAGTGTCGTGTAAAACTGGGATGAATACTAATTGAAGTGGGAAAGCTGAAAGTGATAATGTTGTGACTATTCCTTGTGTTGTATGTTGTAGTGTGGTGTATGTCATGTAATTTAAGTATGTGTGGTTTGCATGGGAGAGTAGCAAGGTAGTTGCAGAGGTAGTGGGTTATGCTTGTTCCTTCTGTACCGCTCGGTCTGGAGGGAAGTTTCGTGATGATGATTGTGAGAGTCGAAGTGTGAGATATAAAAAAAAGATCCACCATCCTATCCAGAAAGTGCACGGTAGCGTTAAATAATTACGAGACCATAAAATAGAGGATCACCAATGTAAAGCCATGCCCACTGGGCGGAATTTCTCATGTGTTATTGTTGTAGGTTATAGAATTTGTCTGTATAGGTTATAGAATGTATCGGAATAAATAAGATAGTGAATAGGAAAAGATTGGTGGCCTTTTCCTTCGAATTGTATGTTATCATGATATCCAGAATTTATAATGTGTGCGCCACTCATATTCAGCGCGATGGCCACGTGTTGATAAAAGCCGTCAAATAAAAAAAAAAAAAAAGAAAATGTGGTATTGCCAGTGCGTAGTGAACAGTCAGAGTTCTATAAATTACTGATAGTCAGAAGTGCGTTTCCGTTGCGTATTATTCATATAGGAGGATAATTTGTAACTTAATTGTGAGTACGAGAGTTCATGTTACTCGACAAATAAGAATGAATCCACTCGCTTGGCAGACCACTCAACTTGCAGGCCTGATTGCTTGATGCCACAGTATGAGCAAGGCATGTGGGTGCCTCTCAATATGTATAATAAATGATGACTGATGAGTGTTACAAAGCAACTTTTGTCAAGCTTTGTCCTAAATATGGGATGTGTTTCAGCTGTTCCATCATGAAGTGTTGCTGTGGAGTGTCTCCTTCATCATTTTCTTCCAGCAGTAAGCAGAAAATAAACTACGATCATTAATTTGAGAAATGTGCATTTACTTCCAGGAATTATGTACCACTGAGCTGCAGGCTAATTTCACCTTGGGCCATGGGTAGTGCGCTCAAATAAAATACTTGAACTTCTATTTTCTTCATACTATTGTGAAATGTGGCTTTCATCAAACTTAGAGAAAAATTTAAAAAATCGATATTTTGGCTACATTTAGTACACAGCAACATATCACTTAAAATGAACCAAATGTAAAGTAGCCAGTGAGCACATTTTTCACCACAAACCTATCAAATTTTACGCACAGTAACTATGATCAATACCGAAAAAATAAATACTTCGTCATCGAGCTGTGATATGAAACTATATGACACGAAAGGGCTCAATTTTCTACGGCAATCAATTTCCTCACAATGGGATCCGAGGTATTACATACAGTAGTGAGAAACAGCGCAGATTCGAAGCAAGTCGTTTTTAACGTTTTAAAGGAAAAAGAGAACTTCTACATAAATACTAACTCCAATATTTGATCTAGTTTTGCTTCATTTTGGAGGTACGAATAATTGCAATAGAGAGTGATACTACAGATGCCGGATGAGCGAATCAAAGAGGTAGTGGTCAGAATGAATACGATTAGTGCAGATGTAGAAAAGATCAGTATAAGAGGCGAGACAGGCTCTGACAGTACGCAGCGAGAGGTTTATGCCAACCAGGGGGAGATACAATCATTATTACAGCTTAAAGTGGCGCAATTAGAAATAAGTAGGAAACATAGGGAAGAACTAGCACAGTTGCAATTAGCGTGCAGTAGCGAAGGTGACACACCACCAGGTAGATTGCAGAGGGAGAGTGAGATAAATTCAAAAAACGAAAAGAGGCAGAAAGAGGAAGACGAACTCAGAGAGTTAGAAGAACGGTTGTGTCGGATAGAACAGGTGGCAAACCCAACTGGGTATAGTCCAAGGCTGTCTCAACTTCAAAATTCATTACCTTCATCGTGGGGACTGCTCCTCAAATTAAGATTGAGTGTAACCATTTGAGGGACGAGGCTAAAGCGAAAATGCAGGAAGTTATTAAAGACTGTAGTAGCTATTTAAATGAATTCTGGTCGAAAAGTAAGCAGGACCAGGTTACGCAAAGCATATTGAAGATGCCAAATTGTAACGAAGGTGGTATGAGAGATCCAGTGGCGTGCTATCAGGAAATGCTGAGACGAAATAGGTATTTGGATGTGCCATACCAAACTGGGGAGCTCATTAGGATTTGTATAACGAAGTTACCAGTGAGATTGCGCAGAGATATAGTGATAGCAGGCAGAGGCTTAGACGATTCTTCGTCATTTCAGCACTTGTTACAGGAACTTGGTAATGAGAGCAACATCGTAAACGGAGATATGACTCATAGGTCAGACAGAGTCGAGGATAGGAACAGCAGAAACTATCAGAATGACAGGAGAGCATGGAATCCTGGCATTTGGCATTTCTTTCTTTTCGTAATAGATTGAAGGATAGGAGAAACTAATCCAACATATCAGCCTTTAGCATGTTGCCTTAAAACACTTGCCGCTGGCACTGAAAATTGTCTATGTAGGAGACATACTCCACTGATATGTAGGAATGCAAATACCATACTTCTGATCAGAGAGTAAAACACCAGTAATGGCATCTGTTAGGCTGGTCTCTCAGAGCAAAATTTGCAAATTTTTATTTCGAACACTAAAGTAAAAGGACTGTTTCCTCAAAACAAACCAGTTGCTAAAAAAAAAAAAAATGTTATGTAATAGTGCCAATGAGTCCAGTTTAATTAGTGTGATTTGACTATTGTAGGTACTTAACACGTAATGTAAAAAGTCAACATTGTGATCGAAGTTTCTAAATTAGATGCCATCTGATCTATAGTATGTCATTGTCATAGTGACAATTATAATGAGGTGCTGCGTATGGTTATTCGGAATCTGGTGTTAGGGAAAGAGACCACTAGCACCAAAGTTTCTAACACTTGGGCTGTCCCATCTCTCCCAGCTTGTATACTCTCTGCACACATTTAATTTTCATGTAAGCTCAGATTCCTAACTAGCAAATTCTTTACTGTGTATAGTGGACCATTCAGAGTGAGGCGGATTGTCCAGGAAAATGCTGTACTGATTGAGACGATCAAGCGAAAACAATCGTGTGGGCTTCGTGACATTTCTAACACCAAATTATGGAAAAGGTAAGGGTAGATCGAAAGTAGGCAAGTTGTGGTAGATAGTTAGTGTATTTATTTGTGGTGTGTAACGTTGTGCAGGGTCAAATCGAACATAAGAATTTTCAGGCGGGATGTCAGGAAGTATGACGGAATAGACTGGTCGAATGAGTCATGAACAGGAGTCGACAGAGTGGGGTATGTACGTATTTTTTGTCATATGAATAAGGATCAGGCAGAAATGACGTGATGAGTAATGAGAGGATAAATATGGTAGATAGTGAGAGAAGCGACGTGATAAATAGTAGTTGAGAAAGGTGATATTTAAGGAGAGAAGCGACGTGAAGCAGTGCGATTAATAAAGAGAGATTCGATGTGATGAAACAGTGGTTCATAGAGGTGAGTAGAATTAATAATGTGGAGATCTCTTAGATGTATGTTACAGAGAGACCTGTGTATGCCGCAATAGAGATTGATGACAATGACGAAGGAAGACCAGGAAATGATGAAGTAGTGGACGGACGGAGAGCCGAAATACGAATGACGAGATGAGGACAACTGCACAACGTGAAGGGACATGAAGGGAGTATGAGATGCAGATGGTGAACGTTGTGGGATACTGACGTAAGATGTAATATAAGTGTAAATCTAATTCTTACCATAACATTTTCAATATGAGAAAAAATAATTTCTGTTGTTGTTGTTGAAGCCTGGTACCAGTATAACTAATCAAAACGGTACCAAGAATGTGTACAGTTATTTTGCAGGATGAAAAATTTGTGTATTTTTTGTTCTTAGATGAAATGTCGCAATTCTCAGTTGATATTTAGCAGGATGAATAATCGGTAAAGTGAATGCAGAGGTAAGCCGATCGAGAGAGGTGCCAGAGTGAAAGGACGAATTCGGAGACTGGAATGCTATCTCTGAAACAGCTTCATGTGTTATGTGGTTGAGTATAAGGGAGCAAAGGTATGGTATGTTAGCGTGACTGTGGTGGTGTTAAGGTTAGCTGACTTCTAGACCTATTCTGTTAGTGTATTGATGGATTGAATGAGAAGGAAAATGTGATGTCTGGTGAGTGAGAGTCGTAGAGTAGTGTGATCAATGAGCACACTCCTGTAAAGGGGATGCTACCAATCCATAACTAAAACATTGTTGTGTTATTGTTTGATTTGGATGAACCTCGATGGCAGGTCAGGATCTGACATCATGTGGATGGTTCATACATGTCCTAGAAATGTTGTTATATATAATAAAAAGGTAAAATATATAAAAAGATACTAATTTCAGTCTGTCACAAGCACAAAGGTGCATTGTACGTTGCAGATTTAGAGTCATCAGTTTCTAAAATGTTTATTGTGTTAGGATGTTAAAGTAGTTTACTATTTAACGACATGTGGTAGGTAATTGTGAGCTGTGTAGATTATTTCTTATTTTTTGTTAAAACACTTTCAAGGGGTATTAATTTCAGTTTGTCACAAGCACAAAGGTTCATTGTATATTGCAGTTCTAGAATCAACAGTTTCTAATATTTTCACTGTGATAGGATGTTAGAGTAGTCTACTATTTAATATTGTAATTATGAGCTGTATAGATTGTTTCTTATTCCTTTTTTTTTTTTTTATTATTACACTTTCATGTTTTGTGTGAGGGACGACAGGTACAATCAATAGCACTATTGGGGGCTGTATATAGAAAAGGGATAAGTGTTGATGTTGTATGTGTAGAAATCTAGGGTGTATAATTTTATGTCTTTTAGAACAAAGATTCTGCTATTACCAATGTATCTAATAGATCATACATGTAATCAATGAGTATTTAAATAATGTAAGAATATCCTTTTGTCTGTAATGTTGCGAGATGCACGGAAGGGTCTGACTGATTGGGTGTCGTAGCGCTGAGGTACTATGCAGAACGCGCCCATACCACTAGCGGGGCCAAGCTGACGTCGCCATGGGAAAGGCGACAGAGCCACGGCACTCCCCCCTCCACTGCCGGTCGAGGTACACTCCACGCGCCCGCTGCAGCAGGTCAACGGCCTGGGGCGACACGCACCTACCACTGGCCATTCATAAGGTCCGCCACCCTTACGACTGGGAAAAGTATCCGACGGAGGCAACAGCGGGTGGTTTCTTCTGCTCAACGGCGGCGCCACGGCAGAATGAACGACGCGCGGCAGAGTCCGGCGGGCATTTTTTACCAGCAACTATTAACTAGTACTGGACTGTGGAGCAGTGAAACAAGATGACTGCTCGTATGTCTCCATAAGGTGGAAAGTGAAGGACTGGTGTTCCCACGTTGTGAGTGGTGGAAAAGATTTTGTCTTTAGCAGACAGGACGATTGTTTTGTTTTGTCTTGACCACTGAACGGTGGGATCCATAAACTTTTGGCAGTGACTTGTTAAGTGTGCTTTGTGAATTACATGTGGGATGCTTGGTATACTTAAAGAGGACAGTTGTCGGTTGGTGACTAATTATTGTACGAACGCAAGAAACTAAAGTGGGACATTGACATTTGCGTTTGTAGTAGGAGACATTTCTTTAATTGGTGTGGGAATAAGTGCTGTTTGTTGGAACTTACGACTTTTAATTACACCATGAACTGAAAGGACAGAACCGTGGGTAATAGTAATTGTAGGGCCATTTCTGGACGACCAGATTCGCGTGGATGGTAGTCTGAGAGTGACTATGACATTCGTGTTTAATGTGAGATACAGTTTACTGTTCAGTGCATGTTCAAAATGCCGATTTGAGTGACTTGAAAACTTTCGTCCGAGTTACCATGGGAGAGCTTTGGCACCGAGACAGTGTTTCTAGGGAACCTGTCAGAAACTTTTTTGATCCCAAGAAAATCACAGAATGAAATGATTCCGTGTGACTCACAAGATAGGTATTAATGTATTTGTACTTGTAATTGTGTAAATTTTTTTTATATGTTTCATTCCTGAAGGGACAGCAAGTGTAAGTGTATTTTATTAACATTTGTGTTTAGAATAGTTAGTGTTTTTTTTTGTTTGTTCTGGGTTACCAGTTCACGTAGCATGTTTATTAGAATATTTGGTACTATGATGCTTTAATTATTAGCCAGTGGCGTAATACTAACGTAGCGGCTCTTGTTGCATTGGTAAGTAAGGTTGTCACAGGGGAGAAGAGTTTGCATTGCACAACAAATATCGGAATTAACATGCATTTTGATGTCATGAACAGTAATGATCTTGTTGGTGTGTTGACTGAAGCCACTTATTTGCATTATCACAGTGGTGATATTTCACATTAAAGTGTAATGAAGGCTAGTCTAAATGCAAGTTCTTGTCATCTAAATGTGTAACAATAGAGAAATGAGCAGTAGAGTGAGATACGAGAGCTACTGGTGGATTCAAGCACTTCTTGCTACCTATTTACTGCGTATATTGATCAAAGTTGATGGACTGACTAGCTCAGCAGCAGGTATTTGTACTGGTGGACAAGGATAAGGTTACAGTCACGGTGGAGTAGTGGTGGTTATTGCTCAAGTGATGATAGTTAATGAAGTATGACATGATGTCTTAGATGAACTATATTACGTAACCAGTATGTAACTTGTGGTATATTTCATTGTTTTTCTTCTCAGTTTTATTTCTCTGTAGGTTTGATGTACATTTTAGAGTAATGGTATGGAGCCTGATATTCTACATGTAACTAGTGTATGCAATTTTTTATTTTGTTGATTTTGTTTTGTATTTAGACTTTGCTGTGTAAAGATAATTACAACGCAATTTATGAATGTCAGATTACTTGTTCTGTGTTTGGACGGTGAGCTATTTAAAATTTCATGAGTACAATTAGTATTTTTTTTATTTGTCATAGAATTAGTGAAGTTTGGATTACTCATAAAAATAACAAAGATCCCAGTAACTAAGCAAATTTATATCTCCACATTATTTTTTATTTGTATGATGTAATGTTTTATATGTCATGTGGATTGTTGTAAATTTGTATGTGTATGTTACTCCGGATTGTGGAGAGTACAATAATACAACAACTGTGTCAATAATTTGGTAAAGTAACAGCATTTGGTCGTCTATTTGAGGTCACCAGGGGCTAAGGTCTCCTCCTGGTTATTTTGATGACTTGCTACGTTTGTTCTAATACAGCTTTCTTAAAAAAAATGTCCGGAACTACCCTCACATTGCAAGGATAGTACCTTGCCATTTTTTTGTGCATGGATAGCCGGTGGTGAAAGGGTACAGTACCGCCCGACATTGAAAATAGGTACAACGTACTTCATTATTTTTGTCAGAACAACACATTTTTTTTGTAAAATAACTCAATTTCAGTTAATACAGCGAAGCCGGATACCAGTGTGGGAAAGAATGACAATTTACTTATTTAATTGATCACATGTGCACTCCCACAAAATAAATCCCTACATCCAGTTTAGTGAGATCTGTGAAATGAATGAATGTATGGTCGTCTGCTAACCACAGATAGTGAATGTGAATATATGATCATCTTTGAGACGATCCTTTGGCCACCTTTGGTGGGACCAAAGAGATGAAATTTACCTGAGATTTGAGCGCCTGAAATGTGGCTGACCAATACGGTAGCACGGTGCTCCTCCACTTCGGCAGAGGTGCGAGAGAACCTGAAGAACGGCCATGTTTCAGCACTCTGCCGCTGGATCTTGTGATGTTAAGACCTGTCTTAGGTGTGTTCCGTAAAGACAAAAGAGTGGAGACATGGTATGCATGTGGAATATTTAAGAGTAGTTTGAAATAATAATTTCTCAATTTCAGGAACTTTTGTGGGGAGAATTAAATGTCAGGCTGGTAATACTAATGGGATCGTAGTAATCTTCGGAAGTGACCAACGGTCACAATGACACCATGTGTAGCAATAAGTTGAAATACTTCCGTGTGCTTAAGTTAAGCTGAATTACTAGCATGTGTACTATGAGTCGAAATATTTAAGAGATGGCGTGTGCAGGACTTGAAATTAGAGACGAGTACTTCCACGTGGTGAGTACTGTGTGAGTCTCAATCGGTGTATGAGACAAAGGATAAAGAGAAGTACTCGTCCATGGTATCAGTTGAGGACTCGCTTGTGTGATGAATATGTTCTTAATATTACTTTGCGTGTTATGTTTCTGTGTGTCGCTTCATTCAAACTATAATACTCTGAGGGAGAAGCATGGTGAGTCAGCAGTCTATCCAGCAACGCCACTTGGCTTGCATTGCACAGGAAGACGTGCATATATCTCCAGTGTTCATAGTAGGAAAGAAGAATTACGAAGTGGGGCAGTGTCGTGTAAAACTGGGATGAATACTAATTGAAGTGGGAAAGCTGAAAGTGATAATGTTGTGACTATTCCTTGTGTTGTATGTTGTAGTGTGGTGTATGTCATGTAATTTAAGTATGTATGGTTTGCATGGGAGAGTAGCAAGGTAGTTTCAGAGGTAGTGGGTTATGCTTGTTCCTTCTGTACCGCTCGGTCTGGAGGGAAGTTTCGTGATGATGATTGTGAGAGTAGAAGTGTGAGATATAAAAAAAAGATCCACCATCCTATTCAGATAGTGCACGGTAGCGTTAAATAATTACGAGACCATAAAATAGAGGATCACCAATGTAAAGCCATGCCCACTGGGCGGAATTTCTCATGTGTTATTGTTGTAGGTTATAGAATTTGTGTGTATAGGTTATAGAATTTATCGAAATAAATAAGATAGTGAAAAGGAAAATATTGGTGGCCTTTTCCTCCGAATTGTATGTTGTCATGATATCCAGAATTCATAATGTGTGCGCCACTCATATTCAGTGCGATGGCCACGTGTTGATAAAAGCCGTTAAATAAAAAAAAAAGAAAATGTGGTATTGCCAGTGCGTAGTGAACAGTCAGAGTTCTATAAATTACTGATAGTCGGAAGTGCGTTTCCGTTGTGTATTATTCATGTGGGACGATAATTTGTAACTTAATTGTGAGTACGAGAGTTCATGTTACTCGGCAAATAAGAATGAATCCACTCGCTTGGCAGACCACTCATCTTGCAGGCCTGATTGCTTGATGCCACAGTATGAGCAAGGCATGTGGGTGCTTCTCAATATGAATAATACATTATGACTGATGAGCGTTACAAAGCAACTTTTGTCAAGCTTTGTCCTAAATATGGGATGTGTTTCAGCCGTTCCATCATGAAGTGTTGCTGTGGAGTATCTCCTTCATCATTTTCTTCCAGCAGTAAGCAGAAAATAAACTACGATCATTAATTTGAGAAATGTGCATTTACACTCCTGGAAATGGAAAAAAGAACACATTGACACCGGTGTGTCAGACCCACCATACTTGCTCCGGACACTGCGAGAGGGCTGTACAAGCAATGATCACACGCACGGCACAGCGGACACACCAGGAACCGCGGTGTTGGCCGTCGAATGGCGCTAGCTGCGCAGCATTTGTGCACCGCCGCGGTCAGTGTCAGCCAGTTTGCCGTGGCATACGGAGCTCCATCGCAGTCTTTAACACTGGTAGCATGCCGCGACAGCGTGGACGTGACCCGTATGTGCAGTTGACGGACTTTGAGCGAGGGCGTATAGTGGGCATGCGGGAGGCCGGGTGGACGTACCACCGAATTGCTCAACACGTGGGGCGTGAGGTCTCCACAGTACATCGATGTTGTCGCCAGTGGTCGGCGGAAGGTGCACGTGCCCGTCGACCTGGGACCGGACCGCAGCGACGCACGGATGCACGCCAAGACCGTAGGATCCTACGCAGTGCCGTAGGGGACCGCACCGCCACTTCCCAGCAAATTAGGGACACTGTTGCTCCTGGGGTATCGGCGAGGACCATTCGCAACCGTCTCCATGAAGCTGGGCTACGGTCCCGCACACCGTTAGGCCGTCTTCCTCTCACGCCCCAACATCGTGCAGCCCGCCTCCAGTGGTGTCGCGACAGGCGTGAATGGAGGGACGAATGGAGACGTGTCGTCTTCAGCGATGAGAGTCGCTTCTGCCTTGGTGCCAATGATGGTCGTATGCGTGTTTGGCGCCGTGCAGGTGAGCGCCACAATCAGGACTGCATACGACCGAGGCACACAGGGCCAACACCCGGCATCATGGTGTGGGGAGCGATCTCCTACACTGGCCGTACACCACTGGTGATCGTCGAGGGGACACTGAATAGTGCACGGTACATCCAAACCGTCATCGAACCCATCGTTCTACCATTCCTAGACCGGCAAGGGAACTTGCTGTTCCAACAGGACAATGCACGTCCGCATGTATCCCGTGCCACCCAACGTGCTCTAGAAGGTGTAAGTCAACTACCCTGGCCAGCAAGATCTCCGGATCTGTCCCCCATTGAGCATGTTTGGGACTGGGTGAAGCGTCGTCTCACGCGGTCTGCACGTCCAGCACGAACGCTGGTCCAACTGAGGCGCCAGGTGGAAATGGCATGGCAAGCCGTTCCACAGGACTACATCCAGCATCTCTACGATCGTCTCCATGGGAGAATAGCAGCCTGCATTGCTGCGAAAGGTGGATATACACTGTACTAGTGCCGACATTGTGCATGCTCTGTTGCCTGTGTCTATGTGCCTGTGGTTCTGTCAGTGTGATCATGTGATGTATCTGACCCCAGGAATGTGTCAATAAAGTTTCCCCTTCCTGGGACAATGAATTCACGGTGTTCTTATTTCAATTTCCAGAAGTGTACTTCCAGGAATTAAGCACCACTGAGCTGCAGGCTAATTTCACCTTGGGCCATGGGTAGTGCGCTCAAATAAAATACTCGAACTTCTATTTTCTTCATACTGTTGTGAAATGTGGCTTTCATCAAACTAAAAAAAAATTAAAAAATCGATATTTTGACTACATTTAGTACACAGCAACATATCACTTAAAATGAACCAAATGTAAAGTAGCCAGTGAGCACATTTTTCACCACAAACCTATCAAATTTTACGCACAGTAACTATGATCAATACCGAAAGAATAAATACTTCGTCATCGAGCTGTGATATGAAACTATATGACACGAAAGGGCTCAATTTTCTACGGCAGTCAATTTCCTCACAATGGGATCCGAGGTATTACATACAGTAGTGAGAAACAGCGCAGATTCGAAGCAAGTCGTTTTTAACGTTTTAAAGGAAAAAGAGAACTTCTACATAAAAACTAACTCCAATATTTGATCTAGTTTTGCTTCATTTACATGCAGCATTTTTACAGTTCTACGAGGTTTTATTGATTCCACCAAGAAAATCGGAAAATTCGTTGTTTTCTTGCTATCAGCTGCTTTGTGATAACTGCTCGTTACTTCCTAGTGTGGTCTTTTCTCTTACTACTGTTCATTATATACTTCTAACTTTAACGGTACATGAAACAAACGTTTACAGGTAACTTCAGCAGCTAAAACGGGCAATTGATAAAGTTAACAAAATTCATCCGTTCACTTTTGGCGTTAGAAACAGCTGTTTACTCGGTGTCAATATGGCAGACTTCGTGTATGCGCACTAAAATTTGGCGCATGGGCTGCAGCCGAGTTTCCATTCTGTATACTCTTTCTTCTGTGGTTAAGTTACGCCCGATCGATCTCCAGGCTGGAAAACAGTCTTGATCCTCCAGAAACCAGGAAACAGACAGCAGAGTGCACAATAGCTACCACCACTAGCTGACGGCCACGACCAGGAACTGATACGCCTTCTATTTCCTTTTCTATTAGTCTGGACAACAGTGTTCAAGCGCGACTAATAGTACGATAGATTCCAAATTTCAAAAAAATGGCTCTGAGCACTATGGGACTCAACTGCTTAGGTCATTAGTCCCCTAGAACTTAGAACTAGTTAAACCTAACTAACCTAAGGACATCACACACATCCATGCCCGAGGCAGGATTCGAACCTGCGACCGTAGCGGTCTCGCGGTTCCGGACTGCAGCGCCCAGAACCGCACGGCCACTTCGGCCGGCAGATTCCAAATTTCTCCACATCTGCCATCTTTCGTAATTTTATAACAATGCCTTGTGGGAAACGTTTCACTGGTTTACAACATCAGCTCAACAACCATCTACACTCTCTAACAAAAAAAGGAAATTATCTGGAAGAGATTTTCGAATGTCAATGTACCTTCATTCACGCAAACATCATTGGCGGATGTGTAAATGGTAGGAGTTGCAATTCTCCGTGGCAGACAGAATGGCGACCAGAGTGTAGTTGTTGCAATGTCTGTATTTTACACTGTCTGTATAGTTCGATCCAAGTGTCCTTCAGCATGTCGAGGACATTTGCATCGAACAATACAGACACTACAATAGCGGTGTTTCATGCTACAGCAAGGCAAACTGACGAGCAAAACATTGTCTCTCCCTGTTGAGGGAATCTCGTAATGTGCCATCACTATAGGCACGGAAGCATGCTCGGATAGCCGAAGTGGTTAAGGCGGTCGCTAACGATAAACACGAAATCCGGGTTAGACTCCTGGTCCAGCACAAATTTTCATTTGTCTCTAGTAAAATGTATCCGCAATCTGTGACGTATTTTATATTGTAGTAGTGTATATAAGGGGCGTGAACAGCGTCAGATTTTGAGTGATCACTATGAAGGAAACGGAGATGCAGCATAATCGTGTGAGACAGTGTTATCAGCACCTGATTGTTTGAAAGGGGATTCAGTGTTGGTCTCCGTTTGGTTCGTCAGTCAAATAGATTTATAGAGCACTCGGATGCGACATAGGCCTGATGTACACTCATGCTCATAAATTAAGGACAATTGCAGAATGTGGCGCCACACAACTTGGCACTACACAAAACTGGCGCTAATAGCATAGGCACAGAGGTAACACACAGGACACAGATCTGTAAGTCCACGATATTGGTGATAAGTTGACAAAACCGTCCCGAAACACATGTGCTACAAAACGCTACTGTTTCCTGCGCATGTACCCTGACATCAATACGGGATATGATCTCCATGCACACGTACACAGGCCGCACAACAGGTTGGCATACTCTGGATAAGGTGGTCGAGCAGCTGCTGTGGTATAGCCTCCCATACTTGCACCAGTGCCTGTCGGAGGTCCTGAAGTGTCCTAGGGGTTTGAAGACGTGCAGCGATATGCCGACCGAGAGCATCCCAGACGGGCTCGATGGGGCTTAGGTCTGGAGAACAGGAAGGCCACTCCATTCGCCTGACATCTTCTGTTTGAAGGTACTTCTCCTCGATGGCAGCTCGATGGTGCCGTGCGTTATCATCCATCAGGAGGAAGGTGGTACCCACTGCACCCCTGAAAAGGCGGACATACTGGTGCAAAATGACGTCCCGATACACCTGACCTGTTACAGTTCCTCTCTCAAAGACATGCAGAGGTGTACGTGCACCAATCACAATACAACCCCACTCCGTCAAACCACGACCTCCATACAGGTCCGTTTCAAGGACATTAAGGAGTTGTTCAGATTATACCTGGACTCAAATATCTTCAACATTTCGCGGCCCCGTCACCAACTGTATAAATATTAATTTTAGTAATCAGCAGCCTCAGCTGCACCGTTTACCTAGAATTTATCTGTGTTTCAGTCGGGATAACCCAACCTCCTTCAGAATAACAGTAGTTACTGTTATTCTGAAGAATGTTGGGTAATCCCGACTGAAATCTAGGTAAATTCTAGGTAAACGGTGCAACTGAGGCTGTTGATTGTTAATATTAAAATTAATATACCTGGAGTCGTCCGTGAACATATCCTGGGACCACTGTTCCAATGACCATATACTGTGTTCCTGACACCAGGCTTTACTGGCTCTCCTGTGACCAGGGTCAGTGGAATGCACCTTGCAGATTTCCGGGCGAATAAACCATGTCTGTTCAGTCGTGTGTAGAATGTGTGTGCCTGGAGACAACTGTTTCAGTGGCTGCGGTGAGATCCCGTGCAAGGCTACCTGCAGTACTCCGTGGCTGTCTGCAGGCACTGATGGTGAAATATCGGTCTTCGTGTGGTGTTGTACACTGTGGACGTCCCGTATTGTAGCGCCTGGACACATCTGCCGGAATCGTTGTCATAATCTTGAGATCACACTTTGTGGCACACGGGTTACCCGTGCTACGACCTGCTGTGTTTGAGCAGCCTCCAGTCGCCCTAGTATTCTACTCCTCATAACGTCATCAATATATGTTCCTTGAGCCATTTTCAACAGACAGTAACCATTAGCACGTCTGAAAACGTCTGCACACTTACTCGCTGCACCGTACTCTTGACATGCACCAACACACTTCTATGTATGTGGACTGCTGTCAGCGCCACCGTGGTACGACCGCAGGTCAAATGCACCGCATGGTCGTACCCACAGGTGATTTAAACCCGCAAACCATCCACCACATCGTTGTTTCACCATGTATCAGCATTATCCTTAATTTATGAGCATGAGTGTAAATAACTCATGTTCGTTGTCAATGTTTCACTGGACCACACTTGACCACCAAAAATGGGGGATCGTCGTGGTATTTGCACCGGGCAAATCGTAAATCCATTCACATCTGCGGCTGCCATCCGAGAACACCTGACGGAGTTCCATCAACATTCTGTGTCATGCTGCACCGCTGCTCAGAGACTAGCAGCAGCTGGACAAGCGAATTACCGTCCCATGCGTAGGTTTCCGTTAACACCACAACAGGGACGGCTGCGTGTGCAGTTGTGACGTGGCACGGGAGCGTGGACAGCTGATGAAGGTCGCTGCATCATGTTCAGCGGCTTTGCACTACCGCGGATGATCTTGCGGCAGCCTGGAGGGAGATCCCATTATCCCAAAGTTTTAGTAAGGGCAGCTGTGTGTCACGGTGTGGGGAGCAGTCAGCTGTAACTTACGGCCACAACTGCTAGGAGCTCTGTACGCACAACGGTGCGTCACCGACATGCTGCGTCCTCGTGTGTTAACTCTCATGCGACAGTATTGTGGTTCCATTTTTCAACAGGACCGTGCTCGTCCAGACATGGCGCGCTCCTCTTTGTTCTGTCTGTGAGACTCTGAGGTAGTCCTGTGGCCAGGAAGATCCCCGGACCGGTCCCCGATGGACCACCTGTGGGACCAGCTCGGACGTCATCTACACGTCGGTGCTAGCACCCAGGATATCTAGGACCAGTTTCAACAGGTGTTCGAGAGCGTGCCTCAGCTGTCAATCCTGTCCAGAGAGGGGTCCAGCGTCATACTGATAACTAAATTCACACTGCTAAGTTCTTACCAAATTTGACTCGATATTGCAGGTACAGAAATAAAGTGGAATTCTCCCAAAACCAGTTAGATTTCATTTCGTTTCCCCCCGAAATTCTAGGTGCTTTTGTCAGGCAATGTACATAAAATTTTTTACCTGTCCCGTTATTTTATTACTGTTTGAAAGTTTCAGTTATAAAAATTTATTTATTTATTTTTTGCATCCCGCCTGGGAAGCGGCGCGTGGGTAAGGAACAGGTACAGGGAAAGGTACTAATCTCTCGGTACTGCAGATACAGTTATGGCACCTTTACTAGCGGATAACATATGCAGACATATTACATAACTTGCAATGTGGTGCGAAGCTGAAGCGAAATGTCCTGGCTGTCTGCACCTGATGAAATGGGCTGAAGCAGTTGCGGAGCTCGTAGACCTCGACAGCGCCGGCTAGAGGGTGCTGTCGTCGGTGTCTCATAGTGCCAACCTAGCACAGCGGACCTACATTGTGGCATCGTAGCTATCGATACCACAATTTTTCTAGGTTCTGCCTTTGTTTTAGTTCCTGAAATTTTCATATTGCAGTTGGTGAGAATTTTTGAAGTTTGTATGCAGATCTTTACACATCGTCTTCTCTTTCAGCCATTAGTCTGGTCATCCGGGCAGGGGAAAACTAACTAATTGTCCATCACATTGTCTTTATCGGTGACATGTAGAGTAAGCTTTCGACTTAGCACATAAGCTTCTTGCCTTCGTATTTATGCAAAGTTAAATCATGTAATAGAAAATATTAGTGACTTACGATAGAAATTTAGTAGTACGAAGACCTTTTTTGGTGCCTGTGAACTTTTGACGCTGTGCTTGTTGCAGACGCTGCGCATACAGCAGGTGGAGCGGTCGGACCTGCGCATGTACCAGTGCGTCGTGTCCAACAACGAGGAGACGGCCCAGGGCACCGCCGAGGTCAGTCTGGGCGGTGAGTGTCCGTCGGCAGCAGACCCGTGCAGTCGAGGTCTGAGCTGCGCGCCATTCTGGCTATCACGATTAGGTAAGTCGATAATTTTGACAGGTCGATGGGGCAAAGGAGTTAGTAACACGGAGCGTTCCACGATACAACACGTCCGTTTTGTTAAACATTACTATCAAAATAATCCAAGTTTGGTTCCTACGATCCGTAAAGTGCGTCCAGTTTTCGATAGACATAATGCTCCAAATTACATAGTTCTGAATAGAATGAAAAAACAGAAGTACAACTCCAAACAGCCAAGATCGCTATTGTGCAGCATTTATTTTGATGACCGATTTCAGTAAAAATCTTTGCCATCATCAGATCTGCAAAGCATGGATCAACATATTCAAGCACACTGTGATCAGATGTAAAGGGTCGTAATACAATTTTACATAAACGTGAAATATAGCATCGAATATAACATACATTTTACTCAATCTTCATCAAATGCATATTATACCATGCCATATCTTGGAACGATGCTTCGTGAACAAGAGGACGGTAGTATATCGGCAATTCAAACATAAAATAACTATTATACAAAACAAGGTACATACTGCCTTGATTGTACAAGCTCATGTTCGTACATTAGCAGAAAGAAGACTGAGATTCCCAAGTTAACATCATACATGTTACAACCAGCCTACAGGTTGCACTGTTGTAACAGTTGCAAACAAAAATACGCCGTCTCATATAAAGCATAAAGACAAGCCAACGATTCAAAGATGTTACAGTGTAGACATACAATAAATAATCCAAATCAGAATACATTACACTTATTTCGTTATAATAATTTTAAATTAATTTATATAAAATTTAAAGCCACCTTAAAAAATGTAACACGAACCACTTTACCTTGAATATATCGTTTAATACACAAGCAGTGAAGCCAGTCATATGGCATATTCGTATTATAAAAACAAATACAATAAAAATATGCATGTTACAATATGCAGGCAGCAAAAAGCCTCAACAACCATACACAGTTGTTTGATACCATGCTATAAGTAACTACACATGAAGGAACTACGAACAGAACATCAGGTGTTCCACCTATAACTACCACTAACATGTCATTGCAAGTACAGCAACCATACAATGAAATCACTTAGTTCGCTTTATACAACTCACAATATTTTCGCGATCATCATGTAGCTCGACCTTTAGGTATTAAAAGATTTTCGAAGTCTTGGTGTGAAAAATACGTTTCAAAAGGCCACAGAAATAAATAGCGTAATCCTGCAACTCGCTATGAGATACAATAAAAATAAACTTGCTATATAATACAGTCAATCATTCTAATCATAAGCCGGCCGCGAATCGCCGAGAGGTTCTAGGTGCTTGAGTCTGGAACCGCACTGCTGTTGCGGTCGCAGGCGAATCCTGCCTCGGGCATGGATGTGTGTGATGTCTATAGATTAGTTAGGATTAAATAGTTCTAAGTCTAGGGGACTGATGACCTCAGATGTTAAGTCCCATAGTGCTTAGAGCCATTTGAACCATTTCTAATCATAAAATTCCTGAACAAGCCGTTGAAGTCACAAGAGCTATAAAAATAGGGCCATGTACACTACAACACTCTATCTATACAGTTTGTACTACACTGAACCGTCAAAGAAACTGGTATAGGCACGCGTATTCCAACACAGATATATGTAAACAGGCAGAATACGGCACTGCGGTCGGCAACGCCTATGTCAGACAACAAGTGTCTGACGGAGTTGTTAGATCGGTTGCAGCTGCTACAATGGCAGGTTATCAAGATTTAAGTGAGTTTGAACGTCGTGTTATAGTCGGCGCACGAACGATAGGAGACAGCATCTCCGAGGCAGCGATGAAGTGGGGATTTTCATGTACAACCATTTCACGAGAAATCAGGAATCAGGTAAAACATCAAATATGCGACGCTGTGGCCGGAAAAAGATCCTGCAAGAACGGGAGCAACGATAACTGTAGAGAATCATTCAGCATGACAGAGTAGCAATCCTTCTACAAATTGCTGCAGATTTCAATGCTGGGTCATCAACAAGTGTCAGCGAGTGAACCATTCAACGAAACATCATCGATATGGCTGCATAAAACAAAGCTTTACGCCTCGCCTGACTGGAAACATGTTGGCTGGTCGGACGAGTCTCGTTTCAAATTGTATCGATCGGATGGACGTGTGCGGGTATGGAGACAACCTCATGAATCCATGGACCCTGCATGTCACCAGGGGACTGTTGAAGCTGGTGGAGGCCCTGTAATGCCGTGGGGCGTGTGCAGCTTGAGTGATATGGGACCCCTGATACATCAAGATACGACTCTGACAGGTGACACGTACGTACGCATCCAGTCTGATCACTTGCTTCCATTCATGTCCATTGTGCGCTCCGTGGACTTGGAAAACTCCAGCAGTAAAATACACACGTACAGTTCACTTCATTGCAGAAGCACATGAACAAAAAACAAAAGCTAAATTAATTTACAGTTTATCACACAAGTGCTGCTGCTGCTCTGCTGCGCGTGCCCTCGGCTCGGTGGCTGCCGCTCTATTACCCTACTATATGTATATGTGCTTGAGTCCGTGAGTGCGTGTACCGACAGCATAGTGGATGACTTCTTCAACATGTGTGCACCAAATATGTCTGACATAAAGGTGTATTGGCTTACTGTATATAACTGGGTATCTGTGTTCATGTTGAACAAGTCATACAAAATGAAAATGTTAGATTACTTGTCCAGCACAGCACAGTACCGGGTATTGAAACTACTCGTGTTAATATCGCGCTTGCATTTTTCAACTGCAAGTAATCATTTCGTGTCTATAGCACTGGCCAAAAATGCTCATCTCTTTAAATGTCGCGGTACATTCACAGTTTACTATGGGTCGGCGTCAACCCATTGTACGCATTAGTTCAATTCACTCAAGTTCTTCACATCTCGTCAGGATCGCGCCACACATAAACCCATGGCCAGGCACACTATGCTACGGCCACGCAAGTGCACCGAACACCAGCTCCCCATTATCGATAGTTCATCTCGACACAAGACCAACTCTTATCACGAAGATTACGTGCTAATACATCGAAACTATATGAGTTAAACGTAGAGGAGATTTGTATAGTATGGAATAGTCGAGTTATATGGAATACTCGCGTTTCTCCTCTGTTAGATTTGGCTGCGTCGTGGGAATACAGTACACTACTTGTGATACATTCCATAATGCTCTGTACTTGTTGTTGAGCACTTGCAAACATTGCTTTGTTCACTACTCAAGAAAGTTCCTGTTTGCGTTTTGTGAAATTGCTGCATGTAATTTTTCATGAATTTGTTTTAATTATTAAATGTGTATGTTAGACACAGTATAATAGGTATATGAAAACAATCCAAACATGCACCATATCACAGTTCACAATTTATCAACCTACAATGATACGCTATGGACTGCTATGCCCTCTTCAATCTTTGTCTTACGTAAAGGATGTCGGTGTTAATGCCTAGAGATCAGTTTGCTAAGGCAATACGCAAATTCTCAAACAAGTTGAAAAAATTATTTTTAAAAATTAGCTCTCTGAGAGTATTGAGTGAAAACATTTGCAAAATGTTAAAACCAAAGCTGGTAGCTGCATGTGTAGCATGTCAGTCTTGTGTTTGGATGTCTTAGTTTCGATTCTCTCTGTCAGATTGTTTTTCTACATCTATTTAGCGATCATAAATTTATTATAACTGAGTCATCTTTTAACAGAAATTTAATCTTTTTAATTTTAATTACTGATTAGATGAAAGCATGAATATTTAAAATAAATAAAAATTTGGTGTAGAGATGCGAAACATTTAATACAAAATAAAATATTTCTCTATTGACTGAACAATATTGTTGATAAACATAATTTTTTGACATAAGAGTAAGGCCTTTCGTATATCTGTTTGAAATTGCTATTTATTTCCTCGCTATTAGTGATTAAAAGTGAAAATATGTTATTTTTACTAAAATCACGGTTTAATAACTGTTAATTATGATTTCACCAGGCGATCCATAAGATTCCACACTAATTGAAGCAGCTGATAAGTAGTCGAAGTACAACTTTGGAAAAGGAATTTATTGTCTTGGAAGTGAATGCTTTGCGTTGTCAACAACAACAACAAGAACTACGAATGCACACATGGTCTGAGTCAGGAAAGGTAGTATACTGTTTATTCAGCAATGTTGTGCTATGCAGAAGGTGTTCAAAATGACGACCACCACATTTAATACAGGCATAATATCTTGATAGAAAATTCGGATGCACTTTAACAAGTACACAAGGCATTGCACGAGCATCATCAGGCGCTGCAAGTGTTGTGAACTGATCTGGTAATGGGCGTGGCGCTTGACATGTGTCGTCAGATGTGGATGGAGCAGATGGATTATTTTCTGTTCGAGTACATAACATACTCAGTGCCACATATCCCAGGTGATCGATCGGAGAGGAGGTCCAAATGCATGGCCAACTTCACTCCCTTCATTTGACGCTTTTTTTTTAAATGTGTGAGAGCATGTCAAACTTCCCATGTATGTGACAGCAGAAGCGTTTGTTGGCCAGAGACAAGCAGCATCTGACGAGGTTCGCCCCATATCTCATGTACTTGGTGGAATGCAATAGAATTTTCTACAAAGATGTTATGCCATGAACACCCTCTGCAATGTAGAAGAATTTTGACTGAACAGTACACTATCTTTGATGAAATGAAAGTAGCGTTTACATTGATTATCCTTGTTGCTGACATTCCAAAGCCTTCGCTGCCTCACGATTACTTCAAAGACCATAAGTTCCTATTCACAGTTGTTGTGTTTCAACTCGTCCATGGCCTCCTTCAGTCAGTGTGTAACTATTTTATCACTCTGTGATAAATTAATTAGCGATTATTAAATCGTTGAATTATGTAAATAAATAATATTGTTCAATCTCTAGAAAAAAGTTATTTTCCTTTCGCTGTTTCACATTTTCGTACCAAATTTTTATTTTCTTTTATTACTCATTCTTTGCTGTAATTAGTAGTTTAAGTTAGAAAGATTAAATTTCTATTAAAAAGTTACGATTTAATATTTATGCAATGGAAAATCCAGGATGGAATAATGACATATTATGAAAAGGATAATTGCTACTCACCATTTAGCGGAGATGCTGCGTGACAGATAGGCAGAACAAAAGATTTCTAGTAGGTACGCTTTCAGCAACGAAGGCCTTCATTTGAATTAGACAACGTACACACACTCACTCACGCAATCGGAACTCACACACACATGGACACAGTCTCTGGTCTACCATGGCCAGCTGGCCTCAGCAGCCAGAGACTGTGACCATGGGCCGTCCTGAGTGGCCGAGCGGTTCTAGGCGCTTCAGTCCGGAACCGTGCTGCTGCTACGGTCGCAGGTTCGAATCCTGACTCGAGCGTGGATGTTTGTGATGTCCTTAGGTTAGTTAGGTTTAAGTAGTTCTAAGTTCTAGGGGACTGATGACCTCAGATGTTAAGTCCCATATTGCTCAGAACCATTTGAACCATTTTTTTGAACTGTGGCTATGTGTGTGTGAATTGCGTTTGCACGAGTGTGTGTGCGTGTGTGTGTTTGTGTGTGTGTGTGTGTGTCTGTGTGTTTGTGTGTGTGTGTGTGTGTGTGTGTGTGTGTGTGTACGGTGAAGGCGGTTTCGGCCAAAAGCTTACCTACTGACAGTCTTTTCATCGTGCCTATCTGCAACTCAGCATCCCCACTACACGATATAATATTTGTCATTTAACATTCCCATTTGATAATACGTATACAGGGTGACTGAGCTGCCCATAGCCAAGAGTTTTATGGCACTTACAACGCCTTCAAATACCACGCGCAAGACTTTCATATTCATTCAGTCACTACATACAAACTGTTAGTCCTATAGAAAAGCTGAACAGATGATTTTTGTAGGAAATATAATGTAGTTAAATTTTGTGCACGTATACGTTTTCGCTAGAGGTCATAGTTTTCGAATTATTCAAAAAAAACGTACAAAGGTGACATTCAAACGTGTTTTTCTTAAATAAATCGAAAATTGTGACCCCAGTGAAAACACAGCACAGTACAAAATTTAGCTACATTAAAATTTCTACAAAAAAGTGCTGTTCATTTTTGCTGTAGGGCTAAAAGTTTTGCCCATATGGAATGTGAGAATATGAAAATCTCCTAGGTGGATTTTGGACGGGTTGTGGGTTGCATATAACCTATATTAATAAATAAAAGTAGAAATTAATTGCTACTGTGGTCAAAGACCTTCAAATACAAGAATCAAATGCTATAGACTCAACTACTGGCAATCCTTTGATTTTTTTATTTTAAGAATTGTGTTGTATCAAGGCTCCTTTGAAAAAAAAGAAATTTTTTTTTGTTTACCACTACTACTACTAGGCTAATTACTGTTTAGCGCTACAGGAGCTTTATACTGAAATGTTTCCCACACCACCTTTTATTGTCTTTCTATGTGTGTGAGTAACTGTATGTTCACTGTTGTGGGTAAATACATTCAACGTACACAGGGCGATGTGTGAAACTGATAGCGATTACACGCTTCCGCTGTTGTAGAAATCTGCTCCAGATGCTGCAGATACCGTGTTGAGCTGAAAGTGGTAACCAAAGTACGGAGAAATATTCTTCGGGGTTCTGTTGCATAGCAATCAGTTGGCTTTCAGTTCTGAGAAATGTCCAGGTACTGTTGTGGATTTGAATGATCCCTGAAGTGACTTCTTTTCTGAAGAAAACATCGAACTATTTCACTAGAACTGAACGCTCCCGTCGGAACTGTTCTCAAGCTAGTATTTATTATTAAATCACAATAGAAGTATATGCTGGGTGTATAATAACACGTACCTTCTTGAAATGAACAATATTTTATTGTTCTATCAACTGATTTCCTTCCATATATACATATATTTTGCAATGTGAATCAAAAACTCGCAATGGCTTCGATTGTTACATCACAAGAATGGCTCTCCTCTGGTAAAATTTACTCTTAAGAAGAACAAAAGCTCTATATCCTAAGAATAATTATGTGAGCGCTGACCGCCACAGAGTAATAAACAATATATTTGTCTCTCTCTCTCTCTCACTCTCTCTCGCACTGTCACAGCAAGTTACGCTGCATGATACATCATAGTTGTACTGCTTTAGGAAATTGAACTTATGTGCAGGTAGTGACCTTCAAATGCTGTAAGCAGAAAGAAAAGTCGGGGAGGTTTAGTTCGTGAGGTGGGCCTAAACTGTGTTGGAGACGCGGCGCCCGTCCTGTTGTCGACGTTCCGCAGCGCCGTGGTGCGCCCCAGCGACGCCTGGACGGCGCCAATGCGAGGCGTCGGGCTCCCCACTGCCCTCCGTGTCGTGGCTGCTCGACGGCCACCCACTCACCTCAGAGGGCCACGTGCAGGTGCGTGTGCGGGCAAGACACAGCGACGCTGTGGCAGCTTAGGCTGAGGTTGGAAGCAGGGGAGTGCAGGGGGGCGCGACCCAGCACACAAGAGGTCCCCCTGTTATGTAATGAGGCAGCCGGGTAGCGGCGCCGACAGGCGCGGCGAGCCAGAATGAACGAGACATTCTTTGTCCACTTCTGGTGCGCCGGTTGGCTGCACGCTCTGCTCACAGAATCGAGGCGCACACCCTGCAGACTTTCTCAAACGATTGTAAAGAAACTAACCGGCAAAACAAAAAAAAAAAGGTCTAAAACTGACATGGTGAGACCGTGGCTGAGTACAGTTAATGTAGGTTGATTCTTACAAAGATGAAGATAGCAACCAGACACTATTAATAGTGCTATTTATTGTAACCGGTTTCGAACTGACAAGTTCGTCATCAAACGGCTGTTCACAAGATTTACAAGATGCACTTTACATTATCGTCAGTTTCCGATTTTTATTCTTCCACTGTGGCGAAATATTCT
Source organism: Schistocerca americana (assembly GCF_021461395.2). Taxonomy (NCBI): domain Eukaryota; kingdom Metazoa; phylum Arthropoda; class Insecta; order Orthoptera; family Acrididae; genus Schistocerca; species Schistocerca americana. Next base: position 53,295,819 of record NC_060122.1, read on the forward strand.
TGGTGTGTTGGTGCCCTACGGTAGAAAACAGTGTTAGAAGCGCCCTATGTGAACATAACTAACCTCAAAACGTTTAAATACAGAGCAAACAAATATGTGAGGTAAGTGGTTATGGTACTTACATCGAAAATTCCGCGCAATTTTCTTGCAAGGTTGCAGGATTGTATTTTTCAAATATTCAAAAATATATGCAGCATTTATATGATTTGCACATCACCATATTGTGCATACCACCAAACACACACACACACACACAACAAAAAGTATTTGCCACATGTGAAGTTGTCACAAAGATTGCAGTTTTACAAAAACAGTAGTGCCAGTGATGTTTTCTCTGAGATATTGCAATATACAGATTGCTTTGATTTCACAGTATGACTGTTTTTAAAGAATAGACATAACATAATGAAAATTAAAACACAAAGATAAACCTAACATTATGAGCATATAATATTACAGATGAAGCTGACAGATGTAGTAACCAGCTTGTGTGAATGCTACTTATATGGTATTATGTAAATACTGTGCTATATACAGGGAAGGACATAGAGGTGAGATAAAATTAATATGACACTAACAATTATGTAAACATCATATGGCGCACTGAAATTTTGAATCAAGTATAGTTGCAATGAAGTGTGACTAAGCAGGTAGCTACAGTTTCGTGTAACACAGTGCCAAAGAAGTTCTTGTATTACATTATGTACATTGCTTTAATTTGAAAATGAATTTTTTCCCAAGGAATCAAGGTAACATTCTAAGTATTTATATTACAAAGAATAAACGTTACATTGTGAACATACCAAATTCAGTGACCATTAATTACAAATAAATTGGGAAAATGTGGTGGCCAGTGTGTATGAATGTTACTTATATGGTATTGTGTAAATGCAATACCATAAACAGGCAACAACATATACATGAGATACATGAATAATGTGACAGTAGAAATTATATTAATGTAGTATGGCACACCACTTTTTTTAAAATCAGTTTTAGAGTTGCAGAAATGTGTGACTGAATAGGCAGCCATATTACAATGTAATACTTTGTTTGGATTGTTGATTGCATGTTGTTGTTAAAAGGAGTAGTGCTTATTTATGTTTTAAACTGGGTAATAGGTGTGTGAAATTTTGTAGAAAGGTTAGATTGGCTAGCTCTGTCTGTTCATTGAAAATGTGATGTGGTGATTTGCTTTTATGTGTATATATTTCTATCTCTTCAAGAACATTCATGAGGCTACCTTTCTCAGCATGATGCAATATTTAGATATGGTCTTCAATGTTTTTTACTCCATGTTTACCGAGAGTTTTGGCATTGCAAAAGCAGATTCTGAAGGATTGTTCAAATTTACACCATTAAATGTCCTTTGAATCGAATCTCAAAGTTTCTCCCAGTCTGTCCAATAGAGAAGGAGGGGCATTTTGGCATCTGAGTTTATATATACCTGATATTTTGTATGGAGGGAGGTTATTCTTTCTGTTATCAATGGTTAGCTGCTAAAGTTTATGGTTTGCGTGGGAGCTTATATTTAATTTAGTGTTTTTGAAAAGATTACTTATTTTATGTGATATGCTCCCTAGAAAAGGAAGTGAGACGTATTTTCTGCTGCTTTCTACAGAATTTAGTGTTGAATGCATAGATGTCTGTTGTGGACCTTTGTTATCTGCTGTTTTCGGATGTTTTGTGATAATTTATCAATCATGTGATGGTTATACCCACTGTTTAGAGCTATGGCTTTGATGATACTGGTTTCTTTATGTTGTTCAACTGGTCCCAGTGGCATTTTATGCAGGCGATTAAGTATGGACCTGAAGTATGCCATGTTATGTTGGTTTGGATGTCAAGATGAGCTGTTGGTGCACATAGGTGTGGCTCTTTGCTTTCTGTAACTTTCAATGTGATGTGTCTGGTTTTTGCTGGAAATTTTTAAATCTAAGAAATTGGTGCTGTTATTGAATTCATGTTCAACAGTGCATTTGATGTTGTTGTGCATGCTGCTCAGCTTGGTTGCTAATGAGTCAATTTCTTCATTAGCGCCATCAAAAATAATAATTGTATCATCTAAATACTTTTTATAGTAGATGGTTTTGCTGTTGATGTGACTGTTGGTTTTGAAAAATGTGTGCCCTAAGTGCTTAATGTAAATGTCTGCTAACTTCTCAGCTAGGCTGCTACCCATTGTAAACCCATCATTCTCTTTGTAAATTTTGTAATTAAAACTGAAGTAATTCTATGACAGCACCAATGTAACTCAATTAGCTCGTAGATTTCTGCCATACTCAGTTTCGTATGTTTAAGCAGATTGTTCTTGATTATATTTATGGTATCCTGTATGGAGATGTTAATTTACAATGTCAAGCGATGCAAATCTGGCTGTCAGTGGAATGTGCAAATGCTTAATTTTGTCAATGAGCTCATACTTGTTCCTAACAGAGTAGTTGGTTTCAAGAATATAATGGGTACTCAGAAGAGCTAGCAATCTGCAATTTAATCTATATGAAAGTCTGTTCTTAGAGTTAACAATAGGCCTGATTGGACAATGCTGTTTATGATCTTAGGCTGTGACCAAAGACAAGGGGCAGTGGGGTTCATAGCAATCCAGCCATGCACTTCCCACTTACTTAGGAGGAAATTACAGTTCTTAAGAGTTTTCTTAAGTTTGGCTTGAAATTTAGAAGTGGAATCAAACACTAATACGATTATGATATTACTACTGAAAAATTCCATGGTTTTGTCAACATATTCATTTTCATACATTACAACTGCACACTTACATTTGTCTGCCTTCACTATTAGAGCTTCACTGTTAGAAAGTTTGGAGTTGATACAATCCAATGTCATTTGGTCGCTGTTTTCATGTGAAGTATGTTTTAGGTGTCTTGTGATTACTTTATTGGCATTGAAGGCTATTGCATTGGTTTCACTGTAATTTAATTTTCCTGCATCGCATGCAAGCATACTGGATGCAATAAGGCTTTTTAGATTATTGCCATAAAGAATTGGTTCTATATTGTGCTTAAGGCCTTTGTTTATGAGGGCAAGTTCAGTATTTGTAAAAGCGATGTTAGTTCACACAGTAATTTTGAAATGAATAAACTTCATTGTTTCTCTAAAACGCCCTTTCATTTATTAGGTACAGAAAAGAGCTAGAAATCAAGGGGTTAGGAGCACTTTGATCCAATGATTTCTCGGTGTCTCCACTTGACTGACAGTAGAAGAGAAATTTCTGCAACACAAGGTTCTGTAAAAATTCTTGATTGTTGTGAGTGAAACATATTTTGTTTCTGTTGTGTCGTATTTGGTGGTGAAGGACTGTGGACAACAGGCGGCTGTAAGAATCTAAAGAATTTAAGACTTTGCATTAAGAAACACGAAGAAAGTGGACTACATTTAGAAAATGCTCGTAAATACAAAATGTCTGGCATATCTAACATTGCTGCTCGGATTGAGTCATCGTGTATAATAAACATAATAAATTAGTTACAAAGAATAGACACTTATTAAAGAGAACAGGACAGAGTTTAATGTTCTTTGGAACTCATGACTTAACACTAAGCACTCACAATGAAAAACGAGAGTCATCAAACAGTGGCTATTTCTTACATTTTATCTCTTCTGGGAAAATTTGACAGCCTGTTAGATGACCACCTAAGCAGTTCTAGCACTTCTATATCTAAACATACGAACATCACATATGATACAAAATGAACTTCGGCACTATATGTATCAAGTTTACATTGAAAAAATTATTAAAGACAATAATGCTGCCACTTTTATTTTTGTGCAGGCAGATGAAACAACAGATATTACCTGCAGAAGTCAATTTAAGGGGAAATAACACGTTGAAAGATTGCTTTCTTTGAAAATGTTAGTAATAGGACAGCATGTGGGTTTAGTGAGAAGAAGATTCTTGGGATGATATTACAATAAGAGAAGTATTTTCTTTAAGAAATTTGCTTCACAATCCAGATTGTTTGTTCCTTTGAAATTTTTTTACGAGATTATGAAACATATTTATATTTTTTATAAGGCAATGCAAATGCAGAGTGCAGAAAGCATTACCATATCCAATTAATTATGTCATTTTGAGTCAGCTGTTTCGGAAACATGAGAGAACATTGAAAATTTTCGAGTTTATAAAGATGAATGCCTTGTTATTTTCAAGAAAACGTTCCAAATAGAGCACAGAATGTAATCTGACAGCAGATGCTAAAGAAGTGTGTGACTTGTGACCAACTAGTTGAAAGGAAGACTCCAAAACTCTCATGTATTCAGTAGCTTCGAAATTATTGATCCAAAGAAGTTTGTTTCTTTCAAAGAAGATTTCCCAACCACTTTAGTCAATACTTTTCATAAAGTTACAGTCCCTTTATTTTGCACGATAAATTTAGAAGAGAATTTTCAGTGATTTACCACAATGATACGTTTAAAGTCATTACATCAGTTTCTCAGCTGTTCACCTTTCTTGTGGAACATTTGTTTGAAGAATCGTTCGCTGAAGTGCACAAAACATTACAAACTGCACTAACTACATCTGTTTCAACAGCAGAAGCAGAGCGCAGTTTCAGCATATTAAAAAGAATGAAATCCTTCCTCAAGAGCGGTATGGGTTAGGAAAGGCTGACCTCAATGGCTGTTTGTTCCATTCACAAGGGGAATCAGCAAAATTCCAAACTTCAACAACAGAGCAATTGATATGTTTGCCGGTTAGAAGAATAGGCGTGCACAACTACTGTATAGGTATTTTGCTAGAATAGATGGATCCAACACCCGTGAAACTATTCCTAGCCAAGGTTTTTCCCAGAGTATTTGCCCTTGTCCGTAGGGCAAAAGCCTGTAGGGTCCCTATATTTGGTCTCTGGTGCATTTTCAATACACCATTTTTCTTATTACACCACAATCATATTACAGAAACACAACTGGAATAAGTATGAACATGAGGAAAGGGAGAGCTGGCGACACACACACACACACACACACACACACACACTCACACACGCATACACACACACACACACACACACACACCAAAAAGGAAAAAAATGCTCAGGTCACATCTGTATACTGGATGATTCACGAAGGTATGTAAATATTTTAGTGTGTTATTCCACAAGTAAAACTAAAGAAAAACGTTCATATAAACGTAGGTCCGCAAATGTTTAGTTAAGGCTTACGGTTAATACAAGAGTTTGCCTGAAATTTAGCAACTTCACTAATATGAAGCGATCGAGGTTAAAGTAAGGCACGATTTCCATTTATTTTGTTGTTAATTATCTGGTGAATCTAATAAAACATGCCCCAGACGTGTATCTGCAGTAGTTTTCCAGAACATGCAGAGAAGCAAAGGAGTAATTTCGTAAAAATTTAAATTTATTAACTACTTGGCTCAATTTTTTTTTTAATTCCAGACAATTGCAGAAAGTTTTCAATAGAAGTTTCAAGGTTAGGAAACGACTGAAACAACTCACTAATGGTTGCTAACAATGACATAAAGCTTTTCTATGGAAAGTAAACAAATTTACTTGTGTAATAATCTTTGTGTCTCAGGATGTTCTGGAACACTAATGAAGATAACGTCTGGGGCATGTTTTATGAGATTTACCAGACCAATAACAACAAAATAAATGGGAATCGTGCTTTGCTTTAACCTCGTACAGTTTTGCGATAGCTTCATATTTGCGAAGTTGCTAAATTTCAGGCAAAGTCTTTTATTAGCCATAACCCCTTAACTAAACATTTGGGTACCTATGTTTATATGAACTTTTTTCCTCAGTTTTACTTGTAGAATAACGTATTAATGTATTTGCATATCTTCGTGAATCATCCCGTATATATATATATATATACACATATATATATATATATATATTATTAGCTATAGTATTTCGTGCATTATATTTACATTTTTTAACATTATGATGTTTACTATCTTAAGAATATGTTTAAGCAGTCGGACATAAATGAACAGTTCAGAACAATGCCGACAGACAGTTTACTAACCAACGAAAGTGAGCACGAGCTGCCACTGGCTGCTGACAGCCAAAGATCACATAGGTTGTACTGAGAATCTCTGTGGCGTAACATATCGACCATCAAAGACTTTGTTTGAAAAATATCCAGTGTAACAGATATGGAAATGAAACTACAGAGTTTGCATCACATTCATCGAAAAGCAAAAATAATATAAAACGTTACAAGTTTCGTCCGTGTCGAGACTTGGAAGATTTTTTTCTGCTTTCGTTGTATGCGAAATAAGTCGTCGATAACGCAAATCATTTCGGCTATGTAATATCAGACCTTGACCTTTTTTGCCTCATGGTGTAACCAGTGCCTCCTGAAACTGAATCCTTCCAAGACCCAGGCAATCATCATAGATCTTACCACTCGCCCCTTCCGGCTCCTTGATTTCTTCCTTACCATCTACGCCCATCCTGTCCGCCTCTCCCCCACCCTCAACTAACTTGGCCTCACCATTGACTGTCACCTCACCTGGATACCTCATCTCTGCTCTATCCAATCCAAAGCCCACAGCTGTGTCTGACTCCTCAAACTCCTCTCTGGCCAGACATGGGTGTTGAGCCCCTCTTCCATCCTCCACACCTACAAATCATCCCATCCTCTGTTATGCCAGTTCCGCCTGGATATCCGCCCCCCCCCCCCAAATTCTATAAGTCCTCGAGCGCCATGCACTCCACCTCATCTTCCGTATACGCTTACTGTCCCCCATGCGAATCCTCTATGACCTGATTCCTTTCCCCCATCTGCTCCTTTTCCTGAAAGGTACCCAAGTCCTCTGCACCTCTCGCCGCCTTGATCCCCGTCACAGTCTGGTTGCTCCTCTCCTCTCCAACCCCTGCCTTCTGCCGCAGCTTCACCGTTCTGCCCCCCTACCCTTGACCTCTACACCCTTCATCTCCTTTCCCAAGATGGCTTCCATCAACTCCCCCTCCCAGATGATGCCCTCTCTCCCTCCATTTATCCCTCCTATCTACTCTGATCCTCACCTCCTCTTCCCTTCCTGTGTCCTTTCACTGGGCTCCCTCTTCCCTGCCCTTCCATCCAGTTTCTTTCCTGTCTACCCTCTCTCTGCCTCCCTTCTCTCCCCCGAGTCCTCTTTGATGTCCCTTCCCCTGCCTTTCCCACTCCTCCTCGCATCCGCCCAGCCACACTTTTTCTATGTCCCCTCCCTCCGTCAGCTCCCCATTTTTTTCTTTTCTAACCTCCCCCCCTTTTCCCCCTCATAGGTGCAAACAGAAACCAGACTGTCGCCGTGTTTTTTAATTGTGCCTGTCTCCTTCTTGTGTATCTTCATCCACATCGCTACTGCAGTATTTTTATATATTAAATTCCAAAATTTCCCGCCATTTTACAGATTTTTACAATGTCACCATTTTTATCGCCTGTTTTTCTTGTTTGTTTATATTCTCATTATGTTTTTTAACTTTTCTCTAGGCTGTAGAGCGGCATATTACGCTGCGGCCCGTCCGCCGCCCCCCCCCCCCCCTGGAGGGGGAAATTTAAATCCAATAAAGGAAAATATAATAATATGAGAGTGTGCGCGTGGGAATTGGGTGCAGGTGAGCGTGGAGGCGGGCAGCGCGGCGGTGTCGGGCCGCGTGCGGCTGGCGGCGGCGGCGCCCGAGGACGCGGGCGTCTACGAGTGCGTGGCCAGCTCCGCTGGCGGCGTCGCGCGCCACGCGGCGCCCCTGCAGGTGCGGGGCCCGCCGCGCGTGCGGCCAATGGCCGACCGGCGCGTCGTCGCCCGCACCGACGCCGCCTTCCACTGCCGCGTCACCGGCTACCCTGTCAGCAAGATCCGCTGGCAGAAGGCAGGTCAGTGCCCACGCTGCGCTTACGAGTAGGCTACTCTCAGCTTCGCTGCCTCTTCTCCACTCACCATTGTGGGTGCTTCCGCCGACGGCCGACGACTGTTCTATTGATAATCTCACGTTTGTAATAGGATCGTTGATACTTAATGCTCGATGACCAGCTGTGTAAAGTAAGTTCCATCCATTACTCCGTCCAAATGTAGACCTATAAAGTATTTTGTTATTTCGTCGGTAGGATCATTCTCTTGTGTGGAATACGATGCTACCTGTAGTCTCACATCCTATTTTTGAGGAGAAGAAATACGTGGTGAGTCAAAAGGACTTTACAGCTTTAGAATGATATACGAGGGATGTTTGAAAAGTTCGTGCAAAAATATAAACTACTTACGTGTTTGGGGTAAACCGTTTTTATTTTTCGACATAGTCTCCTTTTAGACTTACATACTTCGTCCAAAGCTGTTCTAATTTGTTGATCCCTTCCAAATAATTGGAATTGTCCAAGTCTGCAAAAAAGCTATTAGCTGCTGCAATCAACTCCTCGTTTGCTAAAAATCTTTTTACCACCAGCCATTTCTTCAAATTGGGGAACAAACAGTAGTCTGAGGGAGCCAAGTCTGCAGAACAGAGGAATTAGGAAACGAGTTGGAAACCTATTTCCATTAATTTTGCGACCACAACTGCTGAGGTGTGTGCTGGTGCATTGTCGTGATGGAAAAGGACATTTTCGCAGTGAACACATGGTGTGTCGTCGGGTGATCACTCTGTTTTGAAAATAATTGAAAAGCCACGATCGCTTCAATCCTTTAGCACTCTGAAGGTGCCATCATCAGATCTGAAACATGGATTAACATTTATAAAACCATATGGACATCATGACATATGAGGTAGACCATTTTAGAAAAAGGCCTTTTTTGCGGTCCAATCGCCGGCGTTTTTCTTGCTGCTCAGTTTTCAAACGGTCCAATAACAATGAGTAATATGCACCTGTAATAGTTGTACCCTTTTCCAGATAATAGATGAGGATTATCCCTTGCGAATGCCAAAAGACAGTCGCCATAACCTTTCAGGCCGACGGAGTGGTCTTCGCCTTTTTTGGTGCAGATTCTCCCTTGGTAACCCATTGTTTAGAATGTTGTTTGGTCTCAGGAGCATAGTGATGTATCCATGTTTCATCCCCAGTGACGAAACGATGCTTAGAGTCCTGCGGATTCTTCCTGAACAACTGCAAACCATCCTTGCAACACTTCACACGAATCCGTTTTTGGTCAAGCGTGAGCAATCGCGGAACCCTTCTTGCACATAGCTTTCTCATGTCCAAATGTTTATGTAAAATATTATGTACCCGTTCATTCGAGATACCCACAGCACTAGCAATCTCATGCACCTCAACTCTTCTGTCATCCATCACCATATCATGGATTTTATCAATGATTTATGGAGTCGTAACCTCCACTGGGCTTCCAGAACGTTCAGCATCACTTGTGCCCATAAGGTCACTACAAAAATTTTGAAACCACTTATAAACTGTTCTAATCGAAGGTGCAGAGTCACTGTAGTGTTTATCAAGCTTCTCTTTAGTCTCCTGAGACGTTTTGCCTTTCTTAAAGTAATGTTTAATCACCACACGAAATTCTTTTTCGTCCATTTTCTGATAATCGCTCGACTTCCTTGATTCACACGAATGCCAAACACAAAGAGATAGACCAATATGGCTGAAACTTGGTGTGCGTTCTTTCAGAAGATGGTACTAACTAAACATGACCTCGATACGCGCCAGTGGTGCCATCTCTCGGACTTCGCACGGTCTTTTCAAACGCCCCTCATATGAATTTATTGAGATACCTTACAAACTTACGAAATCGGTAGATTTGTCATTTTGTAGCACACAACCTCAAGTTTGATTCACGAGTGCGTCAGTACACTATTCCATCACCAGGAGCACCAGCGTCGTGCAAAATTAAAATGGCTACTTTCACTGTTGCTCGCTATGTGCTTTGGTTTCATGAAACTAACTCTGCAACAACTAACTGTAAAATGTAAACTTTCATCGTGGTCGAATGGATTTCACCTTAAAACCTGACGTTTCGTCCCTATCTGCGGAGGACATTTTTAAGGGGGATCGTAGCCTTATCGAATGTCCGATTCACACCCCGGCTCGCTACTGGTTACAGCAAAATTCCGCTTCCGAGAGCTTCCGCGCAGTGGCGTGAAGTCACATGTTTCGAATACGCGACCGCAGTCGGCCGTTGTCGACTGTCGTCGCCTGCTGTTGCGATCATCCCACGATGGAAGACCGGTACACATCTGCTTCAGCACCGGAATCCAGATTTCATTGTTTCACGCCCTCCTCCTTCCTAATGAAATTCTGGGGCTCTTTCGCAATATCTGTAGCCTCCCTGTATAGACTTTCGAGGTATCCGCTTGTGGCTGCCAGTAGAGTCCTACTGAAATGAATGTGGTGGTATCCTGGCTGTGCAGCATGTTCCGCAACAGCTGATCTGTCGGTCTCCCCTCTTTTGTAATTGCCCTTGTGCTCGTCGAGTCGTTTCTCTTTTTGTAGTACCCATTCACACACCTAGACACAACTTCACACAACTACACGGAATCATATAAATTACGGCTTTTTCCAGCGTTTGGCGAGAATCCTTGGCCGACTGTAGGTGATGTATCTTCCGTGTGGGCGCGTAGATTATCGCGATGTTCCGGTTTTTCAAGATTTTTACTATCCGGTCAGGTACATCCTTAATCAACGGCAGGAGAATAGATTTTACCGGCACTTGAGCGTCACTATGATTTCTACGCGGTGATCTTAAAGCTCTTTTCAGCCCAGCGAACGAATAACCATTCTTGAGCAATGCATTGGTGAGATGTTTTAATTCTACATCAAGCAGCTCTGATTCGCAGATTTTCCTTGTTCTATCCGCCAACGTTTTTATGATGCCTCGCTTTTGTTGTGGGTGGTGGTTCGAATCGTGGTGTAGGTAACGGTCTTTGTGCGTGGGTTTTCGGTAAACCGTGTGGTCCAAGCTACCATCTTCTTTCTTGAAAAGTAGCACATCAGGACAATGTAACCTTCCGCCTGCTTCCTCCTCCTTGGTAAACTGAATCTTCATACTTACCCCGTTCAGATGTTTGCGAAAACGATCCAGGTCCTCCCCGCAATGCCGCCACAAAACAAATGTACCAGCCACATAATGGAACCAAATATTCGGTTTCTTCTTCGCAATTTCCAATGCCTCCTCCTCGAATTTTTCCATAAAGAAGTTAGCTTTAACCGGACTTAAGCGGTTCCGCATAGCCACATCATCTGTCTGTTCATAGAACTCTTCGTTCCATTTGACATACGTGCTTGTGAGCAATATTTAAACAGTTCTGCAACATCGGGAGGAAAAATCCGATTCAGCTGTTGCAACACTTCATTGAGTAGAACCATAGGGAATAGCAACATCACGTCAAACTAACTAATATGTCCCAGGGCAGTACCATTATGCTGTTTAATTTGCTGATAAAATGTGCCGGATTCTTGATATACGAATCAAATTGCCCCACATGTGATCGTAATAATATTGTCAAGAACTTTGCAATCGAATAGGTGGGAGAACCAATTGCACTCACTATAGGCATTAGAGGAACATGTTCTTTGTGCAGCTTCGGCAATCCATAAAGTCGTCGTGCTAGCGCAACAGAATTGAACAGACTTTTCTGAACGCTCTGTTCGACAGAGGATTTCTATATCAATCGCGTAACAGTTCTCAGAACTTTGTTAATGGGGTCATTACTTAGTTTCCTCTATGTTTTCGGAACTAATAAGTCGTGAATTGTACTATAATAGTCGGTCGCATTCAAAATAACTATTCCATTTCTCTTGTCAGCGGGGAGAATGATAACACTATTATCCTCATTCAGGCGTTTTATGGCGTTCCTCTCATCCACAGTTAAATTAATGTTTGGAGGCTTTGCTCGGGACAATACTGTTACAGCCTCTAAACGGATTTCTGCAGCCGTAACCTTGTCCACAAGTTAAATGCTGCTTCTACACTGGCTATTATTTCTTCTGTGGGCACAACTCGCGGGGTAATGGCAAAATTTCCGCCCTTGACATGCACGGATCTCTAATCGTCTGATGACGAACGTCCGGATAAATTGATAACGGTATGGGAAGCGTCTAAATATTCGAGCCTCTTATTAGGTTGCAAATTACCAAAGTTCTTCTTCTGCCTGTTAGACGTTGTCAATATACGCTTCCTAATAATAATGTGCAAATTTGTCAGTTCTATCCCAATCACCACTACACAGTTTATTGCTGATAGTAATATGGAGAGACATTAACTTACAGTCTGTGCTTGCCAGGTCTCGGCGGGTCTGGGGAATCCACTCTTTAAGTAAGCCTCTTCCGTTTGTTTGAAAATTCGCTGCGCCTTTGCCGAACTGCATAGTCGCTTAATCCTCAAAAACTTCGGAGCAACGCTGGTCGCTCTGCCACGAGACAGAAATGTGAGGGATCATAAAAGCTGCGCTCTCTTCTTCTGGAGACCTTTCATGCGTCGCACATTTCTTGACATTTCCTCCCAGTAGAGGCGGAAATGTCATAACTAATAAAATGCTCCGGGCTGTTATGCCGTGGTCGAATAGGGACGAAACGTCGGGTTTTACGTTGAAATCAATTCTGCCACGGCATAGTAGACCAGAACATTTTATTAATTATGAAACAACAGTTTGCCGTTAATTCCGCGCCGAATACTCTAAAAAGAGTCTCCGACCAGGTTTACAATTTACTCTTGACGCGAGAACTTCGTTGAGACGGGTTGTTCACTGCGACATGATAAATCACCATGTGGCCCATGTATTGATGGTCACCTCGCTTCCCAGACTTGACGCTACTGGATTTCTTTCTCGGTGATTTGATTGAAGATAGTTTGTATGTTTCTCCCCTGCTAAGCAATTTAGCCGACCTGAAAAATCGAATCTACGCAGGCGTTGCACAAGTTACGCCCGATTTACTGCAACGAGTGTGGGAAGAAATGGGTTACCGTGGTGTGTTTGTTGCATCACAAAAGGTAGTCACATCAAACCAAAATTACACTTGACACTTTTATGAGAAACTAGAGGTTGTTTGCCTCTAAATGGCACATCTACAGATTCTGTAAGTTATCTCAATGAATCTCTATATCACTCCAAAGTTTTAAAGTCCTTTTTGACTCACCCTGTATTAACTGATGAAAGTACTGTGTTATTGAGGCAGCTTCCAACGATTATTCGATGAAATAAAGTTTCTGAACTTCAAAGCAACTATATTCAGTAATATTTGCAAATACTGAACTATTAAAAAGTTACTACAGCCAACAGCAGTATTACAGAAACATATTGGCTCTATTTACAAAAGCTCTTCCTCCAAGACAGTTCATTTCACATGACATTCCCGTCAAGACTGGGCATGAAGAAGGGTAACACTCATCTTACGAGATTTCCTACAAACGTGACGACATTCTAACGTCACACGCAGTATCGGCAAACGATGTGGCAGGAGCAAGTTACTAACGCATTAACGATACAAATCTTCAATATATGCAATAATAACGAGACATTAGACAATGACTAAGATCTAGCGTAGGATAATGTCTTAGTTTACATATTTCAAGGCCTTAGCTTCGAATCCCGCTATATCCTTAATATTTATTTAGCTTCGCGTTGTTAAATATTCTGGGATTCACTTACAAAGCTAATACAAGTATTTTCTGTAATATTCGACGTTATTTAACTTTTCCAAGTGATTAGTGACAGAAGGATGAAATGATACTTGGCTGTTTATTTCCGTGTATGTGGCGATTTCCGAGCGCATAGTTTCGCATGAACCTAAGAGGACAGCTTTAATTCCTGCGAGTGGAACCAAAGTTAATCATTATTAGGAAGTTCTCGTAATTTGTCTGTCTGCAGAAACAAAATGGCAGACATTGCTCCCACGCCGGCAGCAGCAGTTTGGCACGTAAATTTAGTAAGAGCCAATCAGAATGCTCCATTCGTTCGCAAGGCATCCTCTATGCAGGTCAGATTAGTTTCTTCTAACAATTAACGTTTACCAACGATGGACTGTTCTGCATTTAAACTTGTTATCAAGTACTTCTAAAATGATGTGACGTCCATATTACGTCGTTAGTGAACTGTTTTATATCTGTCAATGTCTTGATTAGACGGTAAATGACGTAAATACGGGGTAGGTGAGAAGTCGTTCCCTATTTTTAAATGTCAAATCAATTTTTTATTATTGAATATACAAGTTGTAGTCGTTTCTAAGTACCTGCCAATATGTGTCCTATACTATAACCTCACATATGTTCTTGTGTTGTCGACAGTAGTAGGGCAACGTATGTATAGCCCCACGTTGCACTGTTGCCAAATTTATTCAAGATGACAGATCCAAGATGTCAGCCATAGATGTGGCAACACCGCAGTGACATCATGGCATGAAGTTGAAATTTTGGCAGGAAAATAGGTCAATTGGGCTACCTCCACTAACCTAACCCCCTACTCACCCCCGCCCTTTGACCCCTTCCCCAACCCTCCCCTTCCATATCTGGAAAGTGGCTGGAAGTAGACTCAGTCACTGCTGAGCTCTTGGATAGTATGGACATAAGTCTTTATTTTGTATGCATTTCTCCCCTCCTATCCACTCCCCCATCAGGAAATTGACAGCAAAAGGACCCAGTCTGTGCTGGGCTGCCAGATAGGGCAGATGTAAGTATGCATTGTTTACTTAAGCAATTTGAGTTGTCACTGGCAGTAACTTGATCCAGAGTGTTCAACATGAGGTCCGGAATCCAACTGACCTAGTTAATAACACAACAGAGGGCGCTGTGGTGCCTCCCCCTCACCCCTCCCATGACATAATCCTAGATGGCTGTCTGGGAAAAAAGGCTGGCAAAGGACTCGACCTGTGTCTAGCTACTGAAATTGGGAAGATAGGCGTAATTGTGTACTGTGCTCAATGTGTACTGGAGAAGGAGGAGTGTTTTAGCATCTGAGGACTGTGCTGATAGCAATGCTTTTTGGTGAAGATGAAAATGCTTCATTAAATAATAAATATGGGTCTCAGTTAGACTTTGTAACTCATAATAATAAATGATTTTGCTGCAAAATTATGTCATTCGATAAAAGTCCAATCAGTCAGTTTTACAAAGCACAAGAGGCAAGACATTCATGACAGAGTCTTCACGCCCCACTTTAAGACAGACAATGCACTGGCTCACAGCATCACCAGGGAGCATGCCGGCTTAGGCACAGTCACGCGTTAGCTGCTAAACATTTCTTGCCACGTTGGAAATACCTGCAGCCTTATTCCTTCCCATCCACTTTGCCACTGAACACGAACTGCTTTAGGAGTTATTACGAGGGTAATCCCAAAAGTTAGGCCTATTTTTTTTATAAGTACATAGACCTGTTTATTTACGCAATGGCTTACATCAGTTTACAGCTTGAACATTTAGCTGTTTTTCGACATAATCACCATTTCTGCCGATGCATTTTTGTAGACGCTGTGGCAGTTTTTGTATGCTCATGTCATACTAGCTCGCTGCCATGCTGCGAAGAAGGACGCCTCCAGTGGCGTGTTGTTGCTTGGTCTCAAGTGTAAAGTGGTATGCCCAGGTTTCGTTCAAAAAATGTTCAAATGTATGTGAAATCTTATGGGACTTAACTGCTAAGGTCATTTGTCCCTAAGCTTACACACTACTTAACCTAAATTATCCTAAGGACAAACACACACACCCATGCCCGAGGGAAGACTCGAACCTCCGCCGGGACCACGTTTCGTCACCCGTGACAATGGAGTCCAGAAAGTTGTCCTGTTCGGCCGCAAGGCGGTGAAGAAATGCGCGGGAAGCATCAACTCGCTGCCGCACGTGGTCCTCAGTCAGCATGCGTGGCACCTATCTTGCACACCTTCCGGTAGTTCAATGTTTCCGTTAAAATTCTGTGAGTGGTGCTTCGGGAAACCTCAGGAACCAACGTGCAGAGATCACCCAGGGTGATCCGCCGATCTTCGCGCATGCTTTGCTCAACCTTCAACACTGTCTCCTCAGAAATTGACGGTCTTCCGCTCCTTTGTTCGTCGTGAATTTCGGTCCGACCAGCTGCAAACCCTCTACACCACTTACAAACATTTTTGACATCCATGCACGACTCACCATACACTTCCGTCAATTGGCGGTGGATATCAATCGTCGCAGTGCCCTTTGCATTCAAAAGCCGAATAACTGCGCGCAATTCGCACTTGGCGGTAACATCCAACGGGAGCTCCATTCTCAACGGCTGCCAAGCCAAGACTGAGTGCCTGAGCGCGGCGTGCGCATGTTTACACACAGCGCGTGAAGCACTCTTCATAACAGTATGACCAACTGCCATACAGACAGAGTTCTGTACTTATAAAGAAATACGAGACCTAACTTTTGGGATTACCCTCGTACATCTGGTGCTGCAGAATACTGTCACATGCACAACTTGAAGATATCACAGGAACTAAATGTACCATTGCCCAAGGAAAGACAGTGAGAGAGACAGAGCTTCGCAAGTAACTCGAGAATATTTAAACAATTATACGTTTTATTCCGAAGAATACCGCCACCTCCACACTTGAACACAGTCTCTAAAAGAAAAATATCGCGACATAGCTGTGAAACCGTCCCAAAGACACACTGCGCACTTTGTGTGGACCAACCTTGTCTTGGAGCGTGAGGAGAAGAGCGGCGCGTTTCGTCACAGGGTTATTTGCTAACCGTGATAGCGTTACGAAGATGTTTAATAAACTCAAGTGGCAGACTCTGCAAGAGAGGCGCTCTGCATCGCGGTGTAGCTTGCTCGCCAGGTTTCGAGAGGGTGCGTTTCTGGATGAGGTATCGAATATATTGCTTCCCCCTACTTATACCTCCCGAGGAGATCACGAACGTAAAATTAGAGAGATTAGAGCGCGCACGGAGGCTTTCAGACAGTCGTTCTTCCCGCGAACCATACGCGACTGGAACAGGAAAGGGAGGTAATGACAGTGGCACGTAAAGTGCCCTCCGCCACACACCGTTGGGTGGCTTGTGGAGTATAAATGTAGATGTAGATGTAGAGGTGCTTCAGGAGTTACTAAATCCGACCGCTACACTCTAGCATGGAACTAAATAGATGGCTGCACGCTAGTGAGACCTCCCTGAGACATTTCACACGCTTTTGTGGGAAACAGATCTCGAAACCAATATCAGCTGCAATATCGGATTTTACACGACAAAACGACGATATCGAGAAGCCGAAACAAATATCTCTGTAACTCTAAAAACAGGAAGCTCACTGCTTTCCGAGTTTTAGCTGCTTGTTTGAAGGAAATCCCACTGACAGAGAGAAAAATTTCTGAGTCCTTCAGTTGCTATGGTGCTCATCACTTTTCTGAAACGGTTAATGGGCTTAGTTCTTATTTGCTTGTGATGCAGTCAGGGAGGTTATTATCTTCAATTCTCGAAGCATACACTGGTGTCTAAGAACAGACAGGAAAATCAGAACAATTACACAAACAGAATTCGGATCACTGCCCTACAGGCTATAAAAACCTGGAATTTTCGGTGAGCTTTCGGTGTCCTACAGCTCATGGTCTGGAGATGCTCTAAAGCCACAATGGTGGATGAGGGACAGCACTCCACCAGAGATGGGTGTTCTGCTTGGATGTGTCTCTGATCACTCAAACAAAGAAGACATCACGTTACTCTTATATGTCACAGAAATTTCCGTACATACCTTTCCCCTGCCTTGTTTGAAACAATCTGTAAAAGCTTCTATAACCCTCATAAAGGATACCTTGTGAATGAATGGAGCAATCTGATTGGCTCTCACTGAATTTATTTGCCAAACTGCTGCTTCCGGCGTGGGAGCACTGCCCGCCATTTTGTTTCGCAGAAAGACAAATTACGAGACTTTCAGCGGCAAAACTATTTTGTACAGATCGAAAACAACATACAACAGCCATATTGCACTGACAGCTAAACCCAGAAAAAGTGGTATACAGATCATGAATACAGGAAGACACTTCCTCAATTGCACTGCTCTGCTATCGTCGAGGAAGGCTAGAATTTTTCAGAATGAAACTGGTCTCCAACTGGGCTGTCGATGTAGTAAACACAATTAGTATCCTGCGCCATACAAAATCATCACTTCTACATCCTGCATATAGCTGTCGACCATCAGACACTCCTACATATATTGCAAAAACAGACAGATCCAAAAAAAAGGGCACATACACCACATATAGTCCTTGCAGCACTAGATATTTCCCACGAGGTCGATCAGTCATCCACTGCAGCCAACACTCACTAGTCAACTGTCCCACTTCCCCATCCCCCTGCACATGCATCCCTGATATGTTATCAGAGCGTCCTCCACGGACAGTGGTCACTCGCCAAACCATCGCACAAAGTCTGCGCTGGTTACCCGCGGCACAAAGATGTTACTGTTTCTGGCCCGACCTGCTTGCTTGCTCATTTCCTGACTCAGGGATTGCAAGATGTTTTTTCACATGGCTTGCCAGAATATCATATCATTTACGTGATAGGTCTAGATATCAAGCACAACGCAGAATGCTACCAATCGCTTGCACAGTATAATTACAAGGATAAAAACTGGAGATTATTTCCCTAGAAAGACGAAGCTTTAGTGAGATGCAGCAACGTGGAGCATACTGTAAACCACTGAGTAACTAAAAACTCCTCTCATCTGCAAAGATCTTTACGGGAAAACACGAAAAAATAAAGGAAAATGATAGTTCCACTCGCGAATACTGCAGTAAGTGATGTAACAGGTTCCAAATCGTACTTCTGCTTTGCGTTTCTCATGCTAGAGAAGCATCAAACTTGTCTTCAACCCGTTTTTCACCATTTAGATGCACCCAACACACACCACAATCGATGTTCTCTCAATCAAATAAAGATGGGAAATGTGCAGAAGCAGCCAATCGGCAATTTACATGAGAGGGAACAATGGTCAAATGCAAACACACGTCCATATTGAATGTTCTCAAATTTCCACAGAGGACGCACTAGATCACGAAGGCTGCAACACATACTGAGTATTAGTTCAATATTCAGCCATCTGGAGTGCGACGTGGTTAGGTCAGCTACATTCCTGTACCCCATCTGGACTCTCCATTCATATGGCTCTTACCATAAGCCAGAAACGTCAATCGTTTCCGCCACAGGCCACCACCACCACATACTCCCCGCACACCAGATAGAATCGTTCTAGGAAACCGGCCCCATACATTTTATCACTCTACTTACAATTAAATATTACGAGTGCAACCTTAATGAGACGACATTCGATAATGAGCAAAGTATTGGAAATACCTCCTCCAACGGACTGTGGCTCTGGAAATAGTAATATCTGTACCATTCTTAGGACTGGACATAATTTTCTAAGTAAACACGCCTTTCTTTCCCCTTACGGGTATTGCAGTTATCCACGTCAAATCCGTAACTTCCTTGCGATAGAACATAGTGTTTTTATTTGCACATGTCGGAACACACACACTGTTTAGAAAGCTGCTGCTCACAGAGAATCTATCATGCATCCTCTACTACAGCTAAGTGTAATACTTCACCAACAACTGAATACTGGCGGTACGAAACAAAGCTGAGCGAAAATCCGTAATAGATGGACATGACTCATTTGTTTTTCTTTGGAGTGGTACCAGTGTGTCTAGGGAAGAGACACGCAATCGTGTTATAAGTAACCAGATATTTAAATTTAAAAAAAACACGATTTAAATGGCTATGTTACTGTCACAAGCGGTCTTGGTTCCACAGGTGCACACAAGTATCGATAAAAGTTTCCACGTAAAAAATTAAACAAACTTCATAAATCAAGATATAACATTGCTACCAAATCATGTGGTTTTCCACACAAATACGACGACATTGAATATAGACAGTGATCATTGGGTGTGCATTAACACACCGAACGTGCAGTTGTACGTTGCCAGTGGTGCAGTGGTGTAAGGTAGTTATAATATCATCGAATTCAGAAAGTGATTCAGCCGAGTTACGTGTTATGAAGCCAGTATTTGCAACTCCCTCATGCCGCCGGTAGATACTTATCAAGTATGTGTAATGCATTCTGTCGTGATGCCATGTAACAACTCCCTCACGCCGCCAGTAGATACTTCTCAAGTATTTGCAATGCATTCTGTCTTGATGCCATGTAACAAGTTGTGCGATATATCCACTGGTTTATAGGCGATGGTTGATTGAGAATAATCACATACAGTAGATGGTGTGCTATATGACAAATCACTTTAAAAATGCAACCCTAGATTAAGGTCGTAAGGAATGTACCCTGGCTTTTCAGATCTGTAGTGTTACGCTTTCTGATAGAAATGTTGTCTCCGATTTGGAATCAAGTCTTACCATTCACCCACATATGTATGTTGGGTTCTATGGTGATGTCCTTTTAATTATTACGGTCACAAGTGAATCACATTCGTGGCACTCTCACATCTCGAAACGAGTCATCTTTTTTCGAACCTTTCTGCTACAATAAAACTCCAATGTGGTTTTAGACAGGCCCTATGCATCTTGTAACTGTTCTTCACTCTCTGCCCCGCCCTACTTTCAGCTTACTGCATGCGATGATCCCTATTTGAGTCAGAACTGAACACAAGTCGGGAGCGCTATATCTGCCACCTTGTGCACTTGTGGAGAACCATGTGGAGCTGAGTTAATGCGACAGGACTGTCTTTTTTGACCACTTAATGAAAATGGGGACATTTTGTCGTAGCTGCGCCAATGATGTACGAGTATGATGTACCGGGTGATCAAAGAGTCAGTATAAATTTGAAAACTGAATAAATCATGGAATAATGTAGATAGAGAGGTACAAATTGACACACATGCTTGGAATGACATGGGGTTTTATTAGAACCAAAAAATACAAACATTCAAAAAATGTCTGACAGATGGTGCTTCAATGATAAGAATAGCAATAATTAGCATAATAAAGTAAGACAAAGCAAAGATGATGTTCTTTACAGGAAATGCTCAATATGTCCACCATCATTCCTCAACAATAGCTGTAGTCGAGGAATAATGTTATGGTGAGGCATTGGCGTCGGATGTTGTCTTTCAGCATCCCTAGAGATGTCGGTCGATCACGATACACTTGCGACTTCAGGTACCCCAAGGCCAATAATCGCAAGGAATTAGGTCTGGGGACCTGGGAGGCCAAGCATGACGAAATTGGCGGCTGGGCACACGATCATCACCAAACGACGGGCGTAAAAGATCTTTCACGTGTCTAGCAATAAGAGGTGGAGCGCCATCCTACATAAACATCGTAAGTTCCAGTTCCTGGAGGTGTTCCTTAGCCAGGCTGGGGATGATGCGATTCTGTAACATATCGGCGTACCTCTCAACAGTCACGGTAGCAGATTTGCTGTCCAGCGCCATCTGTCGGACATTTTGTGAACATTGTTTTTTTTTTGTTCTAATAAAACCCCATGTCATTCCTAACATGTGTGTCAATTTCTACCCCTCTGTCTACATTATTCCGTGGTTTATTAAGTTTTCAAATTTATACTGACTTTTTGATCACCTGGTGTAAGGCCAGCGCCAAAACTAAGCACTCTCTGCAACACAGAGTAGTATAAAAGACAATAAGGGAACTGAACCAAGGACAGGGATTCTGCTACTGCATTGCTGTGTGTCTTCAAACTACTTACAGGTACTACAGTTTGAAGGAGATCTGCGTCCCTCAGGGCGCAGTCACGTCTGTCACCCAAACATTCTCTCTGTCATCATTATTTGGTATCATCCAACAGAGGAAAACAATGAACTACAAAAATAAGTCTCCCCTAACGTCATCCAGAAGAGAACTCAGCAAAATTTTACCACGTTTTTCGCAGAAACTTGGAATAAAATGGTTCAAATGGCTCTGAGCACTATGGGACTTAACATCTGAGGTCATCAGTCCCCTAGAACTTCGAACTACTTAAACCTAACTAACCTAAGGACATCACACACATCCATGCCCGAGGCAGGATTCGAACCTGCGAGCGTAGCGGTCGCGCGGTTCCAGACTGAAGCGCCTAGAACCGCTCGGTCACACCGACCGGCTAAACTTGGAATAGAGATCAACACAAAAATCATTTCCGCCCTTTGTATTGCTCATGAAAACCACAGACAGCATATCTCATCACCATACAGTGAGACTTTTAGAGGTGGTGGTCAAGATTTCTGTACGCACTGGTACCTCCAATACCCAGTAGCACCTCTTTCTGCATGGATGCATGCCTTTATTCATTGTGGCATACTATCCACAAGTTCATCAAGGCACTGTTGGTCCAGATTGTCCCACTCGTCAACGGCGATAAGACGTAGATCCCTCAGAGTAGTTGGTGGGTCAGGTTGTCGATAAACAACCCTTTTCAATCCATCCCAAGCATGTCCGATAGGGTTGATGTCTGGAGAACATGCTGGCCACTCTAGTCGAGCGATGTCGTTATCCTGAAGGAAGTCATTCACAAGATGTTCACGATAGGGCGGCGTATTGTCATCCATGAAGACGAATGCCTCACCAATATGCTGACGATATGGTTGCACTGTCGGTCGGAGGATGGCATTCACATAGCAT
The DNA here is from genome assembly GCF_021461395.2 of Schistocerca americana. Lineage (NCBI taxonomy): Eukaryota > Metazoa > Arthropoda > Insecta > Orthoptera > Acrididae > Schistocerca > Schistocerca americana. The sequence goes on from NC_060122.1 coordinate 53,318,297, forward strand.
ACAGCCATTAAGGCGCCTTCCATGACCACTAGCGGTGTACGTCGGCCCCACATAATGCCACCCACAAAACAGCAGGGAACCTCTACATAGCTGTACTTGCTGGACAGTGCGTCTAAGGCGTTCAGCCTGACCTGGTTGCCTCCAAACATGTCTCCAACTATTGTCTGATTGAAGGCATATGTGACACTGTGACACTGTGAAGAGAATGTGATGCCAATCTTGAGCGGTCCATTCAGCATATCGTTGGGCCCATCTGTACCGCGCTGCGTGGTGTCGTGGTTGCAAAGATGGACCTCAGCATGAACGTCAGGAGTGGATTTGCGCATAATGTAGCGTATTGCGCACAGTTTGAGTCGTAACACGACGTCCTGTCACTGCACAAAAAGCATTAATCAACATGGTGGCGTTGCTGTCATAGTTCCGCCAAGCCATAATCCGTAGGTAGCGGTCATCCACTGCAGTAGTAGCCCTTGGGCAGTTCCTGTATATCTCCCCCATGTCCAAATAACATCGCTTTGGTTCACTCCAAGACGCCTCGACACTTTTGTTGAGAGCCCTTCCTGGCACAAAGTAACACTGCGGACGTGATCGAACTGTGGTATTGACCATCTAGGCATGGTTGAACTACAGACAACATGAGCCGTGTACCTCCTTCCTGGTTGTTTATATCTTTGTGCAGGGTTAGTGACATCTCTGAACAGTCAAAGGGACTGTGTCTGTGTGATACAATATCCACAGTCAACATCTGTCCTCATCAGTTCTGGAAACCGGGTGATGCAAAACTATTTTTGATGTGTGTATATATATCTAAAACAAATACCATCTGCTCGCTGGCATCAAGCATATGCGCTGACCCCAAGTAAATATACAGGTATTGATCTGCTCAGGCGCCTGTACAGACCAGTGTAAAGTGTCATTGCCTGTACTGTAGGAGAAGGACCATATTCCACAGACTATATTATCAGTTGCAAGAGAGGGTCCATGTGTTGTTTGGTACATTCGTTTTTTCTGCTGTAACACATCCAAGCAGTGTATGACACATCTTTTTACACCACCATACACTTTGTTTTCTCTACCACGACTTCGGGGTCTGTGTCCAGTTCTAAACTGACATTAACACATTTCTATCCATTCGCTCTCACAAAAAACTAGCCATCGCACAGTGTAAATTATTCTGCTGCTGCTCCCACAAAAAACGAACTGGATGATTTTAAATAAAAGACAGTCACAACATGGAAACTGGAAGAGTTTGGGGCGTTATGGAGAGTTTTCAAATACCTGTGGTAAAGTGATTGACAGCCTCTACATCTAAACCATTCTTCATAGTGACAGGGTAACTAATGGCGCAGTGTTCCCTCTCAATTTATTCCTCATATTGCAGTCATGTATGTGATCACTGTATCGATGCTAGCCATCACTAGAGGGGCTTGCCCCCCCCCCCCCCCACCACCACCACCACCACCAAAACTCTTTAGCCATCTCAAACAAGTTATATGAGTCACTAATAATGATATAATCAACAGCATACCAGTGAACAGATGGATTGAAATTGGCAACTGATCAGAGGTAGACTGCTACATTCCGCATCTCATGAGGAGCAGAGCGAGCTGAGTCAACAACTGCCCTTCCGCTCCTATTTTACTTAAAATGGTTTAAATGGCTCTGAGCGCTATGGGACTTAACATCTGAGGTCATCAGTCCCCTAGAACTTAGAACTACTTAAACCTAACTAACCTAAGGACACCACACACATCCATGGCGGAGGCAGGATTCGAACTTGTGACCGTAGTGGACGCGCAGTTCCAGACTGAAGCGCCTAGAAACGCTCTGCAACAGCGGCGGGCCCTATTTTACTCACGCCATCCATCCAAAAGCACAAGATTTTTCCAGATGCGTGCATGTCGAGGAGTTAAGCACTCCTTATTGGCGCATAGTACATACGAAAGTGTTGCATGATATAACAGACATTCAAAGAAAGGATGGTTTTTGCGCATGATGGAGCATGAGACGGATGGAGTCTGAAGAAATTTACGTAAATCTACTGTGCTATCAATTCTTTAGTATTGTTCTAGGGTCTGTGGTCAGTATCAAGAAGGTACTGGTAAGATAGAACATAAGCACATGCACTCCTAAGGCTATACTGTTACATTGTCGCGGTTTCTGACCTATTAGTCATGTGTAAAGCAACACTATTTATACTCCAATGTAGGAAATATATGTCCAGCGCATGATACAGATTCTCCTTGCAAGTTTCTCTACGATAAACCAGTGTGACAAACAGTAAAATGAGAAAACTATTTCATTAAAGCACAGAGTCTTTTTGATACATACACAATACAGCTTTGCAGAGGTGTATAACACACACTGTTCACATATGATCACTGTTCAGAAATCATTCTATGCTTGCATTACTCCTATAAAATGATCGTTAGTAATGGATAATACCTTTTACAAGGAAACAGGCAAACACACAGCAGCAGTTCTTATCGCCACATAGCTGCGCCACCTAGCACGGCGTTTCCGCACATAGAGGCGGAGCGGAAACGAAGCGTGGGGAGACGAGAGCAATGTATGTGCGGCAGCAGAGAGCGGACAAACAAAGTCAACGTTGCCGAACCGCATTGCTGCGGACAAGTCAGGATCATTTGTCTACGGTACATTGTATTATATGTTAAAATCTATGAGGGGAATAATAATTCAAAAAATGGTTCAAATGGTTCTGAGCACTATGGGACTTAACATCTTAGGTCATCAGTCCCCTAGAACTTAGAACTACTTAAACCTAACTAACCTAAGGACATCACACACATCCATGCCCGAGGCAGGATTCGAACCTGCGACCGCAGCAGTCGCGCGGTTCCGGACTGCAGCGCCTAGAACCGCGTGGCCACCGCGGTCGGCGAATAATAATTGTTAATACCAATTTCGATCAGTGGTCATGAGAGAAATATTAATTCACGTCTTGACGACGTTGCGTCCACTGCTCCACAGATGTACTCTGAGTGAGGTCGGGAGGCGAGAACAGATGACACAGCTTTGAGAAGACTTGAAGTAGAATTTTTGTCAAAACGACAATTGTCTAACGACAAGGTAATTGTAACTGCTTGCAATAATTACTATTTATTGCGATTTGAACTGCATTAAAAGGAAAAATTTAATACTCAACAAAATTAACTTCAAGCACAAACCGAAATAATTAAATTTGCTTGACAACTCCTTCTGCTGAATAGTATTCTTAAAAATGTGTAACGCATATATATATATGTGTGTGTGTGTGTGTGTGTGTGTGTGTGTGTGTGTGTGTGTGTATTTGACTACAGTTATGTGTAATAATCACTGCATGTAAAAAAAGAATTAGTGGTAGAAAAGTTTAATGTAAAAGACTATCGTAAAACTGGTCAGTAAGTTTCATATTTTTCGTTGTCAACAGACATTATGAGTGTAAACTAACACGTTCGTTATTACAGAGAGAGACCGCATTTCTAATCCACTGAACAAGCAAACAATTAACCATCATGTGCGAATAACTCCAGGGAATTTGACCGATTACATCGAAAACCACTGGTATCTCGACAAGTAACAGTTACTGTCATTTTACGGCCTTATGCAGTTCGTGCCATGAAAGTGACAGAAGTTTACAACATGGTGGGAGAAGCTTAACTTCTCCTTGGGCAATACACTGAATATCATGGTCTGCATAATGAAAAGCATTCAAAGTCCTAATCCAAAAGACTAGGAAGTTCTCATTATTATGCACGCAATTGATATGTTGAAAAAATACATTCTTAAAACCATAAGTCTTTTAAAACTAAGAAATATTATTACTTTGCTCCAAGGTCTACATCCTAGTAACATCGTCACTTCTATCTGAGTCTAACAGTTACTGTCATTTTACGGCCTTATGCAGTTCGTGCCATGAAAGTGACAGAAGTTTACAACATGGTGGGAGAAGCTTAACTTCTCCTTGGGCAATACACTGAATATCATGGTCTGCATAATGAAAAGCATTCAAAGTCCTAATCCAAAAGACTAGGAAGTTCTCATTATTATGCACGCAATTGATATGTTGAAAAAATACATTCTTAAAACCATAAGTCTTTTAAAACTAAGAAATATTATTACTTTGCTCCAAGGTCTACATCCTAGTAACATCGTCACTTCTATCTGAGTCTATTTCCGAGAAATCTGATCGTATATTTACGATGACAGGTTCAAGGCCTATATCCTGTCTAATTCTTCTTTCTGAAGCTTTTCAGCATGCCACACAGACTGTGCCCACGCTACAGGTGGGATGTTGTCTGTTATCTCATTGTGTATTGCCTCATGCACAAGCGATTCACCGTATGTCATCTTGAATGTTTTTTTTCTCCTACATAGCCTTAAAACACTTTGCCCAATTTAATTCCGTGGAGCTACAATGACAGTGACACATGGGTAAAGGCAAAACTGTGTGATCCCATTCACGTGCAAGGAAGTCAAGTTTGTTCATTCTGTCACGTGACTTGTATAAATTAACGAACTGCAGCAGATCGGTGTTGTGACTTGGCAAGACAGCCAAGTCACTATGCGAGGATGCCGAAAGGCACGCGTTAAGCTCACGCAGACTGGCGTGAGGTCTGGAACAGTTAAGGGAGTTTATAGTAGCAAATAAAGTACGTAGATGATGTAATACTTAACTTTAATCCATAATTGGAGAACATCGCTCTTGTTGATACATTAATAACAATCTCAATATAAACTGGTAATGGCGCCTTGCTAGGTCGTAGCAAATGACGTAGCTGAAGGCTATGCTAACTATCGTCTCGGCAAATGAGAGCGTATTTGTCAGTGTACCATCGCTAGCAAAGTCGTCTGTACAACTGGGGCGAGTGCTAGGAAGTCTCTCTAGACTTGCCGTGTGGCGGCGCTCGGTCTGCAATCACTGACAGTGGAGACACGCGGGTCCGACGTATACTAACGGACCGCGGCCGATTTAAAGGCTACCACCTAGCAAGTGTGGTGTCTTGCGGTGACACCACAATTGGCACGAGTCTGGTTTATACGGTGCTTAACATTTTTATTTTTAAGCCGGAGAAAAATATCCGCTTTTCTGGTGTTTATACTTGATGTTTTGTCTATAACAGTTGAATTATAACTGGCAATGACCGATTTCAAAACAAGGTATGACAGGAATTGTGAATCACGTCACGCAACTGACAGCGTTCATTGCCGAATGGTAACCACTGCTTTTTTTTTCACCTAGATACAAGTTTATTCTCAGAAATAAAACCAAAAGAAGAGACACCATGCAGAATAATTATCCGAGAACCTACCCCAATGAGAACTTTAAAACCTCCAGTACAATCAATCACTTTCCAGCAGATCTTCTTGGAATGATTCTAATTGACCCATGTTTCATCAAGGCAATACACCGTTCAACTACCTCCTTCTCTAGTATGCTGAACCTATGTCACTTCTGTGAACTAAGAACTCTCTTCTTAACAATTCTGGAAACAACGTCTTTTAAAATTTTTTATCTTGACGAAGTGCTTACCATTGAAGCCTTCATAACTGTAATATGTTGTTGTTATGTTGGGCATCCATCATTCACATGGAGCACTTTAAAACATCGTTGTTAAAACCATCAATTTGTGTTACAGGTTCCTTGCGATTTCGATGCTTTCCAGGCGACACGAAACCACCTGTCTCTATGGTTCCTACAGCTCTGATAATTTCGTTTACAATTCTCTTTACAGTTCTCTCGCCAACACCACATGGTTCTGGAGACTTTTCTTGTGTTTTCCAATGTCAACAGTAGGAGACCTGCTTTTAAATTCACGTTTGAAAAAGTAATAAACGTGGTAAATAATCCACCTCTCCTGCTTGTGAAGCACTTCACATTTATTGCCGTCGCCTGACTTTTCTTTTAATCTCACTTAAACATTTCCAATGTACACATTCACAGCTATACTGCTACAAGAAAAAAAAGGAAACAAAAACATTGATAGTTGAATGAATAATTCGGTTGTCGCGAAGTAGAGCAACAGTGCAGCATACAGGAACGAGATTCTCGATCTCTAGCTGTTAAGTCTCTGCTAGCCGCTCGAACAGAGAATGAATAGTATTGGCCGCCAGTGGCTAGTGGAGGGGGATGCAAAGAACGACTGAAAATTGGGCCGCGTTCTTGCATGACCCGGACTCTGTAAAAAGGACGTCTGTCTATCAGATGTATACATGAGGATTGCAGTACCTCACAGACACCTGTCGCTAACTTAGAATTGCTGTAGCTATGAAACTGAAGACTCTATTGTATGCCCAAGATGCGGCAGAAGAATGGAGTACTTCGCCCAAATATTCGTTTGTCTAGAGGAAAGTGTCGAAACAGGATTGACATGTTTCATTATCATAACATATAAGATGTAAGTCCTCTAATGACTGAGTGGTTGGCTGTAAACGATCGCAAGTAGATAGTGGTCTAAGTCACACGCAGAACACTGAGCTGTATGTGAATGGAAACCAGATTATGCCCCACAACTGGTGCACTCCGACAGAACAACGGAAAAAATGGTAAATAATCTACAGAAACATCTCTCTCCCTCGAATGCATCATCAGTCTACCATTAAATCATACCTCGTTTCAACTCCATCTCAACCGATTGCTCCATCCACTTTCTGTCAACCTTCAACGCAATTGCAAATACGTTTAGAGGCAGATGGTTCCCTTTAGTCCAGAAAAGTATCGAAGACAGCAGTCAACTCGTGTGTTATCTTAAAGGAAATACAGTAGAATATTGCCATAAAGCAACTGTTTGCTAACTGACACCACAAGCTTGTGATTTGCGGAGAGTACGGAGAACCACATTGTAAATACAGTTTGTTAGTGTTTAAAGCACCTAATCTGTCCTGCACAGGTTCAAATATGCGATCCATTCTGTAGCTGTATATTCCAGTCACCCCAGCTCGTAACACAACAGTATTTAGCGAAGGACACACAGCTTCCCGCAGGGAGCTAAAGAGCGTTTATTACGAGCGGGGGTGACTGCAATATGCGAGGGCTGCCCAGAAAGTAATGCACTGCATTTTTTTCTCATCCAAAAACAATGCTACGAATGAGAAACGTAACGTATGTAGTATTTGAAGTGAGTACACCACGTTTCCGTCACTTCCAACAAATAGCGTAGCCGAAGGACAGTTTCAAAATGGTGTCAGGAGGTAATGTAAGTTGCAAGCAACATGCCGTCATTGAATTTCTCACTGCAGGGAAAGAAACTGTAGGGAGTATTCACAAAAGCTTGTGCAAAGTCTATGGAGCATGTGCTGTCGACAGAAGTATAGTTAATCGCGGGGTACGAAGGGTGAGGTCATCAGAAGGCGGTTCGGTGGAGCTCTACGATTTACAGCGGTCAGGGAGACCATCCACGGCTGTAACACCTGACACACCTGAACTCCGAGCGGTTCTAGGCCCTTAAGTCTGGAACTGCGCGACCACTACGGTCGCAGGTTCGAATCCTGCCTCGGGCATGGATGTGTGTGATGTCCTTAGGTTAGTTAGGTTTAAGTAGTTCTAAGTTCTAGGAGACTGAAGACCTCAGATGTTAAGTCCCATAGTGCTCAGAGCCATTTGAACCATTTGAACACCTGACCTAGCCCCCTCAGACTTCCACTTGTTTGAGTCATTAAAGGATGCCATTCGTGGCAGACATTTTGAGGACGATGAGGAGGAGATTCGCACAGTGAAGTACTGGCTATGACACCAAGACAAGCATTGGTACCGACAGGGCACACACCCTTGTTTAGCGCGGGAGGAAGGCCATAGGACGGGATGGAGATTACGTGGAAAAAACGGGTGTGTACATGAAACACCATTCTTTCGTGTGTGTAATTCTCATGATGTTCAACAAAGAATTGTTGCAGAAAAAAATGCGGTTCATTACTTTCTGATGAAACCTCACACAACTGCAGAATGGATCACGTGTTTGACCCTGTGCAGGACAGATTAAGTGTTTTAAACCCTAGCAAGTAGTATTTACAGTGTGGTTCTCTGTACTGTCCGCCAATTACAACCTTGTGCTGTCAGCTAACAAGCAGTTGCTATATGGCAACAGTCTACTGTATTTCTATTGAGGTAATAGCGATACACACTAGTTGATGCTTTTGTGTTCAAAAGAGAACCATCCGCCTCTAAACTTATTTGCATCTGCGTTGAAGGATGACAGAAAGTGGATGGAGTGATGGGTTGAGATGGATTTCTAATGAGATATGATTTAACCATAGACTGATGATGCAGTCTAGAAAGAGATGTTTTTGCAGCTCATTTAACTATTCTTTCCGTTGTTGTGTCGGGTGCATCAGTAGTGTGGCATAACCTGGGTTCCACTCGCATACAACTGTGTGTTCTGTGTGTGACTTGGAGCACTATCTACTTGCGATCGTTAACAGCAAATCTCTCAGTCATCAGGCGACTTCCATCTCACGTGTGACGATGATGAAACGTGTCTGTCCTGTATCGACACTTTCCTCTAGACGAACGAAGATCTAAGCGACGTACCCCATTCTCCTGGCGCATCGTGGAGATGAAATCGAATCTCCAGTTTCATAACTACGCTCATTCTAAGCTATCGACAAGTGTTTGTGAGATAGTGCAATGCTCATGTATACATCTGCTAGACAGATGTCCTTTTTACAGAGTTAGTGGTGGCAAGACTGCTGCTGTGTGATTGCCTGTTTCCTTGTAAGAGGTACCATCCGTTACTAACGATCATTTTATAGGAGTGATGCAAGCATAGTACAATTTCTCTGTGTTTTAAGAAAGCTTTTTGTTCACTTTACAGTTTATCACAGTAGTTTATCATAGAGAAACTTGGAAGAAGAATATGTATCGTGCGCTGGAAATATATTTCCTACCTTGGAACATTAACAGCGTTGCATTCCAGATGGCTAATAGGTCCGAAACCGCAACGATCTAACATTGCAGTGTTGTTAAGTCCAGAACCATGTAGCCTTAGGAGTGCATGTGTTCACGTTCTCCGTTACCAATACCTTCGTGGTACTGACCACAGACACTAGAAAAATACTTTAGAATTTATAGCGCAACTCATTTACGTAAAATGCTTCAAACTTCGGCTGTCTGGTGCTCAGTCATGCATTAAAACTACCAGTTTCTTCTTCTTAACCTTCTGTTACGTCATCACAACACTTTCATATCTAGTATACACCGATAAGGGATGCTAAACTCCTCGACATGCAAGCAAATGTGTGTGAAATCTTATGGGACTTAACTGCTAAGGTCATCAGTCCCTAAGCTTACACACTACTTAACCTAAATTATCCTAAGGACGAACACACACACCCATGCCCGAGGGAGGACTCGAACCTCCGCCGGGACCAGCCGCACAGTCCATGACAGCAGCGCCTCAGATCGCTCGTCATGCAAGCATCTGGAGAAATCTTGTGCTGCCGCCCGCGATTAGCCGAGCGGTCTTAGTACCTGTGAGTAGTTTGGAGACACGCAGCAGTGCAGTAGCAAAGTCCTTGTCCTTCTTTCAGTTTCCTCTGTCTTTTATACTACTTTGTGTTTCAGAGAAAGCTTCGTTTCGGCGCTGGCCTTATACATCATACACCATTGGCGCAGCTATGCCAAAATGTCAAAAAAGACGTTTCTGTCGCTTTAATTCAGCTGCACGTGTTTCACCATGGGGTGCAGGAAATGGCAGATATAGCGCTCCCGATTTGTGTTCAGTTACGACTTAAATTAGGATGCTCACATGCACTAAGCTGCAGGGAGGGCGGGGCAGAGACTGAGGAACACTTACGACAAGCATAGGGACTGTCTAAAACCAAGTTGGAGTTTATTGTAGCAGATAGGTTCGAAAAAAGATGACACTTCGAGATGTGAGAGTGCCACGATTATGATTCACTAGTGGCTGTAATCATTGAAAGACATCACCATAGTACCCAACACACGTATTTGGTTTAATGGAAAGACTTGATTCCAAATTGGAGACAGCATTTCTACCAGAAAGCGTAACTCTATAGACCTGAAAAGCCAGTGTACAATTCTTATGACCTCAATCTAGCATTGCTTTATAAAGTGATTTGTCGCATAGCACACCACTACTGTATGTGATCATTCATAACCATCCATCACCTATAAATTAGTGGATATATCGCACAACTTGTTACATGGCATCAGGACAGAATCCATTACAAATACTGAAGAAATATCTAGCGGCGGCGTGAGGGAGTTGCAAATACCGGCTTCATACCATGTTCCTTCGCCGAATCACATTGTAAATTCGGTGATTTTATTACGAGCTTACACTGCCGGCGACGTGCACTCGCACTTTTGGTGTGTTTATACACACTCGGCTATCGTCATATTTTTGTGTGGAAAACCACTTCATTCGGAAGCAATATCATACCTCGATTTATAAAGCTTGTTTAGTTTTTAAGATGGATTTTGTTAGTGATACTTGTGTGCACATGTGGAACCAAGACTGTGACAGTGGCTCCGAGCATTATGGGACTTAACATCTGTGCTCATCAGTCCCCTAGAACTTAGAACTACTTAAACCTAACTAACCTAAGGACATCACACACATCCATGCCCGAGGCAGGATTCGAACCTGCGACCGTAGCAGTCGCGCGGTTCCGGACACTGTGACAGTAACATAGCCATTGCATCAGGTGTTTTTTTAATAGCTGGTCAGTTATTAGATGATTGTCTTTCTTCCTAAGACACACTGGTACCACTCCCAAGAAAAACAAATGAGACATGTCAATCTATTACGGATTTTGGCACAGTTCTGTTTCGTATCTCCAGGATTCAGTTGTTGGTGAAGTAGGCCTATTATACTCCGTTGTAGTAGAAGATGCGTGACAGATTCGCTGTGAACAGCAAACAGCCTTCTGAAGTATGTGTGTGTTCCCACATGTGCAAAGAAATTGACTATGTCCTGTCGCAAGGAAGATATGGATTGACATGGATAACTGAAATAGCCATAAGGGGAATGAAAACCGTGTTTACTTGGAAAATTATGTCCTGTCATAAGAATGGTACATATATTTCTACTTCTATCAAGTATCAAGGACATTTTGCTTTGATATTCAGCTATATTTTTGATTACTCTGGCTTTCATTTCTGCAACAATATGACTTAATACGTTGACACATGCAAACCTGGAATGAAGAATACGGCTCATATACACTCCTTTTAACTTCTGACTCAAAATCCTATAGTGGTTGATTTATTTTTTTTTTCAACTTTGTAGGCATTGCTAAAAACAATAGCTGTTACTGACTTGTGATTCTACAGTGCTTTAACGCAGATTCCAAAGATTTTTCACCTTGAAGAAAACACTACAGGCCGATATAAAATTTTTTTGCTCTTCTCCCGCTTTATCTTCATCATTCACTGAAAAGGTTGTTCCAGAATGAGTTTTGTGAAGTTCATTCTTGGTATTTTTATGTTTCTGTTTACATAATTAGAATCTTCGAACGTGTTATGTGAAACGAGGTGTATGGGCGATGTAGAACCATTTCGATAGGTCGAAAGAGAAAACATCAACAAAGAGTCAGGAGTGAGAAGACAGAGAGTGGAGGTCATTGTCGTGACGGAGTGTTGGTGAGTGGTGAGAAACGTGGTGTCTGTGGTTGGTGAAAAACGTCAGTGTTTGGAAAATGCTAGATTTATGATCTCAGTGTTTACCGGGGTAAGACCTAGTAACTTTAATGTCGCGTTGCTCATTTGCCGGAACCGTGGTCTGACTCATTAAATGTAAAACACTTTGATATGTAGATCGGAAAGCTATGTGCACGCCGTAAAGATACTGTTTTCGATTGTAGGCAACATAAAATCTTTTGTGCATACCACGGGCTGTAAAATGAAACATAATATGGTTACACATTTTCGTGTCGTGTATTGATATGAAGAACTCTGAATTTATGATGTGCTGATTACCGCGTAATTGAGGTGATTGTGTTGACAATTGCTTGCGGTACTTATTGTTATTCTTAAACAACTGACAAATGATTTACAGTACAACTGATTTACTTTCACAGTGCGGAGTGATATAATGTGAAAAGTGCTGCGACGCGATCCTAAACCATAAATATGAGAACTGTGGCTAATATGTGCAACAAACATTATGATGTCAGGTTACGCCACGCGATAATGGCAAGAAGGGTATCATATGTTCGTCGTTGCATTCACTCACGATCAAGGAGTTCAGCAAGACAATGTCAGTTCTTGGATTACCCCCTCGAGGGTTATGGTCTAGTCTCTTCACAATTACTTTAGTATTTTCAGCTGCGACGGAAGTGGTAGGGAGAAGGCTGCGCCGGAGGCACGGCTCGGATTCACCCAATCCCGTGACGGCTGTAGCGGCAGCCCAGCGTGCACGTGCACCCGGAGTTGCCAAATCTCAGTCCACAACACTTCCGCTTGTGCTGTGATTTAGTTGCAGTGAGTGAGTCTGTGCGATCGCTGTGCACTGTGTTTGTTTCGTTGCAATTTCGGAGTTACCGTGTTGTTTCTGTGACAGTTATTTGTTGTGTCTTATTTAACACGTCAGAAGAAAGTACATCGAAAGTTAGAAGTGGAAAAGTTCGACGTCGTTCTCGTGGACAGGGTATTGCTTTACGAGGACAGTGTAGAGAAATGGTTTGTTCGTTAAGAGCTTACTTTGAGAATGAAAAACCTAATGGTGGCCCACTACTCTCCGTTAGCAAGGTGCCGGTGGTAGATAGAACGGCAGCAGCCCTGAATATCAACAGAAACACTGTCGTAAAAATTGGGAAGGAACTGTTTGAGACAGAAAAGGAAGTTGGAGAACCATCCAAACAGGGCACTCCCGGGAAGAAACGTCCTATGGATAGGCGTGTCACCGATTTAGATTTATTTGCAGGGGATGCAATTTGTTGACATGTTTACGATTATTATCACAGAAAGGAACATCCCACACTCTCAAAGTTATTGGCGACACTAAAAGAATCAGGAATTTTTCAGGTCAGTCGAACATCATATTCACAGTTTTGCACAACGTAGGATTTCACCACAGACAATTTTGCGACTGTAAGCTATTGATGGAACGGGAGGATATTGCTGCATGGCGATGCCTATTTTTAAGACAAATATTTAGCGTAAATGTTAATGAAGTGGTTTGGCTCGATGAAACATGGGTTAGTTCTGCTCACTTAGTTAATCAGGCGTGGACAGACAACACGATTAAAGGAACAATGCAGATGCCATCTGGTAAGGGGGGCAGATTGATTCTACTGTATGCAGGCACCTCTCAAGGTTTCGTACCAAACTGTCTCCTTCTCTTTAAACCGAAGAAGACAGGACATTATGAATATATGAACCAAATTACACTCACAAAGTGGTTCATAGAAGCTCTAATACCCAACCTAGATAAAGTGTCAACAATTGTTTTAGACAATGCTCCACAACATTCAGTTGTTGATAAAAGCACCTACCATGGTTAAGTGAAAGAAGGAATTGATTAATTTGCTTGAGCGTCGTAACGTAAATTTATCTGATGACCTTAAGAAGGTCGATCTTATGGGAAAAATAAATTTCCATAAACCGTAATTTCCAAAATATGAAACCAACGAATTCGCAAAAAATATGGGCATACAATCGTCAGGCTGACACTGTACCACTGCCACTTCAACCCTATAGAGTTGATATGGGTCCAAATTAAAGGTTATGTTGCCAGGAACAACCAAAAATTTACGCCCTCCGCAGTAGAAGCACGCACTAAAGAAGCTATTACTCACGTTACCTCTGAAGACTGGAAGAAAGCCGTCAAATACACACACAACATTATGGAAAGAGCATGGCAGGATGAAGGTGCTTTGGAGCCTTAAGTAGAAGAGATGATTATCTCTTTAAATGACAATAGTGACAGCGAAACTTCAAGTGTCTGTAATAGCGACGAGAGTGATGTCAGTGGAGTCCTACCATTATCCACATAGAGATGCAGCACAAACGGACTCAGCGACACGTCTGGAGTGCGCAGTTTGCACTTGTAAGTACTTGCATAACAAAATTAATTCACACTAAGTTTTGAAATTTTAATATGGCGGCATTATCAAATATTAATTTCAAAGAAAGTACATTTCTAGAATTTAATCTGTGCATACATATTACAGTATACAAAATAATGGTTGCAGAACATTGGCCGTTTTTCTGTTTTTTTTTTTTTTTTTTTTTTACTCAGAATAGATGTTGCTCAATTTAAGATACCAAATAAGCATTACTTTATTTTTTGTTGTGTTGGAAATAAGGACGAATATCAGAAATATAGCAGGTCTTTACAAATATAGAGATCTGATGTTGCCTATCGCTACTTTACGCGAGCAGACGATTGCGCATCATATTATTGAAGATCCTGTATCTCGCGTTAGAGATCTTCGACGCAGCTAGAGTTTGAAACAGATGAAAATTTGGTGTTTTCTTGACAGTTCATTGGCATAATGTGTACATATAACTTCAATAACAAAAACTTTCTCGCATGTCGAAAATTTTATAACGTTATCGGAAAGTTGTTTCTTGAAAACTGTAGTTTTATTGTCTACATAACCATTTTAAAAAAATAAAAATGAAACCATCACTAGTGAAACTATTTCACAACGAATTACAGTCGGCTTCACATTTAAAGACCTAATAGTTAGCGTGTGTGAGCGAGTTGAATGAAACATGAGATTAATCGCGAGTTCCGTGTAAGACTTGGCAACTCTGTTCCGTGCTCACCTGTGCCACTTCCGAACTGTCGATCCTAAAGCAATTCTGAAGGCACTTATAGCGCGGCGGACGTCGACAATTCGTCAGCAGCATCAGCTAAGTGGAAACTTATTTTGAGTTATTAAGAGAAACCGAGAACTCTATTGTTCTAATCAGTGATGTAAAAGTTCAGTGCGCAGAAACAAGAGTAACTTCTCATGGTGATTAACTTAACGTAATTGCAAATTGTCATATTGCAATGCTATTTTGTTTTCTTTTCAGTAATAACATTCAGAATAACTTTGAAAATCTGGTTTCGTCCATTAACCTATTTTTTCCACAACCATAATAATTTTGCAAACTCGTTAAAGTACGACTTGTTCCGTATTATTGCAAACAATTGCCATAAATACAGGTAGAATTGGTTAATCAGTTTTATTCCCGTTTATTTGCTTTTAATTGCTACTGCTTCTTTGTTTATATGTTTAAGTGCTTAATTTCATGTTTTACTGTTTCACATTTCATCTCATGTGAATTATTGTGCTGTACTAATGGATTGTGCGCCCTGTTAGGGTATTGTTAGGTGTAATTCGATCGTCATACGAATAAATCTGATATAAACAAGCACAAATGATGATTGGTCAGAAGCCGTAGCACACATACACGGGTGATGTTACGCATTTGGAAGTAAGTCCTACTTATGTATTAGATATTTTATTACTAAGTTACATTAAATGAAACTTTAACCCTCGAGCAGGCGCGCCGATTTTCGTAACACGAGGGGGCGCGCGGCGCACTTTCTACACACGTAGTCAAAAGCTGTCATTATACTACCACGGGAAACGTGTATTTGCTAAATCACAATTTAATTTCATGATGGATGATGAAGAGGGTTGTGTGGGCGCACAGCGGCAAGGTCTTCAGCGCCCGCTCAGTAACAGATTGAGACGGGTGTGAAGAAAATACTCAGGACAGTAAGATAAAACAGAATGTAAAACACAGGTAACAAGGTTGGAAAAATATGTGCCTACCCACACCGAAACGTGGGACGAAGCATGCCGTCAGCAGTAAAACATGGACAACACAAGGAGAAAGTGGCAGAGGGAGCTAAAACAATGTAGCAGATGGAAGTGGCTGGCAGACCGCAAGGAAAAAAGGGAGGAGCCAGCCACTTTGCAATACACAAAAACCTCCAGCCTAAAAGTTTAGGCCAGAGTCCAGACACATCACAAAACTTTAAAACCCTAGACACACACGCCTCATCATTAGCTGAAACACAGGGCAGATCCCCAGCAATTTGTGCTTCTGCCCTTGCATCACGGTGTAAAATGCAGTCTGTTAAAATGTGCCAGACAGATATATGCGCACCACAAGCATCACAAAACGGGGGATCCTCCCGTCGTAATAGAAAGCTATGTGTGAGAGGTCAGTGCGCAATCTGAAGACGCGTGAAGGTCACCTCCTCCCGCCTGAGCGACCGGCAGGAGGAACGCCATGGCCTAGTTGTTGACTTCACCAACCGCAATTTATTGGCCGTCACCGCCTGCCATTCTTCCTCCCATAACTCCATGCACTTCTTGTGGAGTGCAGAAATGACACACTGCAAGGTAATAAGACACTGGACCGCATGCTGCTCTCTGCAGGCCTCCTTGGCAGCCCGATCGGCCTGTACATTGCCCCATATACCTACATGACCAGGCACCCCGCAGAAGGACACCTCCTAACCCCGCCGTTGGAGCAGGTAGAGTTGGTCATATTATCAGCTGGCGCATCTGTTCAGTTGGGTACAGATTCTGCTACTGAGCCAGTGGGTGTGTTGGACCTTCCATCGAGCTACGGGCCCCCTTGAAGATGTCTCCCGCAGTCGGAGACGAAACGTTGGGAATCGACACAGAATTCATCAACCGACCACGGCATAACAGCCCGGATAATTTTAATGGACATGATATTTCTGGCCGTGAAAGTCTACATTTTAGTAATGATTGTAAGGCACTAAGAGAATCGGAGCCGAGGAGAAATCGATTGCCCCAAACACAGTTCATTTGCTCCAGTGCCTTCAGGATCGCATGGAGCTCCGCCATGAAAACGGTATATTCATCAGGGAGGCGAATCCGATATTACATTGTCAATTTACTATTTGATTAAACAAATAAGAAATTTTCATATCATTCTATTGCCATAGCTGACATATCAATCTATTTTAACACTTTTTAAGCACGTGCTGAACAAAAACACACTTTCATTGCACTACAAAAAGATAAAACCTTTATATATTGAAGAAGTATCAGTTATCACAAGATTCCTCCCATCGACATAGTTAATTGTCTTCCGCATTTTCGGATATGCTTTACATTTCTTATGTGTATGCACCGACTTTACATGTCCTTTGCAAACAAAGCTATGAGTTACACCTTATGGTAGTAGATGTGTTTCTCGCTCGTCCACAAGTCACACACCGACCTCATTTTCTTGGTGGTAGGCTCCTCAGTAGCATGTTGAGCTTTGTATTTCACGAGGGAAATTGCAATGGCGGCAGGAAGTGAAGAAATATTAGCTCTTTCCACTAGCTGAGGCTTCATACGAGACAGGCTAAATATTTCGAGAAAATTTTTCTGTCCTTTTATGGATCTGCCTCCTTTGCATGAAAAATTATTTGAGAATTGATTTCTGCTATACCCATTAGAGCATAGAATACAAGCGATGGCAATTTTCTCGTCACCTGTGCGACGGAATACGCACCTCCCAGTTGATCGACTGTGTCGACTCCTCCTTTTGTTATATTGTGATCCAAAACTATCTCTGATTTTGTAACTTCGTCAATGGTTCCAAAATCGAGCGTAGTTGAAAGTAATATATAACTGCCTTGTTTTGCTTCGACACATACGAAACTAGTGTTATATCATTCTGAAAACCAAATAAAGAGGAGTGGATAGCCCTACATTTTCCAGGTAAAAATTCTTGTGGGATCTCGCTTCTGTTTTTTCTCAACGTGCCGACGCATGTTAGTCGCATTTTCAAAGTGGAGTTGGCTAAGGAATAGCTAGTGTACCAATTATCCATTGTAACGTTTCTTCCGAAGTCTTCAGTGTAACTAGCATTCCTACAATATCACAGGGAGAATTAGAAACATCGTACGGTCCTTCAGGTTGTTTTTAACAATATACTTCCAATATTACTAGTGTAGAATGTTTTAGCATGTGCTGAAACAAAAATCTATATCCCCGTACTTCGTCAGTTTGTTCGGGATATACTGAACAAAAGAACAGCGTCCCTTTCCCTGGAATATTGTACACATTCTTTCCTAGATTGAATGTATATATTATTTAATTTACAATTTCATCAATCGTTTCCAGGCTAAGTATTGTCCATAAAGCCTCTGTTTCACTTGTGACCCATCTGGCAACACGTGTAGGCCCAAGGAATATTTTCACGATAGTCTTTCTTTTTGTTTTCGAAGTCATATTAGAACGTATTTTATTCAATTTACACATTTTGTCCCTCCCAATAAAAATACCGTCAGTGGAGAGTGGCTCTTAACAGTCATCATCTGAATTGTGGACTTGATCAGAATTTGAACTGTGGTCACTTTGTGAGATAAATTCCTCTTTTCCTTCTTCAGAGTCATCGTTTTCGTTGTCTGGTGCAGGATTGAAGTCTGAAGTAGATTGAAGTGGAGTAACCAAACAGGCTCGTCGTCTGTCAGCTTTGATCTCTCCCTGCGCAGTGATATAACCGCTTGTTAAGTGTCATCTTTTTATTCGATTAAAAAGGAAATAAGTAAAAGTGAAGGAAAAATTACATACATGACCGGGCGCGTGGCGTACTTTGTACACTAAGATGACACACAGCAGTTTATTTTAAACTGCTGTAGCTCACGTGAACCTATGCCAACACAACCTCTCACTGTGCTAGCTGAAACAATATTGCAAGAGTAGGTACGGGCTTGCTATAGTAAAACAACACTGGAACTGTACGCGACAATGTTATTTGTGGTTGGCGCACTTTATTTATTAAAAAAAGTTCAAGTGTGTGTTAAATCTTATGGGACTTAACTGCTAAGGTCAGCAGTCCCTGAGCTTACACACTACATAACCTAAATTATCCTAAGGACAAACACACACATCCATGCCCGAGGGAGGAGTCGAACCTCCGCCGGGAATAGCCGCGCACTTTATACTGAGGTGCACCCGCTCGAGGGTTAAGATGTACAAATACATTAACACCCATCAACGTTTTTCTGAATCATGATTTAGTTACGTAGTTTTTATTTCAAAAATCGTTTACAGTCACACCCATCTGCTGCGTTGTGCTCTGATTGTCGCGCTGTTAATGCGCAGTATGAAAATGGCTGAGGCTGCTTTCTGTTCCGTAGCTAAACACGGGGTGTCCACTGGGGGCCGAACCGCACAATAACCCTGGGTTCAGTGCGGGGCGGCGGTGGGGTGAATGGACTGCTGTAGCCTGTTGTGGAGTTGTGAACCACTGAGGGCTACAGTGGGGACGAAGCCTGTCCATAGTTTCTAGATCCATACAATACAATACCTTCAGTGGCTTCAATATTTAACTACCGTATATGGTGAAATCCTTCAATACTTCTTACGATACACACAGCTTATGCAGAGAAATTACCCTGTGGTTAAGTCACGAATTTTCATCATTCTTGTTTTTAATTACAGTAGTACGTTAGCTAAAAACGATAAAGTGTTGTGGTTTTCGTCTTAAGGAGCGTGTTGTGGGAGATTTGCAGTGTGTGATTTCATTAAATGACACTCGAAGCCGTTGCTCCTCTGCTCGTCTCTTTTTACGTGTGAACTGCAGCTGGCCACGTCACTGCAGGCTAGCTGTACCAGCTGACCGGCCAGTGCTGTGCAAGTTACATGCGCCGGTATCGCTGTTGTCCCATATTATCGCTAAATCGATGTGCGCGTAACACACAACACAAAAGTACCCTTATTATCGTACTTGACAGTACTCAAGACAGCTTGGCTGCAGTCGCACGTGAAACGAAAAAATACATAGTGTAATGTTTGCATCAGGTTTATACTTATGATGAACGGATTTTAGAAACGCGTCACGAGATGTTCAGTTTGTTTAGGAGACTATTTTATCAGTGGTAACTGCTTGATTTGTAATGTTATAGTTCTTGAGTAATTACTAGTATGTGTGAACGTAGTGTTCAGCTAAATTTGAGAAAAATAAAGTTTTCCTGGTTCCACTTAACTCAAAATTTCTGAGCGCGGTAAATTTAAGGGAGACGGATCGGAGTACTCAGTGCGAGTAATGATCATGGTCGGTTGTATCTCAGTCAAAGGTTCGACAGGTGCTGTTTCGGACGATACAGTTATATTTTGTGATAACCTCTGACCTGCACAGCTTCCTCCAGACAATATATCCAACGCTCCATGGGCTGGACTTCCTTTCTCATTAGAGGTATTTCTTTCGAAGAGATGTCATCTGGTCTGCTTTGCGTTCTCCAAAGCGTTGACAGTGAAACTGTTGCGACATATTCATTCTCTATTTACTTCTTTGTGGCCTCACTGTCCCAACATTCTTACAACTTTTGCACCCCATGTTTTTACGATCAACCACTAATTCTTCTTACATAAATCTTTTTTCTGTTTCATTGTGTAAGTCAGGAAGATCACAATAGACAATGTTTAAAGAAGTAGGTTTACACGCAAGTGGCACATTTGCAGCACAAGCGAGTTCATTTACACTTTTTTCTTTCATCACCTCTGCCATTTTCTGCATCACACCTAACCAACTTAATCTTTTGCTTCACTGGAGATGAAATTACCGCATAGGTCTAATCTTATTATTCACTTCGACTCTGAAACTCTTAATAGAATTCCACACTTCGCCTTAACCTCTTTAACACCAAATACGGAAGTGCACAAACGACATTACATCATTGCATACCAAAAAAAAGGAGCGCCTTCTCGAAATTTATTTTAAAATCTGCCTGTATAAGACTACAATTTATTTCCATGTCTCTTAACAATCACGCATGGAACGATTTCAATAATATTGTACAGGTCGGTACTCTAGTCATGTACTGAAAAGGCTGTGAGCCTGGCTGCCATAACACCTAAAAAGAATACCAATGTATTATTTTCAAAGGTCCGAGATGTAGATGAAGTCCAATATCATTACCTGCTTTGGCTGATAATTCCACTGATGTTTGATTTTTAGGCCCAAGTGAAATGTATCTCAGCTTTATATTCAGTATATATATATATATATATATATATATATATATATATATAAAGATTACGTTCAATGTGAACCATCCCCATGTCTTCCAGTTTACTCCAAAATTGAGGAAAAGTAGGGTTTTGATATAAATAGAAAAATGTTGCATGTCATAGTTCAATTTATTTCATTGCAGGGAAGCCGCTTCCAGAACAACATCGGCAGCAGGTCTTCCCGAACGGCACCCTGATTGTGAAAGACAGTCAAAAAGTCATAGACGAAGGTGGTTACGTATGTATAGCGACAGATCCCGACGGAAGCACTGCCAGGAGCAAACTTAATGTCCAAGTTACTGGTAAGAAACAAAGAGCTGCTGTTTGCTTTCCTTTCCTGGTAGGCAGTGATAGAATCAATTTTATGTTTATCTTATCTATTGTAAAATTGAACCTCTTTTGGCCTGAACTGCAGCTACATACCTATTGGACTAAAGGTATGCTATCCAAATCTGCAGACTTGGGACTGTACGACATTGCACCAATACTAAGTTGCAGTACATTGCCTGGTGATCGCTGCTTCTTCTTTCACAATAAATGCAATGGTCTTTTGTATTTCTTAGGATGGTTTTAAAGAATGGAAAAAGAAATACATTGAGTTTATCTAGTACTTGTGAACTGGATTCGCATGTGGCAGAAGATATGTTCAAAAGTTACTTCACCTTTCCTGACTTACATTTCTCATAGTTTCCTTGAAAGACTATAGTGCCTGAAAGGAGGTTTCTGTGGATGATGGCATGAGCTTGTGAAAAATATTTAAGTGTTCCGCTTATGAACAAGTCTTGTAGTTATGAGTCCATATTAAGATTCTGGATCCGTAGTGATAACGCCCAAAAAGATAGGGAAATACGGAAGCGTCCGATCCCACCCATCTGCTTTGACCCATGACGTCACAAATATGGCGGAAATGACAATTCCAATATGGCGCATATAAAGTCGTTACATACACATTATAAAGACGAAAATACATCGAAATACAAGCACACACACGTTTCACAAAAAGCCTAATGACTCTAACGGGACAAGCGCGGGAACTTGGGGGTTTTTGGGTGGGGACAAACTAAATATATACAAATTTAGACACCCACCCCCATACAAAACCACATAAAACGACGAAAAAAATCGACATCACAAAACTCACCAAATACCACTAAACACAATATTATCTGAATCGGACATTTCCTTTGACTTATATGGATCTACAGCAAATACCTATCCAATAAATTGGGATCGAACACTTCCCTTGACCTATATACCTCAACAGCAGCTCCCGATCCCATCTCCCAATACAGATACAAATACCAACATACACCGCCAAACATTGCGAACAGGCACGTCCCTTGACTTACATAGATCTACAGCAGCTCCCGATCCCATAAATTAGGATCGAACACTTCCCTTGACCTACATAGCTCAAGAGCAACTCCCGATCCCATATCCCATTACAAAAACCAACATACTCCACCGAACATTGAGATTGAACACTTCTCTCCAACTATATAGCTCAACAGCAGCTCCCAATCCCATAAGTTAGGATCGACCACTTCCCTTTACCTATGTAACTCAAAATCATCTCCCAATACCAATACCAACCTTCACAGCCACAAATTTCAATGAAACACTTCCCTAGGCCCCACCACACAACACATACACCGAAAACAAAAAAATAAAAACTTACCACAAAAAAGTTCCAGCCCCAGAAACTAGATTGGCCACCATAATCACACACAAATGCGCGCGACACACACACACACACACACACACACACACACACATACACACACACACACACACACACACACACACACACACACACACACACACACAAACCAACGAAAAAATACTAAACCAAAAGCAAAACCCAACCTAACCACACCTCAACACCCCCCAAACCAACCCAACCTCCCCTCTCACCCCAAAATAAGAAACCCACAAACAAAAACCAAATGCAACATAAAAAAATCTCAATCACACACTACAACTCCACAAAAATTTCAACAAAATAGATCCTCCACAACAAATACAAAAAACAAACACAATCCCCCTCCCACCTTAACAAATACTCTAGCACAAAATAAACCACCCACCCCACCCTGAGCCGCAGCCAAATACCCACCTACTAAGACCACCCTAACTAACCACTTTCGGCCTTTTACCCACAGCTCTTAAGAAAACCCGAACAACGCAATAACCCTCTGGGACACTCTTTCGTTAACAGTACTCATCTAAATGAGACTGAAGGTTAGAAAAGCGCCTCTTCCCCCTCCCAAGAACTGACTTAACTGCCCCCCACATGCCCTCTATTGTATTGGTACAAGACCCTGTCTCATAATTCTTAAACTATAAACTATGATTCACTACTAAATGATTAAATCCCCTCTCACCCAACCCCCTAAATGAAGAAAAAGCATCAGAAACTATTGTGGAGCCCGGCTCTATATATTCCTCAATTAACCCCACTAATTTGGCCTTTGACCTCCCTTCCACAACCCGAAAAACACATTCGGAACCCTCACCCTCCGGAACAACAGCCCCCCACACCCAAAGACCAGCCACAGACTTCCCCCTCCCATACTTCCTTTTCCCAAACTGTGACTTGTCCACCTCCACAACAACCCCATGCCCCCCGCAACTTACCCCTGTACTTAATAAATTCTGAACACACTTCATGACAAAAAGAATACCAATCCAGAACGCTCCTCTCACTCACACCAGTCTCATGCGCGCAAAAACTCTGTGGGGATCTATAACAAAAATAATAAGTAACAAGCACAATCTCGCGCATGCCCAGCCTAGACTTCTCGAACCAGGCACCATGCCATATGGAACACCATATGTCTTCTTTCCGACAGCGCCACGTATAACCGTCCCTGGTCCGAGAGGCCGGAACTTTAACCAACTTCATTTCTTCACGGCACACACTGCACTTCACCACCTCGGCAATTAAGCCTAAAAGCTGCAGGAACTTAACCAGCTCTAAAGGTGTGTCCCCCATCATAGCCCTCAAATGAGAACTATTTATCTTATCTTTCATATCCATTCCTGAACAAAAAACAACAACCCATTAAATTTAATAACAATACCACACAATGTACAGCGATCATCACTGCATTAACCTTCGCACAAAACCACAAAACCGTTAACTGACTGAAACAAATTCCACTTCAAAATTACACAAACAGTACTCGACATTGAGCAACAGCAAACTGAGCCCAATACACAAAACAAATGAAAACCCTGAACATACCACCAGAGGGCACAACAAACCACAACATGACGACATCTACAAACACGCCACACTCACAAACCAAACTCCGCGCCGTCATGACGTCACACACAACACCCTTACGTCACGGGTCAGAGCCGATGCGTGAGATCGGACGCTTCTTTCGACCCAAAGATAGGGTACATTACAAATTATAATCTCTAATGGAGGGAAGAAAAAAAAAAAAAGAAAAAAAAACATTGCATCATGGTTGGGTTGGAAGCAGAAAGGAAGATCCTTGTTTAGTATGCTGCTGTGCTTGTACTTGTGATCTACAAGTGACATTCCTGCAAGTGATATAGTATTCCAGTAAAAAGAACACTGTCATTGAATTTGGGGCCCAGCAAGGGCAATCTCAGCTTACTAATATCACGTCAGTTAGTGACAAATGAAGGTTATCAGACAAGGCCAGTGAAATTTGGCTTGCATAGTTTGCTGTAGATCATGATTTATCTCTTCATGTTATTTAACTCTAGCTGTACCCATTCACACATTACGTGTCTCACTGTCAATCTGCGTAAATGGAAAAGGAAGAAAAAAAGAAACCACATGTTTATAATATGTATGGGAATTGGGTATAAATCCTCCAAACCTTGCCCCCTGAACCTGTCCAATCTCTTCCTCCCCTCTTTTTGCTTATGTCCTCCTCCTCCTACCTCTCTCTGCCCATCATTTCCTCCCCTCACCCCGTCAATGTTCTTCTCCCTCCTCTCTCTCCCACTCCCCTTCTCACATCTCTCCATCCATTACCTCCTTCCCGCTCTCTATATCCATTTCCTCTCGCCATTTTGTGTATCACACCCCCTCCCCCTTCACATTGAGCCTTGTTCATTGTTACTGTAAGTTCACATTATGTAGTAGTATTCTAATCATAAGCCAATAAACCAGAAATACAATTTTCCTGTTTTCTGTAAAAACGTCTGTGGTGAAGAAAACAAAACAGTACTTTGTTGTTCATACAAATTATGTTGAAAAATATATATAGTGGGAAAGAATATAGCATATCTATAGGGGAGAAACAATCTGTCTAATAGTTTAGATGCCCTTCTATCATACTTAAAGGCCCAGCGGTACCAACCAGCCACCATGTTATCCTCAGCCCAGAGGCATTTGGGCCTTCATGGCCTGTTTGGGCAGAGTTTAGTTTTTTATCATAGTTAAGACTGCCTGCAACAAAGGAAGCAATATATATTTCAAAATGTGAACTAAATCGGTCAAGAACTTTCTGATATTATTGCCAACCTTTTGATATTACACATTATGTATGTCTGTCTATTTACATGTTGTTTGCATGTAGAAATATATATCGTACAATCGTCTAAATGTTCATTAGAGTAATGTGTAAAAATTGGAAGTATATTAGTCAAGTATTTGGCAACAGTGTTTCCCCTCTATTTATTACTTAAGATCTCGAAATGATTGTGACAGATTTACTTTAAAAAATGAATGTTCATCAGAATATTGTGAAAAATTTTAATTAAAACTGTCAAGATTGTATCGAGGTTTTTGGTAATATTTTCTCTATGTTTAAAAATGTGTATGTGAAAGGAAATACCCATTCACATGCAGTGTTTTCTAAATTTCAACGAAGTAGCCTTCTCGAATTTTGTGATCATAAACATATGCATACTGAGATTTCATATACAAAGCTTTTTTGAAACTCACATGTGTCACGATTCTTAACTCACAGATCACAAAACATGTTCATTGTGACGGAATAAAAGCAGCTTCAATCATAAATAATGTTATACGCAAGACAAGTTTAATGTATGTAATTGAAAAGAAAAATAAATTTATCCTCATTGTTGTATTATCAGATATGGGTTGCATAAACCATTTGTTTGTGACACTACGTGTTCAGAAAGAAGGTAGCAAAATACCTGACACTTTTGTAGAACTGGTTGCGCCTCCTGATGCTACTAGTGAGACATTATATCAAACAATTCCTTACAAAATAGGGTATATTAAGTTTCACAGTGGACGGAGCATATGCTAGATTTGAAGCAGAGATGTTACGTTATCTCCGCTTTTGGCCCTAGATGTGCAGTGAACCAGCTTTACTGCCACACCTATTCACCATGTCCCAGGAATAGGCTTGGTGATAGGAACTGATTAGAGTTGTTTTGTCGGTGATGTGCATTTTACCATACCTCGCTAAATGTTACAAACAAACTCTTTTATCTTTAATGTCCGTGCTGGTAGTACAGCTCGATCTCCAACCCTGAATGATACACACTCTGGTAATATGTATGTTGTGCAACGGTGTGAACTGCATGAAACAAAAAGGTTGCGCCTCCTAACAGTTACCGGCATAATCTGTGGAGTGGAGTGTCTTTTGTGGACGGATGAAAGACAACCAAGAAATGAACGAATGAACAAAAACGTCATGTACATGTCTGTGGGAGTCATGTTAACTCAACTCATGAGGTCCGTGGCGAAAAAGATAATAGGTGTGTGTTGGGGTTTCCTTGTCCAGCTTGCGCTGGCCACCTGGTTTCTCTCGTGCGGCCCAGTGCCCGTCACACAGTTGTCAAAATTTGGCATAATGATAAATCCATTGAGTGGGTCAGCGAATGCTGGGCACTGCTTGCTTGTATCAGCTGTGACTGCGGATCCATCATTCATGTGTTTCTGTGGCACAGCTGCCACACACATCCCCCTCAGAGAGCAGAGCTTCATAGCTGCAAGAAAGTGTGGTGATTGGTCTGTGGTGCATGTGTGTTTAGAGCTTGCACACTGTGTGGTGATGTCAGTGTGAGTGGGATGGTGGTGGCTCAGTCTGTGGTTGAAGGGTGGCAACCTGTGATGTCAGCATGTGGTCAGGCGAGTGTGCGATGGGCGTGTCCTTGCACGGTCGGCTAGTGACAGCAGCGGCGGCCAGTGCTGGCTACAGTCTGTCCATAGCAACACGCAGCCTAGGTGCAAGGCTGTGAGTCACTTGAAGGGTGCGTCGAAGGCTGATGCACTGATAGCTTAATAATGATACAGTGTGTTCACTAGTGATATAGATAACGCACTACAATAAAATGAAGTTCATCATTTGAATTGTTCAGAATGAAATCTAGAATGACCGATCAAATGTTCATGAGTTGCACTGTCCAACAAGTTTGCCAGTGGATCAGTCGCAGAAGCACAGTGTGGCACTCGATCTGACCTCAACCTTCGAATCAGTGGAGTAATGGAGATTGCATTTTAAATGTAAACTTGCATGAGTGCTGTGTTGCCAGGACTCGAATGCAGGTTCTAGAGCTGTGATGGGTGAGCCCAGCAGCATGGAGGCATTGTCTGGAGCTTTCCAGTGCTTGACCAGAGATACTGGCTGCAAGCACGGTCAGCTAGAGACAGGGTCTATACAGCAGACGGCAGCTGGAGGGTGCCAAATTCTAACAAGGTTTGGCAGCTTGGGTGCATGCTTACTGTGTCACACAGTGTAGCATTCTGATGATGCAGCGTAGACTTTCGTAGTGTATGTGGCGGCCAGTGCATGCGATTGATATAGCCCGTTGGTGGCTGTAGTAGGAGTGACCCGTGCACCTGAGATGGGCATGGTCCAGGCGGAAGTGTTTGCTGCCTGGTCAAGGTGGTGGAAGGTGCACGTGGTGGCTAAAGCCGTGCATCATCGTTGGCTAAGGGTGCAAGCTCTGCTTGACTTCTGGCTGAGGGAATGTTGTCTTTTGTCAGATCTTCTGCTGGGTCAAATAAGTGGATGGCTGCTGGTATGGGCAAGACTAAGCCATATTGATGCAGTCAGTTAAGACTCCAGACTGCTTCCCTTTGCACTCAATGTCCAGCACTTCTCTCCATGGGTGACCATATGATGCAGTCTGGAGCAGGGCAACCAGAGAGGTGCACAACATGACATGCATGTAGTGCTGCAGGTCAGCATGCATGAAGACTTTACCAGTGCCAATTCTTGCTAGTTCATGTGCTCAGAGGCCAGTCACATAAGGTGCGCAGACATTCTGCCAGGGTCTACAAATAAACCTGGGACTGCAAGAGGTTGTTTGTAAACAAGATTGGTACAAGTCTGTGGTGTCACCGCCAGATAGCACACTTGCTAGGTGGTAGCCTTTAAATCGGCCGCAGTCCATTAGTATACGTCGGATCCACGTGTCGCCACTGTCAGTGATTGCAGACCGAGCGCCACCACACGGCAGGTCTAGAGAGACTTCCTAGCACTCGCCCCAGTTGTACAGCCGACTTTGCTAGCGATGCTAGACTGACAAACTACGCTCTCATTTGCCGAGACGATAGTTAGCATAGCCTTCAACTATGTCATTTGCTACGACCTAGCAAGGCGCCATTACCAGTTTATATTGAGATTATGTATACAGAAGGGCGATGTTCTCCAATTATGGAGTAAAGTTAAGTATTCCAGCATTTACGTTCTTTTCTTGATAGAATAACTCCTTGATCTGTTCCAGACCTCATGCCAGTCTGCGTGAGCTTAAACGCGTGCATTTCGGCCTCCTCTAGCAACACGGTGTTGGCTCTTCTGCCAACACAGCAAAGTCGCTTACATCTCCTCCAGTACTACTCGCAGGTCCAGTAGCACCAGTGGTAGTGCCTCCATGCAAACAGTGTCGTCTCATATGAAGGTGGCTTTCATAGTCCTGTGGAGCTGTTTGACCATGCCATTTGATGCCAGCTGTTAGGTTGTGGTCCTGTGTAATTGAACATCACACAGGCGATGTTCGAGAACCATGTGTAGTCAAACTGAAAGCTGTGATCTGTTGTCCTGTGACTGGGGCATTTGAAGTGTGCTATCCAGGTGTCAATGAAGGTGGTGGAGACTGTCTCGGTGGTTATGTCCACAATGGGCATTGCCTCCAGCCAGCAAAGTGACACGGTCCACTGTAGTTAGTAGATAGCACTTGTCTTGGGAGAGAGGGAGCGGGCCAACAAGGCCTACATGGAAATGTGCAAATTGGCATGTGATGTCGGGAAGGTGTGCACGGGTGTGCCTCCTGACTTTGGCGCATTAGCAAGCAATTGTTGGCTTCTAATGGTGGAGGAAGTATTTAACCGCCGTGTATACTGCAAGAAATTTCCAGTCATAAGCACTCAAAGTGCACTGCGATTCCGATGGCTTCTAAGAGAAAAAGTGAAGCGGCTGCCAGCTCCTGTTGACATGTTGTTGTAGTGCCACACCAATGGCAGTCTGGCTAGCGTCCACTTCTGTGGCTGTGTCCACATCGTGTTGCAGGTGCATGAGCAGTGTCACTCATGGGAAATTCAGTTTTGACTCCATTAAGCTCTGCTCCAGTATGTCCACCAAAGGTCGTAAACAGACTCTCAAAAAGACCAAAGGTCTTTACGATAGTCATTTTCTGAATGTCTTTGGGTGCTACTTGAATTTGTGTGTACGGCTTTGTGCAGTCTAGTCAAGACATAGCTAATATCTTGAAGGTATGGTACCGGATATTGATCTGGCACTGTTTGTGAATTATGGGTGTGTGAGTCCTCTCAGGGGAACCACAAATTGTGTGTTTTTGGAACTAAATGTAATGCAGATGATGATGGGCTGCTTGATGGCCAAACAATGGCTTGTCATCCACCATTGAATGCTTAATGTCCTTTGGTGCATCACCTGGGAGGGTGAGTCTAGGAAATTTTTTCAGTATAAGGTCCAGAGTGCTTCACAGGTTTTACACCATACAATGCAGCCTGCTGGTGCTGTCCTGTTATCTTCAAATTTGTTCCTGCATCCATGAGCTGGGGATTTGAGATATCAGTTAGCAGCATGTAGTGGCTGAGAAAGTCGGCCACCAGGTTTGGCTCATTGACATCAGCCACAGTAAATGTCCATGAGAATGTGCGGCATAGTCAGAGTTCTAAATTGCAGTTCGTGTCCCATACGTTTTAATGCCCGAATTGTTCACTGCAGTGAGAGTGCCTCAACCCACCTGTGGTCTCAGCATGGAATTGGGAAATATCGAGAGGTCCGAACCTGTGGCATGAGGTACCTCATGCCCTCCATGTGTTGTGCTGTGAAGGGACGCCTAGATACTGAACTGCAGCAGGTTACATACAGGCCTGGTTGCAGCTGGCATTCAGCTGCACTGAGGGAGGATGGCTATAGCTTCATCGTTGAAGCATGCGTGGTGGCAGCAGAAGTCGCTTGGTGACTGTTCTGCTATGAGTGCATTACTGTTAGAATGGCTGGAGCTGCATTGTTGGTTGCGCAAGCCGGCCCTGTGTCTGTGAAAGCTGCCAGTTGTGAGGTCAGCTTGTGAACTAGCTGATACGGGTCAGCATTCCTGACAGGGGCTGTAGGACGTGCGTGCTGCTGCGGGGGAGGGGGGAGAACACTTTCGTAAGCTGCCGTGGCAGTGGTGCTAAGTGCCGTAGCCAGCATGTCATGCAACCATGTCGTTATATTTACAGTGGCAACCTGATGCTCCTCTGTCTGCGCTGCTATTATCACCAACTTCTGATCAGGAAGGCTGCACACCCAGATAGTGCATAGCAGTGAGTCTGGTACCATGTCAGATTGCGTGAGGCTCTGCAAGTGGTGGAGGAACTGGGAATCTCTCCGGTCATTGCATTCCTATTGGCACAGTAGTTTGTGTGCCTATTGTTCCTTGGACTATGAGGTCTGACAAATCAATTCTTCCTTCAGTCATTTTTAAGAGGATAGCATCAACAAGGCAGTGATTATATGTTGTACTTCGGTCACATAGTTTTGGTCAAGCTGGCTCGCTACGTGCCTGAATTTTGCAGGGTCACGGGATATGTATTACTTATGAAGGCCGCCTCCACGTAGGTGAACCAC
This sequence comes from Schistocerca americana, assembly GCF_021461395.2. Classification (NCBI taxonomy): domain Eukaryota; kingdom Metazoa; phylum Arthropoda; class Insecta; order Orthoptera; family Acrididae; genus Schistocerca; species Schistocerca americana. Next base: position 53,349,286 of record NC_060122.1, read on the forward strand.
ATGAGTGGCTCGCAGAGCCAGAAGGGAGGCAGCCTGATAAAAACTCATCCAGTGCTTGCTGCCACTCCAGAAATAGTAGGAGACATAGGTGAGGTGAGGTTTTGCGTGTCGAAATTCTCGCAAGCTGTCAGTGGATGTACAGAGTGCATGAATCCAGAGTGCACCTGTGACTCACTCCCTAGCTTCTGTGCACGAGCAGGTGTTCTATAGTCTTTAATCATGTTAGCTCAGGGTCAAGTTCTCGTACGAGGGGAAAACACACAGTGGACATACCACAATACCGGCCAAAACAAAAAAAGGAAAAAAAAAAAAGAAACGCTAGAAGTTCCGCGAGCAAAGCAGGCATACAAAAAAGGAAAAAAAAAAGACAATATATGTGTTTAACCAAAAATGTCAAAAGTTTGTCTGCAGAATACTGTTACAGTTTAGCCTCAGATCATATAGGGGTCACCACTGAAAGGGGGATGTGCTGTTATCACTGTGTACGGTCCTATCACATGCAGTGAAGTGGTTTTACTGCCGCACCCATGCACTGTGTCTGTGGAAGAGGCTTGGTGATGGGAATCAATGAGAGTTGCTTGGTCAGTTATGTACAATTATTTTTCCTTGCCTTGCTAGATGTTATAAGCAAACCCTTACCTTTAATGTCCATGCTGGTGCATTGCACTAGTGAAACAGCTCCATCACTGATCCTGGAGGGTACACACACTGATGATAAGCAAGTTGCGTGACTGTGTAAACTGCTTGGAACAAAGGTTGCATCTTCAAATGTTCGCTTTCTGGTGCAACCCATGCAGTGTTCTGTCTTTTGTAGACAGATGAAAGACACCGCGAAACAAACAAATGAATCAAACTTCGCCTATGTGTTTCTAGGGAGTTGTGTTAAATTGACTCACATGGTCCACAGTGAGAAAGGCAGGAGGTGTGTGTCACACTGTCTTGTCTAGATTGCACAGGCTGCCTTGTCTTGTGCAAGCTGTTGCACCTCACACTGTTGCCAGAATATATTGTAACAAGTTAACATTCATGGACCAGCAAATGCCGGCACTCTTTGCTTGTTTGGCTGTGACCACAGGTCCTCTGTTCTGTGGTAGATAACAGTTAGGTCATTCCTTGTCTTGCCTTCCTTAGGTAAGATAGCTCAGGACTGTTCTTGATGAGATTCAGATGCCATTCAGGTGCAGTATGCACTTCTCGTGCATGCTTAACTCTTCCTAGAGATATAGAAGTCATAGGGTGGAATGCATGTAAATATTTTGCAGTTGCAGCTTGAAATGTCTCGGTGAACTGAGTTACAGAACGCTTTAATGGTGAAACCAGACAAATTACTTCATGCCAGCTAGAAATCTCTCTCTCTCTCTCTCTCTCTCTCTCTCTCTCTCGCTCGCTCTCTCCCCCTCCCTCTGTCCAGGCTTCTTGCGCAGTATGATGCGCTGAAAAATTTTTTATTGATGTTGCGACTAATGACACACTTCGAGAAAGTGAGACAGTATTGTAGGAATTTAATTATAAAACTGTGGTGTTCTTTCTTATCTTTCTGGATTTGTGTTGCTTATTGCCAACATACTTTCCATTTAAGATGCTGTCAGAATCCCCTCAAACCCACAGGATGTATTGTGACATTAAGGAAACAGTGATAACTGTATTGTAATGTTACATGAAGAAAAATCATGTAAAACCAACACCCCCCAAAGTTGTTCGTAACCAGTATCATAATCCCTGTCATTACAAATCTCTTGGTTAATTGCATGTACTTGCTGACATTTGACCCAATTTGCATTAGGACCAAGAGTTTCTAAGTTTAATTAAAAATGACATTCAAGAAATTGGCACTAGATGGAAGCTATTGGAATATACATAGATAGGAATGAACAGTAATTATGGGACTGGATCCTGGAATACAGTCCCTAAGTGAAACCAGGGAGATGGTACACCTATATCCTCCACGTTATCAACCATGATGATGCATTTGTGGTACACCCAAATCCCCTAAGTTATCAGGCATAATGATGCATTTGTGCATATCCCTCTTGTCAGCTTGTGTGGAGAGACTATTTTCAGCAATAAACAGTATAAATATCAAGCTAAAAAACAGATTCAGCTTGAGAATAATTACAGGAATTTCAGCAGCGAAAAATAAATGGGATATCTGCATCCTGCCATGTTTTACCTATCAGCACATATCTTCTACGTCTGATGACTAATGACATCTACAAGAAAGTTGGGGATAAACAGGAAGAAGCCTACATTTGTGAGATAAATTACATAACTTTTTCTTAATCTTCTCTGTTATATTTAGGTAAATCATAATTTTATATTCTCTAGTATTGCACTCCTATCTGCTGAAATGTTTAATCTAACCCAAAACCAAATTAAGAGAAAAACAGTGCCTGTTTTGTGCATTCACCTTCGTATGAGAGGAGTATTAATACACTGCAATATTCTGTGATAGTGAATCACTTTTAATGACACAATCGATTTACCCTTCAGCCGGTCTGCCCAATTTTGTGCATTTTGATGACCAGTCTGACTAAGCTTTTTGGTGATAATATACAGGCAAGTACTTTGTGTTGTACCTATTAGGCTTCGGAAATGTTATGTGATGTATGCTATGGTAGCATGAGTGGATATGCTGTTTGAGTTCAGTGATACACACAAACTGATACCAAGAAGAATGTATTACAGTGAACACAAGCTGGTAGTGAATACGAACTTGTCCCTCACCGGAGGGTAAGATAGATGTGCAAATGCCTTTTGACATAGAGCTCCACCACATTTTTAAAGGTGGTTGACAACTGTAGTACTGTCTTCAAAAATCAGACTGGTGATGTTTCTGTGATAGAGTAGAAACGCATGCAATTTAGCTTCAGTGTACATGTGGAGAAATAATTGACATTACCAAGCGACACACATAAATAGTTGTTCAAACATGCACTAGACCTTCACCTTTTTGTCTGAGACATATTGCCTTGATATAAACGAAAAGTCTTGTGGTAGTCCAGACAGCAAACTACTGAATTTGTAGTCAACACTTGATGAAGACAACTGAGGAAGCTATCAATGTATTGTGTAAAGATAAAAGGAACAAATCAGAAACAATCAATTTCTCCAGTTAAGTCTTGAGGGTCACATTATAATCAGTTCCATTCTCCAGTGCCAACTAAGGTTCTCACAAGTTTCGCTTTATAAGCTCAGAGTGAACAGCACTTGACAGGCTCTGTAGAACAGCCTAATTTTTCAGGGGAATAATTCATTGTACAGTATGAGAAAACCATTTCAAATTAGAAGAAGAAAGACCACAAATAATGGTGATAACACTTCATGTAATAAATGTATCAACAGATATATAAGAGATCCATGTCGAACAGTCAGCACCGTTAAAAAATGTTCTATATTTTGCTCTTCATTGCAGAAGACATGGTGACAGGATGGACTTTTTAAACATTTCTTACAAAAAATCAGGTATATTTTATGAAAGACAGCATGTTGACTGTGGATATTTCACTTTTTCCCCTATTAGTATGGGAAATGAATCTAAAATCTAATCTCTCTGCAGCAGTTTTTAGGTTTCATTTCCAACGATTGGAAATAAAACTGCTATACATACAGTCTATGGACTTTTGTTTACAAAAATGTACAGTCTGAGAAATTTTTAAGGGTTTTGCAGCAGGACAGGTTGTGCGCAGAGAAACAATTTTTAAGTAGAAATTCAATACCTTTTGCTGTTTCTGAGTTAATTAGCATTGAAATTAGCCAATTCAAGTAGCACATGAGAGACAGTGGTGCCAAACTTTTTCTTTGTGTGCTTTCCTCAAACTGAACAAGAGACTGATACATAAATTGGGCATGGGTTGGTAGTAAGGATCAAGCCCAAGCCAAAGTCTGAGCAGTCTCGTGCACTATCATCTATGTTATGAGAACAACTGCCACTAACTGTATCTGCTGGGCTCCATGAATTTGTGGGCACAATAGCCTGATTGGCTAACTTCAGTGCTGATCAACTTGGAAATGGTGCAATGTATCAAATTTTTCCTTAAATATTATTCTTCAGCATTGGCTAACTTCAATGCTAAATCAACTCGGAAATGGTGCAATGTATCAGATTTTTTCTTAACAATTATTCTTCAGCAGAACCTATTCTGCAACAGCCTTACAAGCTTTTGCAAACGGTTTCTGACCAACTTGTATATCTTGCACTGTTTCTTCTACACCGCATCAATCCATTATGGATCTGTTAAAAATGTGACAAATTCTTCATTTCTTGCATCTCCATTACTATTCTCCTTGTATGATGTGTCCCACAGACATCTCCAGTCTTTAAACTTGTCTTTAAACTTCTCTGGAAACTCTGTCATCAATGTTTTTGCGGCCTCACTCTGCGTCATCGTAGCTGTATTTGAACTGCGTGTAATGGCATGCGCATTGACAAGAAGTGGAACCTTTGTCAGATGCTTGGCACATTATTGCTACACAGCGCATGATTTGTTGGGCTGAAGTGGAGTGCAGATTGGCTGTCAGGTGGTCATATGAAGCAACTGCACAACAGCAATAATAATAATAATAATAATAAAATTGGGCAGTTGAATGGCCAACAACCTTACACATGTACAATTTATTGGTCAGTCAGCTGATGAATTGGTAATTGTGTAGGACCCTCTAACTACAAATTCTTTCAAGTTTCCTGTGTGCATGGACAAAATTTCTGTTTCCTCTGGTAGATAGCATAGCTATAGTGATGTTTCAAAACTGCATCTCTAACTGATGTACCCTACAAGCATCAAATCGTTATCAACTTCCTTATTTTGTAGGAAGAAACTGTGGGGAATATTTGCAGATGTCGGTAAAGTCTACCAAACACCTGTAGTCAGCTGGAGTACGGTTGGTTGCAGGGAATATCAGAAAGGGGTTCAGCGGCACCTCATGACTGCAGTGAGCACGGAGACCATTGCTGCTGCAAAGGAACTGTAGATGATGCTATCCAGGCTCTTGAGAACTTGGGAGTGCCTACATGCTGGTTTCCAAGCTACCTTACAGTGGAATGCAAATCTCACAGAAAAACCGTTTGTTCTGAGATGATGCAAAACTTTGAAACACTGGGGGAGGTCTACTTATTGCAGGTTGTGACAGGTAATGAAACCATACTGAGCAAATGAAAGTAAAAAAAAAAAAAAAAAGGTTATGATAACATCATCCTCATGTGTTGAAGAAGTGGCTTTGTGACCAGAACAAGGACTTTTGCCAACAAGGCATACTGCCCTTGGATCTCACTGGAGGAGTTCCATAAGACTTGGAAGGAGATTATATGGAAAAATAGGGTGTCTAGTTAAAACATCATTCTTTCATATAATTTTCATTGCGAGAAATAAATAATTGTTGAAGAAAAAACTAGTGAGCATTACTTTATGGGCAACCCTCATATGTGTAAATGACCAGTATAATGATACGTGAATAAATATATTTTTAGTAAATTAATGCAGGTACCAGTACTATATTCCTTGAACAACATGATCCACATCACAATGTGTTTCCTTATTTGATTAATGGATTACATAGGCAAATAAAGACATACAGGTTTGTAGATTTAGACAACGGGTGATACTGTGAACACTACATCACACTGACACCATTGTGAATATTTCTAGTTAAATACAACAAACATTGTATTTGGGAATTCTTCCAAAAAGAACACCTTCAGTATTCCTAACTGTGCAGTCAAGCATATTCTTCTCTAAGCATCATTAGTAAGATTGTTAATATGTATTGAATGTAGTAGTTAATGTTGTTTCAAATGAGAAAAAAAACACTATTAATCCTATCACATTTATTATGTAGATTAGGATACACATTACCTATCTTTTGTAGCTAAAAATATTATTATTGGTTCAAAAAAACATGTATTATTATTTCAAAAAAATATGTTTCCCCTAAACATATTAGAAAGCAACAGTAGTTTTTATGTCTTCCACTGTTTTTGAGTGAGGTCAAGCACTACACGCAAGCAAGCAAGTGAAATTTAAACTGTGACATGTAATTAATTTAAAATTTTTGTGTCCCATCTTGTGCTCAAACATTGCACAAGGACCAGTAAACACACAAAAAGAATAGAAGATATAAAAAGCAACAGATGAAGTCTAGTACATTTAGATGAACAGTATTTGGCTGAAAACAATACAGGTAGTAAATGTTCACTTGCAATAGACAGATAATATCTATTCTTATCTACATAATAAACGTAATTGAAGTGGAAACTGTGGTAGAATTTCTGCAGATATTAGCAACACAATTAATTCTTATTTTCATATTTCTTCCAGAGGCACCAGAAATTGATCCAATAATAGTAAAACCAGACCTCCAAGAAGGCATGCGGATGAATCTAATGTGTGTTGTCAGCAAAGGGGACTTCCCGATTGCTATACAATGGCTAAAAGATGGAGTAGCAATAAATTATGAACAAGGAGTGTCTGAGAATAGTTTTGATGAGTATTCGAGCACCCTCAGTTTCAACAGCCTTATGATGAAACATACAGGAAATTACACTTGTCAGGCATCAAATGCTGCTGCTTCAAGGAACTACACAGTGGAAGTGGTTGTTAATGGTATCACCTTTAGTAGCAATTTATAGTATTCAACTAATTTCACTTTAAAATTATCTCATTGTAAAATTATCTCAGGTAATTCCAGAAACTGTTGTGTCGAGGTCAAAATATTAAATCTGCCGAAGTTTTGTTATAGCACATTGTAGATATAATTCCTGGGAAAATATACAGTAGTGCCCACTAGAAAGAGGTATTGGTGCATGCATGTCAAACTGAGGTTTTAAAATTAATTAGAAGGCACCCCTCTCTGCTACTACCCCCTCACTCGCACTACCATAAGCACACATAAACAATACACTACAGTCACCTGGATGCCTTATACCTAGAAGCACAGTTGGCCTTGGACACTTTAGTTATATGCAGTGCTATTGAAGGTTCCATGATAGTGTATTTGCCAAATTGTACACTATCTGATCCAAAGTATCTGGACACCCATTGTTCGACATTAATATAGGGTGTGCCCACTATTTACCTTTATGACAGCTTGAACTCTCCTGGGGACACATTCAGTGAGATGCCTGAATGTCTGTGGAGGAATGGCAGTCCATTCTTCGTCATATCCATAATCAGAGAAGGCAGTGATTTTGGACGCTGAGGTCAAAAGGAAAGCCAATATTCTAATTCATCTTGGTGTTCCGTTGGGTTCAGGTCAGGATGCTGGGCGATCCACTCTGTTTTTGGAATGTTTTGTCCAAAACCATTGCGTCGTAAAATCTGCTTTATGACAGTGTCATGCTAATTCAAACAGCCATCGTCTCTGAACTGTCATTCTGCTATATACAGTACACCGAGTGCTGTAAAATATGTATTTTGATGATGGCACTAAACATGACGGCAGCTAACATTCTTCAGGCATTAGCGCAGGGTCTGCCACAGAATACGGGGTTACTCATCATCCCAGATCACATGTTTCCAGTCATCCACTGTCCATGGGCATCTCTACACCATCTCAAGCATCACTTATCATTGACTACACAAATTTGTAGCTTATGAGGAGCTGTTTAACCATTTTACCACATTGTTTTTAATTTCCTACGCACAGTTATTTTCCTAGCTAGATTGGAATTCACAAGTGATTCCTACCACTAATTTCAAGTGATTTCTACAATCGCCCTCCACAATGCTTGGCAATCCCTGTTCGTTGGTACATGAGGTCTCCTCGTCTTGGTTCAGATGTGGTTATACCTTCACGTTACACTTCAGAATCACATCACCGGCAGTCGACTGGGACTTCTTTGAGTGAGTTAAAATGTACTTGCTAGATCTGTTACTCAGGTGATATCCAAAGGCTAGTCCATGTTCAAAGTCATTGAACTCTCCTGACCAACCCATGCTGCTGTTACTGCTTCTCTACTAACAGCATAATAATCCCTGCCTCCTCTTACACTGGCAGGTCCACCTCATGTGGACCATATGGTGATTGGATACTGTTTAGCAGGCCTTTTGACCTATTGTTGAGAAAGTACTAAGAGTACGGCACTCTTACTTATACAGAACCACCAGCCAGTGTGACTACAGCTCGGAGAAAAGCAGTAAGATTACAATCTCATGTATTCAGAACCTTCTGCTGACCACAGGAGCCGCGCGGAGTAGCCGAGCGGTTTGAGGCGCCATGTCACAGACTGCACGGTCCCTCCTGCCGGAGGTTCAAGTCCTTCCTCGGGCATGGATGTATGTGTTATTCTTAGCATAATTTAGTTTAAGTAGTGTGTAAGACTAGGGACCGATGACCTCAGCAGTTTGGTCCCATAGGACTTCACACACATTTGAACATATTTTTGGCCACAGGATGATAGACTAATACTTACCATAAAGAAGATATGTTAAGTTGCAGACTGGCACAATTAAAAGATACTTAAGATATAGCTTTCAGCCCCAGCCTTCATCAGCAGAAGAGAAACCATACCAATACATACACACAAGCAAGCACATCTCATTGACACATGACTGCCATCTCTGGGAGCTCGATCTGCTGGAGTTGGCAGTCGTGTGTGAATAAGATGTGCTTGCTTGTGTGTATGAATGGTGTGGTTTCTCTTTTGTAGCTGATGAAGGCTGGTCGAAAGTGTTATGCAAGGGCCTATCTGTGACTCAATGTGCCTTCTTTACAGTAAGCAGCAATTTATTTTTTCCTACATTGTTGATATTCCTACGTGGAGTTTCCATTGTTCAGATACATAATTATACTTCTGCATTCTCCAACTGTGATGATGATGATGATGATGATGATGATGATGATGAATGTTACAGAAAGGTCTGCAAAGAATGGGTTTTTTGATTATACACTTGCTGACCACAAGTACAGCACATGCACTGTAGCTTAAGGAACTGATAGGAATGATTGTATGGGCCCCTTTTATGTATCCTTTTGTTCCAAACAGCACCGGTGTGAGATATTGACACAGAGTTGTTAAAATGCTGTTTGGTAGAATAAGAAATTATCAGTTATGTATTTATGCTCAGGAATGGTTTTTTATTTTTACAGATTTGCTGGTTTCTTTTCACTGTCTGTTATCCTGCCTTATTTGCCCATGTTGCATTCCATATTTTAATAGCATTGTCTTAAATTTCTTCTGTTGTTGATCAAATGTATCAGTTGATGAGTCCAATCAGACCTTTAAGAGATTATAAAGTTGACTTAGTAACGAATTCAATCATTACAGCCAATTGTCATGAATGCAGATCATCAGAACTAATTCATAATAATTGCAAGAGAGATCAGAGATGAAAACCAACAGATTACTGTTGCACAAGATATCAGTAAAGTAAAAACACAGTTGTTCCCACCACGCCCATAAGTGCTTGAGATTTTAATTCTTGAACTCAGAAATTCCTACAGCGTGGCAGCACCATTGATGCTTAATTTTTGCCAGTACCTTCATCAGTCAGCATGCTGATTGTCCATATTAATCAACTTGATGCTGAACTTTCCTGTGTTGGTTAGCTCACTAATATAGTGGTGCATCCCATTAGTGTATTCTGTTTGAACATAATACACACCATTGTGATTCGCAATGGAACATTCCCAAGTGGAAATAATGATCTTGATGAAACTTGATGGGTGTGCAGAGAGGGCAAAATAATGCAATACTTATTTTTTTTGTTTCTGCCTAGTTTCATTTTTATAGGGTGTATTAGGTTCAGTGGGCATATCTTTGAAATGGTGAGCTATGCAAATGTTTTTCATGTAAAAGTTCATATGTAACTAATGAACTTGAGAACTGTATAACTGACTTGAGCAATAATTTGAAATTTTGCAAAATGCCTCACCAATAATTAATCATGAAAAATAAAAAGTTTTGTCACAGCATTAATTAAAGAAGCTTTCAAGCCACATATATCCATGAGTAATGAAACTATTCTCTGAAATACTATTCTTGGGAAATAAGCTGTATGCAGTGTGCTGTTGGAGTAGTTTCAACGTACCTAATTAAAATACCCAAACATTCATTATTATCCTCATTATTTATGTCACTTATATTTGTTTTATGTTTTAAATTGTTAGCTTATGTTTTGCCATTCATGTCTGTCCTTTTTTTCACACACGTGTATTGTGTTAATTGAAAGTAATTAGTAACTGATTTTGTATCATAATAATCATTAAGTACAGCAGAGTCCCACTAATCCAAACCCCAATAATCCAAATGTCCGGTTAATCTGAACATGATAAATGTTAATCTAAGTACGGAAAGCTGTGTGGTAAACTGCTGTACATACACATTATTTTTATTTACACAGTGCAGTAAACATGTATTAGAAAAATTGGCAAGGAAACAATAGGTTTAAGCAATGCATAACATTGAAAGAAAAGCTGTCAAACTTACTAAAATACAGTGGACATTTTATCCCTACTTTTTAGATGACAAAAACTCAGTCATTGCTTTTTGGCATAATGAAGACAGTCTGTTATATGACACATAGTTTCTCCATAGTCTCATAAACATCAAATCAGCAGGTGTAGCAGTGGGCTGTTGCTCCAAATAACACAGTGCAAGGTCAAGAGCTTCTGCTGCATCACTGTGTGGCACCAGCTCTCCTTTGTCACTTTCAGGCACATTGTCACTTCCATCACAGCAGTCCACTTCTTCCTGGTCTTGAGTCACAGCAGCAACTAAATCAGCATCAGTAAGGTTCTCGACACATGCCCCATTCACTGCCATCCACTCACCTACATCTCCTTCACTAGCTTCTTCACATCCAGGGATTGTCTGTATCATTTGTAGTAGATTTTCCTCTTCATTTTCAACTAGGTTGTCCTGAAATTCAGGAGATGTCCACAGTTTTCTCCACAATTTTCTCAGAGTATTTTCTGAAATACTACGCCATGCCTCAGTGGCCCAATGAACAACATTCTTCACATTGGCCTTTTTTATTTTGTCCACTGAAGGAATGCTGTTATCTTGGATCAGCATTCTTAAAAATTGTTTTCTGTAAATCAGTTTTCATATTTGCAGTACGCCCTGGTCCATCGGCTGTAGAAGTGGTGTAACATTCGGCAGCAAAAACTTCGCCACAATTTCTCCATCACATAATTCCTCAGTACTGGGGTGATATGGTGCACTGATCATGAAAACATTCTTTGAACAACATACCATCCACCCATGCTTTTTCTGGATGTGTTAATATATGGACAGGGACTTCATGTTGCAATTTTTAAGAGCTCTGGGCCTTGCAGATTTACCAATCAGCACTAAAGGCAGCTTGCGATTACCAGCAGCATTGCTGCAAGCTAATAAAGTCACACGATCCTTGCACATTTGAAAACCAGGAGCATGGTCTTAGGCTTTTGATGCCAGGCTTTTTGCTGGCAATGCCCTAAAATTAAGGCCAGTCTTGACAGAGCTATAAATTTGTTGGGGAGAATACTTTCCCTCTCTTATTATTTTTCACTCACCCAAGTATCCTTTCACTGCATCATAGTCAGAAGAAAGCTTCTCTCCAGTAATTGTTAACTGACAGATTCCATGATGTTTTTGAATATGTCCAACCAACCCGTACTTGCACTAAAAGACCCATCAAAATTCATTAACTTGTTCCGTTAAACAGCCTTCTCCTGAACCAGCATTCCACTCAGAGGAGTTCTCCTTTCTCTTTCTTGCATAAACAAAAGGAAAAGAGCTTCATCCACTTCATCGTACTGGGACTATTTCAAACTCAGCTGAATTTTGAGTGTTTTTACCAAATACATTGTACGTGACTGTTCAACTTTAACTTGGTTCTTCTTCCAATCACAAATGGTTGCTTTATGAACACCCAGTTTCGTTGCCAGTTTAGATACATTCTCAACATTGTCTATCTGCTTCAAAGCATTCTGTTTTTCTTTGAGAGTTAATGTTGAATGTTTCCGTTTACTCATGACGAAAATACATACAGCTCTACACCTGAACAAATACAATACAACTGTTAATACAACTGTAACACATGCCAGCAATCAATAACTAATGTAGCCAAGCACTTTGCAAGCCAACTGGCAGTGCACTAACCTCAGACACTACAAAGGACTCAACAAGGGCAAGGACTGAGAGTGATCCATTGTTCCCATACTTGTTCCCATTTGTTACCATGGTGTACCTACTTACCTGCTTGGTATACTGCATTTTAGAAACTAGTCACCGTAATTCTGGCTAATCCGAACAAATCGGTAATCCAAACAAGGTCCGGTCCCAATTACTTCGGATTAATGGGTCTGTCCTGTACTGATAATCTGTAAGGAAAAGCTTAAACATACCTTTTTTTGCACCTCACACATAAAATGAATGCTATTTCTTCACAATTTACATGACAGAGAACACAATATGAAACAAAACTCAGCAGGATTTCAAATTGTTGCACATGATAAACTAAATATCTAGATTTGTGTCGTGGATATTTCAGAACACTGGTGAGTCCTGGCGAAGAAAATTTCTTATGTACTAGTGACTGCAGCTTGATTTTATTGTTTCTCGAGTAGAGATGACATCATAATCATTCAACTGAATTAGATTTGAAATTTTCTCACAAAGTTCTCCCAACATTGAAAGCTGCATATGCCCCATTGCTGTACCTGTGCCATTGCCCCTTTTGGCTTCACGAGATGAGAGGGTTTCTTATACTTAGTTATGATGCTTGAAACAGTACTCTCACTCTGACTACCCCAAGAATTTAAAGGAAATACAATTTTTCTCTCTCAATCGGAAAAAAAGCATCTTTCAAATATCTTTTGACCTAGTCGGACGTTTGTTTACTAGATTTTGATACTTGCACAAGATATTTGGGGCTTCATAAAGCGATTTTTAAATTTCAGTCCAAACTCATTAGTTTCTTTTAAAACTATAATAAGGCAGGTGATCAGAGTGAAAACACCATTTAGAGCATTGAATCCGGGAACAAGAAACCTCTAAATCTGTTGACCCCAAAGGGCTTGGCAGTACAGATACAGCCATATGACATATACAGCTTTGAATATTGGAAGAAGTATGTGGAAAGATTTTCAGATTTATGTGTGTTGGATAATAGTACTATCAGTCCTCACTTGAGAAACAATATAATATAGCCACAGTCACCAGTACATAATTAATTACCTTTGTCAAGGGTTACCAATGTACTGATAAATGTCTGATACAAATCAGGATAATTAGGGGATCATCCATGACAATTTGGAATTTCTCCATCATGTATATTATGCAAAGACAATTCATTCATTTTATATGTATGGTATAAAAAAAAAAGTTATGTTTTAAGCACTTCTTAGTGATTGTCTTCACTGCAATGATTTTGTATCATAATAATGAATTACTTATTATTTTCAATTAACAAAATACACATATATGAAATGGTAAACATAAGAAAAATATCCATGAATGTAAAATGTAAAATAACGATTTAAACATAAAGCAAATGTAAGTAAAATAAGTAAGTGGAATAATAATGAATGTTTAGATATTATAATTAGGTATGTTGAAAATACTCCAACAGCACTTTGTATACAGCTCTTTTTCCAAAAAAGGTATTTCAGAAAAACATTTATTACACATGGGTGACCAAATGAGGTGGCGCAGTGGTTAGCACACTGGACTTACATACAGGAGGACGGTGGTTGAAACCTGTGTCCAGCCATCCTGATCTAGGTTTTTCATAATTTCCCTAAATCGTTTCAAGCAAATGCTGGGGTGGTTCCTTTGCAAGGGCATGACCAACTTCCTTCCGCATCCTTCCCTAACCTGATGGGACAGATGACTTTGCTTTTTTTTCCATTCCCCCTAGTCAACTAACACATGGATGAATGTGGCTTGCAAGCTTCTTTAATTTATGTTATATAACAAAGGTTTTTAATTTTTGAAGCGACTTAATGGTGGTGGGGTATGCATAAATTTCAAATTCTTACAACAGATGATGATACAGTTTTCACGTTCGTTCATTCAATACATACTAACTTTTATATGAAACAAATTTTCATATATCACAATATTGAGTTGACGACCCTTCGCTCACAGCTCCAGGCTGCGTTGCCTTCCGTTACACAGCTTGAGGCTGCTGCCAAGGGGCATCACTGTGGGGGGGGTCGTATGCGGGGATGCAAGAGACGTCGAGTACGTCCCACATGTCCCCCATTTGGTCCACTGCTGTGACCACGCCGGGTACTGCCTGCACTGAGGTTGACCCCTCACCCGTGGTCGATCATTCCAAAGTCTGGCAGGCAGCGAAAAACTTTATGAGGGGCCGATCATAGGGCCTCCTCAGTTTGTTTGATGGTCATCCACCCTGTTCCAGAGGAAGCTTCTTGGCCCACAAGATCTGGGCATTCACAGTGGGTGCGTTTGCTGGTAGTTGGGAGCTCCAACATTAGACGCGTAATGAGGCCCCTTAGGAACATGGCTGGTAAAGGGGGATAGAAAGCCAGTGTGCATACCAGGGGTAGTCATTCTGGATGTGGAAAGGCTGCTTCTGGATGCCATTAAGAGTACAGGGTGCTGCCAACTGCTGGTGGTGGCTCATTTAGGTACCACTGATGTATGTTACTTTGGATCAGAGGAGATTCTTCCTGGTTTTGGGTGGCTAGCAGAGATGGTAAAGATTGCCAGTCTTGCTTGTGAGATTTAGGAAGAGCTCACCATCTGCAGCATTGTCAATAGAACCAACTGATGCAGAGCCAAATGGAGGGTCTGAATCAGAGTCTCAAGCTGTTCTGTGACCATGTAGGCTGCAGATTCCTTGACTTGCAGCATCGCGTGGTGGGTTTCCGGGTTCTGCTTAATAGGTCAGGAGTTCACTGCACACAGGACTGGGTGGTTTCTTAGGTTAGAGGGCCTCAGGGAATGACAGAAAGGGCATCTGTCTAAAAGGGGGTAGGTAAAACATGGTAAGTTAGTAGTAGAAACAGTCTGTATTGTAGTTGTAAATTGTCGTAGCTGTGTTGGGAAAGAACCAGAGCTCCAAGTCATAATAGAAAGCGCTGAAGCTCAAATAGTTACAGGCACAGAAAACTGTGCTAAAACCGGAAATAAGTTCAGCATAAATTTTTTTCAAATGATCTAATAGTGTTCAGAAAGGATAGATTAAATACAATTGGTGGTGGAGTATTTATTGCTGTCAGAAGTAGTTTGCCTTGTAGTGGAATTGAAATAGATAGTTCCAGCGAAATAGTATGGGTAGAGGTCATACTTGATAAATGGACTAAACTATTAATTCGATCATTCTACCAACCCCCGACTAGGAAGATATAGTTGCTGAATAGTTCAAAGAAAACTTGTGTCTCATTTCAAATAGGTACCTCACTCATACAGTTATAGTCGGTGGTGACTTTAATCTACCCTCGATATACTGGAAAAATTATACGTTTAAAGCTGGCCCCAGGCGTAAAATGTCATCCAAATTTGTGCTGAATGCTTTCTCAGAAAATTATTTTGAGCAATTAGTTCATGAGCCCACTAGAAGTGTAAACGGTTGCGAAAGCATACTTGACCTGTTAGCAACAAATAATCCTGGACAAATAGTGAGTATCGTGATGAATACGGGGATTAGTGGCCACAAGGCAGTAGCTGCTAGGCTGAATACTATAACTCTTACAACCATCAAAAAGGAACACAAAGTATATCTTTTTAAAAATGCTGATAAAAGTGCTCTTAACGCCTTTTTAAGAGACAGTCTGCACTCTTTCTGATCTGATCATGTAAGTGTAGAAAAGGTATGGCAAGATTTCAAAGAAACAGTGTCGACAGCAATGGAGAGAAATATATACACCGCATAAATTAATAAGTGATGGTACTGATCCCCCACGGTACACAAAATGGGTCAGTTTGCTGTTGCAGAAGCAGTGAAAAAAGCATACCAAATTTAAAAGAACGCAAAATCCCCAAGATTGGCAAAGTTTTGCAGATGTTCGAAATATAGTGCGTACCTCAATGCAAGATGCTTTCAATAATTTCCACAATGATAGTCTGTCTCAAAATCTGGCGGAAAACCCAAAGAGATTCTGGTCATACATAAAGTAAATTAGTGGCAAGACAATCAATACCTTCACTGCGTGATAAAAATTGTGAAGTCACTGATGACAGTGCCACTAAAGCAGAATTATTAAACACAATTTTCTGAAACTCCTTCACCAAAGAAGATGAACATTCTTGAATTCCAATCAAGAACAACTGCCAAAATGAGAAGCATGGAAATAGATATCCTCGGTGTTGCAAAGCAGCTTAAATCACTTAACAAAAGCAAGGATTCTGGTCCAGATTGTATACCAGTCAGGTTCCTTTCAGAGATGCTGACACAGTAGCTCCATATTTAGCAGTTATATACAACCACTCGAACTCAGAATGATCCTTACCTAAAGACTGGAAAATAGCTCAGGTGACACCAATACCCAAAAAGGGAAGTAGGAGTAATCCATTGAATTACAGGCCCATATCACTAACGTCAATTTGCAGTAGGGTTTTGGAACATATTCTGTATTCCAACATTATGAAGTACCTTGAAGAAAACAATTTATTGACATGTAGTCATCATGGATTTAGAAAATATCATTCTTGCAAAACAGAACTAGCTCTTGATACTCATGAAGTAATTAGTGCTATCAACAGGGGATGTCAAATTGATTCCATATTTTAAGATTTCCAGAAGGCTTTTGGCACCATTCCTCACACAAGTCTTCTAACCAAAGTGCGTGCCTATGGAATATCGCCGCAGTTGTGCAACTGGATTTATGATTTCCTGTCAGAAAGGTCACAGCTCGTAGTAATAGACGGAAAATCATTAAGTAAAACAGAAATAATATCCGGCATTCCCCAAGGGAGTGTTATAGGCCCTCTGTTTTTCATGATCTATATTAACGGCATAGGAGACAATCTTAGTAGCCGTCTTCGATTGTTTGCAGATGATGCTGTCATCTACTGTCTTGTAAAGTCATCAGATGACAAAAATGAATTGCAAAATGATTTAGATATCTGTATGGTGCGAAAAGAGGCAGTTGACCCTGAATAAAGAAAAGTGTGAAGTTATCCACATGAGTACTAAAAGAAATTCACTAAATTTCAATTATGCGATAAGTCACAAAAATCTGAAGGCTGTAAATTCAACTAAACACTTAGGGATTACAATTACAAATAACCTAAATTGGAATGATCACATAGATAATGTTGTGGGTAGAGCCAACCAAAGACTGCGATTCATTGGCAGAAAACTCAGAAGGTGCAACAGGTCTACTAAAGAGACTGCTTACACCATGCTTGTCCTCCAAATTCTGGAGTATTGCTGTGCGGTGTGGGATCTGCGTCAGATGAGACTGACTGATGATATCGAAAAAGTTCAAAGAAAGGCAGCTGCTTTTGTGTTATTGCGATGTAGCGGAGATAGTGTCACAGACATGATACATGAATTGGAGTGGCAATCATTAGAACAAAGGAATTTTTCATTGAGATGGGATCTTCTCGCAAAATTTCAATCGCCAGTTTTCTCCTCCAATTGAAAAACATTCTGTTGGCATCCACCTACATAGGAAGATATGATCATCATTATAAAATACGAGAAATTAGGGTTCACACAGAAAAATTTAAGTGCTCGTTCTTCCCGCGCACCGTTCAAGAGTAGAACGGTAGAGAGACAGCTTGAAGGTGGTTCATTGAACCCTCTACCAGGCACTTTATTGTGAACAGCAGAGTAATCATGTAGATGTACACACTCGCCAGGTTTCATTGAGATCACTTATTTACACTCGCGAATGTTACCCTGTCAGTGCAACAACTACTCTGCTACCATAGAACACACTTGTGCATTTTCATTTACATCTGCACCTATGCTCTGCAAACCACTGTGACGTGCATTGGAGAGGTTATGTCCTACTTTACCTGTTATTTGGGTTGTTTTCTGGTCCATTCATAAATGGAATGCGGTAAGGAGGATCGCTTCAATGCCTCCGTGCATGCAGTAATCATTCTGATCTTATCCTTAGGATCCCTATGTGAGCGATATGAAGTGGTTTGTGGTATATTCCTAGAGTCATCATTTTAAACTGGGTCATAACTTAATAAGTAGGCTTTCTCACAAGGGAACCTCCCCATCGCACCCCCCTCAGATTTAGTTATAAGTTGGGACAGTGGATAAGCCTTGAAAAACTGAACACAGATCAATCGAGAAAACAGGAAGAAGTTGTGTGGAACTATGAAAAAATAAGCAAAATATACAAACTGAGTAGTCCATGTGCAAGATAGGCAACATCTAGGGGAGTCTAAACTCAGGAGTTCTGTGGTCCCGTGGTTAGCGTCAGTAGCTACGGAACGAGAGGTCCTGGGTTCAAGTCTTCCCTCGAGCGAAAAGTTTAATGTTTTATTTTCAGACAATTAATATCTGCCCGTCCGCCCGCCCGATGCAAGGTAACTGCGCTGTAGTATGGGGACGCTAGATCTAAACAAACATCGAAACACACGAAGTCAGTCGACTACAGCGCACGGAAGAGAGGGTACTCCTGCTAACGAGACTCCCTGGCTGGCAGTTGACTGTTCACTACTTTGGACGAGAGTGCATTAAATACGTGAGATGTATTCCGTGGGCAATATGAATCCAGCAAATACAGCTCGTGACTTCAATAACAAGGTCAATGAATATTTACCGAACTATAAATTTGTGGTGTGGTCGCAAAACACAGACACTAAACTTATTACAGTGAACAGAGACGTCAATAAACGAACGGACAGATCATAACTTTGCGAAAATAAAAAAGTAAACTTTTCACTCAAGGGAAGACTTGAACCAAGGACCTCCCATTCCACGGCTGCTCACACTAACCACGGGACCATGGCAGTCCTGAGCTCACACTGTCCTTGATGTTGCCTATGTTCAACATGGACTACTCAGTTTGTATATTTTGCTTATTTTTTTCATTGTTCCACACAACTTCTTCCTGTTTTCTCGATTAATCTGTGTTCAGTTTTTCAAGACCTATCCACTGTGCCAACTTATAACTAAATCTGAAGGGGGTGCGACGGGGAGGTTCCTTTCTCAGGATAGGTTACCGAGCAAGGTGGTGCAGTGGTTAGTGCACTGGACTCGCATTCAGGACAACATTTCAAACCTCTGTCCGGCCATCCTGATTTAGATTTCCCTAAATTACTTCAGGCAAATGCTGGGGTGTTTCCTTTGAAAAGGCATGTGCGACTTCCTTCACCATCCTTCCCTAATCCTATGGGACCGATGACCTAACTGTTTAGTCCCCTCCTCCAAATCAACCAACCAGGATAGGTTATGTCTATTATCCAGAGTCTGCCGCCAGTTCAGTTTCTTCAGCACCACTGTAACACTTTCCCATGGATCAAACGAACCTGTGACTGTTCGTGCTGCCCTTCTTTGCTTACGCTCAGTATCCCCTATTGGTCATATTCGTGGTGGGTCCCACACATTCGAGCAACCCGCCCAGGGGGCTCGCCCCTCTTCGGTGGATTTTTCCCCTCCGTTGGGAACATGTCTGAGATGTTATTGGGAAAGTTCTGCGTTGTCTGTCCCTGACGTAAGAACAGTTTAATCTTCATTTTTCGCGCCCTTTTCCTATCTTTTTTCCCTTCTCTTGTTCTACCGCTTCAGTGTTTGAGGCTCCTGTTTTTCTTCTTCCTTCCTGATCATCTGTCAGGTGTTCGGGAGGTGTGACCTGAGGTGTGAACAATCACCTAACGCGGATGCTCCCCCTTGTGAAGAAGGGCCCCAGTTGGAAGGAGCACGCCATCGGAGATGGTGACAATCATGGGGGATTTCCTCACAATGAGTCAATCATCTTCACAATCAATGTCTACAAAACATTTTTGTAATGAGACTAATGATTGAAACACCCTTCCCGATGCACCACGGTTCCTTGAGGTCTCACGTTCTGTATATGGTCAGTCCTTCCCCATGGTAAATCTGTTTATTATTCAGAAATCTGTTGATGCAATTGCTGGCCTTGTAAAATCCAGCTCTCGTTTATGGAATGGCACTTTACTTTTGGAGATTACTTCTGATTCTCAAGCAGAACAATTGCTTGCTGCCTCGCTTCTCCACAGTTACCATGTTCATGTCGAGGCCCATAAAACTTTGAATTCTTCCTGTGGTATAATTTATACCAGGCTGCTTGATGGTGTAACTGAGACTGAAATCCAGTCTTACCTCTCTGATCAGGGTGTCATTGCCGTCCATCGTGTAATGAAGAAGGTAGATTCCTCCTTAGTGCCCACCCGCACTCTTTTCCTTACCTTTGATAGAGTGATGCCGCCGACCAAGGTCAAAGTAGGCTTTGAAATTATCACAGTCCAGCCGTGCATTCCGAACCTGATGCAGTGCTACTATTGTAATCATTTCAACCACACTAGAATGTCTTGTCAAGGTAGGGATGCACATGAGGGCGATTGTCCGCCTCCTCCTCCCTGTTGTACCAACTGCAATGGGGGCTATACCGCCTCCTCTCGGCATTGTCCCATGTATCTTGATGAGCGGGCTTTTCAAGAGATCCAGGTAAAAGAAAAAGTGCCCTACCCAGTCGTTCCCAAGTTACTGGCTAGTCACAAACCCTGTGTTCTCCCATCTGGCACCTATAGTTCCGTTCTTGATATCCCTCGCTCCATCGAGGACATGGCCATGCTGACATCCGACCTTACTTTCAGCTATGATGTTGTGAAATCGCCTAGTGTCAAGGTAGTATCACCATCCCCCTGCCCAGCTGTGCAACAACCTGTCAAAATCTCGCCTCAAAGGGTGAAGCCACCAGTTACACAACCGGTAGGCTGGAAAGGGTAGGAGTACTGTGTAAACTTGCTCCATCCCTCCAGGCAAACAACACCCGAGTCTTCCTCTAACTGGAAAGGCTCAAAGTAGTCCACCAAAGGTAGTCTTCTCCTTTGCCAACTCAAAGATTCTCTCCGACAGTGTCACCATGTGGTACCTTAGAATGGCCAGCCTCTGTATTGCCGGTGCTCACCACCAACTGTTTTTCAGCGTTGACCTCCACAGACCGACCTCACAATCAAGCTGATGCATCTGTGGACCCCATGGAGCAGGATTGTCCTGCTTCTGAGCTCTGTAGTAGCGACTTGTCCTCCAATGGAATGTTCACAGCCTTTGGTCCCGCAAAGAGGGTTTACGACTGCATTTAGCGCTACAGCTTCCCCTTGTACTCTGCCTTCAGGAAATGAAATTGCGCCCTTACAACCGCTTTGAGCTTTCACATTACTTACGAATTCGTTTTGACCTTCCCCCTGAGGTCGGCATTCCATCTCATGGGGGCATCATGCTGTTCATATGGGATGACATTCATAGTCAGCCCATCTCCCTGACTACCCGTCTTCAAGCTGTTGCAGTTCGCCTTTTCCTTCCCCGTCTAACTTTTTCCCTCTGTACCATTTATGTCTCTCCGTCATTTGATGTTACCAGGGCAGACTTTCTTCAGCTTATTGGACAGCTACCTCCCCCATTTTTGCTACTCGGTGCAATGTGTTTCATTCCCTTTAGGGGTTCTCCCAGGGCCTGACAGAGAGGTGACCTCTTGGCTGACCTTAACCAAATTAACCTTTTTTGCCTTAACACAGAGCACCCACTTTCCTTTCCAACTCCTCACACACCTATTCCCATTTGGACCTATCCTTTTGCACTGCCCATCTAGCCCAATATCTTGAGTGGTCCGTTCTTCGTGACACCTACTCGAGGCTGACTGGCAGCTTTACCCCTCCCTGGCGACCTTAGACGAACAAGATTTCCCCAGTTGTGATGACCAAGTAGAATATCTCACCTACATTATCCTTACTGCTGCACCGTGTTCCATTCCTTGCACTTCCCCTTTACCGTGTCATGTCCCAGTCCCTTGGTGGGGCCCGAGGGCACATTACCCGGATGCTGGCATGAAGCCACCATCATATCCATACCTAAGCTCAGTAAGGACAAAAACCTTCCTTCTAGCTACTGCTCCATATCTCTTACAAGCTGTGTTTGCAAAGTGATGGAATGTATGGTTCATGCCTGGCTGGCATGGTGGCTTGAGTCTCATAATTTATTGACGAATGAACAGTGTGGATTTCGAGCGCGGCGTTCTGCAGTTGACCCTCTCGTTACTTTGTCCACCCATGTCATGAATGCTTTTCTGCAGAAATCCCCAATTGTGGCCATGTTTTTCGATTTGGAAAAGGCCTGCGAAACCTGCTGGCGGACTGGTATCCTCTGTACTATTGTGATATCAGATGCCAAACATGGCATATTGACACCAAATGTAGTGGATGGCTGACAGGAGGTGCCATATTAAGACTTGGTGATAACTTTCCTAATGATTTATTCGTTTCCTCTACAAAGCTCAGTTCACATCAGTTTGTGTCACAGGCCCCGCAATGCCAAGGTAGCACCACCAGCGACCTGTGCAACGCAACGCTGCGTCGGGCCGACCTTGTTCGCCAGCCGTAGAGTTTCGATTACGTCAGGATGGCTATGCCAGCAGCCGACTCAGTGACCACAGTCCTTGTTGTCACTGCACTGCTCCACGGGGAGCAGTAGGCCAGCCCTGCTGCTGCTTCTTCCTCGCTAGCGTAGCTAGGAACGCAGTGGCAATGACCACCTGCGATGTTGTTGTTGTGGTCTTCAGTCCTGAGACTGGTTTGATGCAGCTCTCCATGCTACTCTATCCTGTGCAAGCTTCTTCATCTCCCAGTACCTACTGCAACCTACATCCTTCTGAATCTGCTTAGTGTATTCATCTCTTGGTCTCCCTCTACGATTTTTACCCTCCACGCTGCCCTCCAATGCTAAGTTTGTGATCCCTTGATGCCTCAAAACATGTCCTACCAACCGATCCCTTCTTCTAGTCAAGTTGTGCCACAAACTTCTCCCCAATCCTATTCAATACCTCCTCATTAGTTACGTGATCTACCCACCTTATCTTCAGCATTCTTCTGTAGCACCACACCTCAAAAGCTTCTATTCTCTTCCTGTTCAAACTATTTATCGTCCATGTCTCACTTCCATACATGGCTACACTCCATACAAATACTTTCAGAAACGACTTCCTGGCACTTAAATCTATACTCGACGATAGCAAATTTCTCTTCTTCAGAAACGATTTCCTTGCCATTGCCAGTCTACATTTTATATCCTCTCTAGTTCGAACATCATCAGTTATTTTACGCCCTAAATAGCAAAACTCCTTTACTACTTTAAGTGTTTCATTTCCTAATCTAATTCCCTCAGCATCACCCGATTTAATTTGACTACATTCCATTATCCTCGTTTTGCTTTTGTTGATGTTCATTTAATATCCTCCTTTCAAGACACTGTCCATTCCGTTCAAATGCTCTTCCAAGTCCTTTGCTGTCTCTGACAGAATTACAATGTCATCGGCGAACCTCGAAGTTTTTACTTCTTCTCCATGAATTTTAATACCTACTCCAAATTTTTCTTTTGTTTCCTTTACTGCTTGCTCAATATACAGATTGAATAACATCGGGGAGAGGCTACAACCCTGTCTCACTCCTTTCCCAACCACTGCTTCCCTTTCATGTCCCTCGACTCTTATAACTGCCATCTGGTTTCTGTACAAATTGTAAATAGCCTTTCGCTCCCTGTATTTTACCCCTGCCACCTTCAGAATTTGAAAGAGAGTATTCCAATCAACATGGTCAAAAGCTTTCTCTAAATGCTAGGAACGTAGGTTTGCCTTTTCTTAAACTTTCTTCTAAGATAAGTTGTAAGGTTAGTACTGCCTCACGTGTTCCAACATTTCTACGGAATCCGAACTGATCTTCCCCGAGGTCCGCTTCTATCAGTTTTTCCATTCGTCTGTAAAGAATTCGTGTTAGTATTTTGCAGCCATGACTTATTAAACTGATAGTTCGGTAATTTTCACATCTTTCAACACCTGCTTTCTTTGGGATTGGAATTATTATATTCTTCCTGAAGTCTGAGGGTATTTCGCCTGTCTCATACATCTTGCTCACCAAATGGTAGAGTTTTGTCATGACTGGCTTTCCCAAGGCCATCAGTAGTTCTAATGGAATGTTGTCTACTCACGGGGCCTTGTTTCGACTCAGGTCTTTCAGTGCTCTGTCAAACTCTTCACGCAGTATCTTATCTCCCATTTCGTCTTCATCTACATCCTCTTCCATTTCCATAATATTGTCCTCAAGTACATCGCCCTTGTATAAACCCTCTATATACTCCTTCCACTTTTCTGCCTTCTCTTCTTTGCTTAGAACTGCGTTGCCATCTGAGCTCTTGATATTCATACAAGTGGTTCTCTTCTCTCCAAAGGTCTCTATAATTTTCCTGTAGGTAGTATCTATCTTACCCCTAGTGAGACAAGCCTCTACATCCTTACATTTGTCCTCTAGCCATCCCTGCTTAGCCATTTTGCACTTTCTGTCAATCTCATTTTTGAGACGTTTGTATTCATTTTTGCCTGCTTCATTTACTGCATTTTTATATTTTCTCCTTTCATCAATTAAATTCAATATTTCTTCTGTTACCCAAGGATTTCTATTAGCCCTCGTCTTTTTACCTACTTGATCGTCTGCTGCCTTCACTACTTCATCCCTCAGAGCTACTCATTCTTCTTTTACTGTATTTCTTTCCCCCATTCCTGTCAATTGCTCCGTTATGCTCTCCCTGAAACTCTCTACAACCTCTGGTTCTTTCGGTTTATCCAGGTCCCATCTCCTTAAATTCCCACCTTTTTGCAGTTTCTTCAGTTTCAATCTGCAGTTCATAACCAATAAATTGTGGTCAGAGTCCACATCTGCCCCTGGAAATGTCTTACAATTTAAAACCTGGTTCCTAAATCTCTGTCTTACCTTTATATAATCTATCTGATACCTTTTAGTATCTTCAGGATTCTTCCAGGTATACAACCTTCTTTTATGATTCTTGAACCAAGTGTTAGCTATGATTAAGTTGTGCTCTGTGCAAAATTCTACCAGGCGGCTTCCTCTTTCATTTCTTCCCCCAATCCATATTCACCTACTACGTTTCCTTCTCTCCCTTTTCCTACTGACGAATTCCAGTCACCCATGACTATTAAATATTCGTCTCCCTTCACTACGTGAATAATTTCTTTTATCTCGTCATACATTTCATCTATTTATTCATCATCTGCACAGCTAGTTGGCATATAAACTTGTACTACTGTAGTAGGCATGGGCTTAAGTCTATCTTGGCCACAATAATGCGTTCACTATGCTGTTTGTAGTAGCTAACCTGCACTCCTATTTTTTTATTCATTATTAAACCTGCTCCTGCATTACCCCTATTTGATTTTGTATTTATAACCCTGTATTCACCTGACCAAAAGTCTTGTTCCTCCTGCCACCGAATTTCACTAATTCCCACTATATCTAACTTTAACCTATCCATTTCCCTTTTTAAATTTTCTAACCTACCTGCCCGATTAACGGATCTGACATTCCACGCTCCGATCCGTAGAACGCCAGTTTTCTTTCTCCTGATAACGACGTCCTCTTTAGTAGTCCCCACCCGTAGATCCGAATGGGGGACTATTTTACCTCCGGAATATTTTACCCAAGAGGACGCCATCATCATTTAATCATACAGTAAAGCTGCATGTCCTCGGGAAAAATTACAGCTGTAGTTTCCCCCTGCTTTCAGCCGTTCGCAGTACCAGCACAACAACGCCGTTTTGGTTAATGTTACAAGGCCAGATCAGTCAATCATCCAGACTGTTGCCCCTGCAACTACTGAAAAGGCTGCTGCCCCTCTTCAGGAACCACATGTTTGTCTGGCCTCTCAACAGATACCCCTCCATTGTGGTTGCACCTACGGTACGGCCATCTGTATCGCTGAGGCACGCAAGCCTCCCCACCAACGGCAAGGTCCATGGTTCATGGATGGCGATACGGCAACCGAAAGTGAGGCCCTCGCCACGGAAGTCTCTGGCGTGTGTCGGGAGCTGAGACAACTGCCCGTGGTTGTGAGCCGAAGAATGGCTCACCCTGGCTGGCTGCAGACCCTGCATCGGCCTCAGAAGGTCGAACCAATGACCCGCTGTGGACTGGGACGCTGTCGCCCCATCTGTTGCTGCATGTAGCCCAGCAGAGTGACACGCCCCGCCGTCCAGAAGAGCTCCCACACTTGAATGAATCTCGTTAGAAAACAACAGCTATACACCCCGGTTGCCCTTCTGCCTATAGGTTGCGCCATGTGAACCCATTTACTCTTTTCTGCGGTTTGATGGCCCTGTGGCCTCCATTCCACCGCAACCGCTGGTCAGCGTAACTTACTGCAATCCGGCCCACACCTGGCTGTAACCCATGCTCAGAATATCACACAAAACTAACTTTCCCTATCCTAAATTGTGGTGCTGCTACAGTACTCTTTACACATGGGGCTTCTGTGACAACCTGCTTTGTTTCCTTCAAGAATTTTTAAAAGATTGAGTTTTCAATGTGCATGTGGGTTCTGCCTTGTCGGACACCTTTCTCCAATAAAACGGTGTGCCTAAGGGTTTCGTCCTGAGTGCTGTCCTCTTTGCTATCGCCGTTAATGCTATCATGGCCTGTCTCCTGCCAGGTATCTTCAGCTCCCTTTTTGTTTATGATTTAGCAATCTATTGCAGTTCTCCACAGACCTGCCTCATGGGGCAGTATCTTCAGCAATGTCTTGATCATCTTTGCTCCTGGAGCTTCAACAATAGCTTTAATTTTTCCACTGACAAAATTGTCTTTATGAATTTCTGCTGATGCAAGTGGTTTCTCCCACCATCTTTACGTTTCGGGCCTGTTGCCCTTCCGTTCTTTTAAACTACAAAATTCCTGGCACCCATGCTTGGGAGGGAACTCTTTTGGTCCTCTCATGTATCTTACCTGGCAGCCCACTGTATGCACTGCCTCAAATGTCCTACATGTCCTCAATGGTACTTCCTGGGGTGTCGACCGAACCACCCTCCCCTGTTTGTACCAGTCCCTTGTCCGTTTGAAACTCGACTATGGGCCATTCCATGCCAAGTGGTCTAATATCGAGAAATGTTCCCACATAACCATCATGGATTTTGATGAAATTTTGTATGAACATTCACAAATGTTCTCAATGAACACTGATAAAGCTTCAGTTTCAGAAATTCAATACTTGCAGAGATATAGTCACTTGTTTGAAACCATAGCACAGCTTCCAATAGTGCATCCTTGAATTTTCAGCAACTTTGAGATGAGATTTCTCTGTAAGTATTTGCATGAAAGAAACAAAACTTGCCCATCTTATACAACTTTTAGAGCTCTTTAAAGTAAAATATTAAGAAAAGGATTTATGAGCAATTTTCATGTAGATAATTTGAAGCAAAGTTGGGCGAAAAAATAGCTGTTTAAAACAAAATGCGAAATTTACTGTTTTATATCTCCAAAAGTAATCGTGGGATGTACATGAAACTTTGTACACCATAACTCACCAACACAAGGTCTTACAACATAAATTTTCATTCTCCTATTGCTTTCCATTATTTCACAAATCTAGGGTGAAGCTGACGATTTTTCAAAAAGCGCTAAAAATGGGTATTTTTAGTCAAATATTTCAAAAAAGTGTTTTCTCCAAACTCTTCTAAACTGTGGTCGTTAGAAAGAGCATATTCTAAACTATCTAGAAAAGAGAATTTGGTTTTGCAATGCAAGCATATAAGGCCCTAAAAAGTAGCATCATCAAAGAAGCGCACTGGAAGTTTGAACATATTTTTCTGGCACTCAAATTATACTTGAAACCTTTTATTATGCCTAATAAATGTTTATTAGATCATTGCGTAATTGAAATAAGATCTGGCAAATGGGCACTGATACTGTCAGAAAAACTTGAAAACTATGAGAAGTAGCCCTTCTGCTTTTATCGTAAGTGTTCATCTGCATAAAACTCTTCTCATTTGTTTAAAAAAAAAATCAAAGAATTCAATCAATAATAGCTTCATATTTTTTGTACTTCTCAAAATTGTAAATATTTACAAGTGGAAAATGAAGACCTAATTTTTGGATTCAATTGTATAAAAAATTTTTCCAAAAAAGAATCGGTTTGATTGAATCATGCATCTAGTGATGTAAATTTTCCAATCAATATTGCAGAGACTTTAATACCTAGGTGTTTTAACCTGTGAATTTTTGTCTTAAAGTTATTAGGGAAACATGTAAAATTGGTTGGTTAATCATCTGAGAGTTTTAATTTTGTATTTAATCACACTTAAATGTAGCCTACTATCTTGGTAAATACGTAACCACTAGTTTCACAGAGAAAAATCACAAGGTTCAATGTTTATAGAAAATATAATGGCAACAATTACTTTAACAATCAGATTGTTTCATTATTGTGAGCCTTGTTTGAACAATCAGTATTTCAGTGGTGTGTTTGCAGCATAGTGAGTAGGTTCTCCTGACTGAGTGTGGCTTGTTAAGTGATTCTTAAGACCATCAAAGTTTGTAATCTAATTTACAAAAAAATTGATTTGATTGTGTCTTTTATGGCATATATCTCTTATTAGATTCAGAAGCAATTTGTCTGAAATTTAAGCAGATTATAATTTGCACTTAGAGGCCAAATACATTATTTAGTTACTGATTAGAGATGGATGCAGAAGGGAACAGCATACCATCCTGCTCAATTGGGCAAGGACATAGTGGAACAAAGTGTTGTGTCACTTTCTTTGCCAAAAAAGCTGCTTTAAAATGGTTTATGGATTTTAGTGATGAGGAAAAAGAGTTGTTGGTCCCACGTTCTGAAGCAAAGCTGGACAATACCTCTCAAGTTTGCCTACACCATGAAGCCCTGTTATTGACACAATAAGAGAGGTCATTTAAAAAAAAAAAAAAAAAAAAAATGCTTCAATCCCTTTGGGAAGGTGAATCATAATGTTAAGGCAGGAATTCGCACTCTTGATACTGAAACAGCTAATAAGGCTTCTGGTATGTTGAAGAAGCAGCTTGTTAATAACATAAAGCCAGGTCAGAAAATTTGTCCGGCTTGCAGGACTACCTTAAATAAACACTTGGGCGAACCTTTATCAGCCTCATCATCACATTCTGATGAGGACTTTACACCAAAAGAAGAATTAAATAGTAGCTTATTGTCTATCGGTATTTCACCCCTGAAGATAACAGTAAGCTACAGAGATAAGCCCCAATATGTGAAGAAGAAAATTCAAACGGCTCAAAATGTGATTAAAAACAGAATTGTAAATGCAATGGAAGTAAACCGACAAATTGAAGATGCTAGTGAAATTAAGGAATGTGGAAACTGTGCCGACTATGCACATTTGCTGACTGAACTGGAAGCCAAGATGCAGAATGCAGTTCATAAAGAACAGATGCAAATTTTAACCTTGACACCTGTAAGTTGGACAGTCAGACAAACAGCAGCTCAGTTTGGTGTGTCCGAAAGAATGGTGAAGAATGCTCGGAAGCTTAAGGCAGAGAAGGGCATTCCGGCACTTCCCGAAAATAGGCAAAGCAGGAAATTACCAGCTAGTAGAGTGCGAAATTTTTTTGAAGATGGGTACTTTGAGTACCACGCCTCCGCCAATACAAAGATATAATTCACGATCGCGCACGCAGAAGAGCGCTGCGCCAGCGACCGATTTTTATAAATAATTTTGTTCTTTTTTTTTACTTTTGCGTAGGTTTTGTTTTTAACAGCTAATTGATTACTCTCACTCTCTCTCTCTCTTGTCTTGATACGAAAGACATGTATTTTACTGCGCTGTGCTGAATGTGCTTTTGGGTGGAAATTAAAATTATATTACAAAGCGAGAATGTTTCAATAGTGATTCGAAGTCGTTATCGCCAAATTTGTGAATTGTTCGTGACAGTGACAACTTGAAGTTTTCAACAGACGGAGAAAAGTGAAAGACGGGTCGTCCTACAAGGGAATTGGGACGACAGCCATGAAGACTATATTGTAATTAGTAATGCGTTTCTAACAAGATTATAAGGTATATTTCCACTAGTTTCTGATGCTATTTCCGTACAGTCACTTTTTGTAGTGTTGCTGACCCGGTCTGCCATGCACGGTTAAATTACAGCACTATCTCAATCAATAATATGAAATCCGCCTTACCCGTAACTGAAACCATCAAAATTCAAAACCCAATCAGATTTTCTATTTTATATTTTCACGGCAGAACCCCTAGTAAAGGAAACACTACGATTGGCGACCGTGACAGGACTTACAATCTCCGGATTTGATATAAGTGCAAATTATTATAAATTTGATATCATATTTTAAAATTTTTTTTTTGCCATTGAAAATTTTATTTGCAATTAATTACGAAAAATCGCAAGATGGACGCTAGACGCGTAGAAATTGTTTCCGCGGACGAGCTTAGTGAAAGTGACACATTGTCCGACAGTCAAATGAATATTGAACTTAATAGTGAGGACGTTCAAGACATAATTTTACCGGATCGATTAAGACAACAACCCCTACATTTAAAAAGATATACAGGCGGATGGAGAGAGAGTACTATGCGACAAAACACGACATTGACAACGTTAACTTCAGAACCAGACATCAATCACACACAAAAAAATGACGAAACTAAGACACAGGACTCTGACATGCTCAACCAGATTCTGAAGTT
Source organism: Schistocerca americana (assembly GCF_021461395.2). Taxonomy (NCBI): domain Eukaryota; kingdom Metazoa; phylum Arthropoda; class Insecta; order Orthoptera; family Acrididae; genus Schistocerca; species Schistocerca americana. The sequence goes on from NC_060122.1 coordinate 53,379,907, forward strand.
ACTTGGTGACCAAAACAGAAAATTTGACGCTTTAGACGACAATTTAAAACGTGACATTGGGAAATTTGACACTAAATTCGATGAACTGACACGAGACATAAAACAAAATTTTGAAAAACAATCGAGACAAATTGCCGACTTGACACAAACCACCAGTAGTCTTGCAAGGAAATTTACTGACTTATCAGACAAGGTTACGAGACAAGAAAAGGTATTTATGGAATTCAGTGACGAGACAAAAACTGACATACAACGATGTAATGAGAAATTGTTAACAGTAGTTTTTGAAGAACAGAAAACCAGTACCCAAGTTGACGAATTACGACAGTCACACAATTCTGTAAAAACAAACCAAGAACACTTAGACCTGACAATTACAGACCTTTCAGACAGATTAAATGATGTCACATTGGAGCAGAAATCCTTACAGAAAAAGTTAGAAAAACTTGAAGACAGAGCAGATGTAGCATCTTTAAAGAATGACACAACTCTAGCAGAGAAACTTGTACATGAATGCAAATTATGTGATGATTATTTAGATGAGAAGTTTGAGACAATGACACAGAGCATTTTAGATAAGACAAAGGAACAAGTAAAGGGAGAAACAGATAATATTCAGCAAGAGGTACGTAAACTTAAAGAAAATGTAATACCAAGTTTGTCAGTAATACCAAAACCCATAACAGGCAACCAAAACACAAATGAGAATCTGAATAATGCTAGACCCAGCACACAGCCAAAACTAAGATTACCAATGAATGATACAAATCCCAATGAACCATTTTCAATGCTACCACAAGATCAAAATTACTATCAGACATCACCACATACTATGCACAGTTTGACACAAAATGCAGGACCCATAATGCCATCGGGAGTAGCTGATGAAACATTAGTACGACATGGATACTTTCAGACATTTTCATGTGATGAGAAAGACAAAGTGCATCCGATTGTTTTCATCCGCTCTTTTGACGGTATTTTCCCAAGACATTGGTTAGAAGCTAATAAAATTCGATATGTTACAAATTTGTTACGTGGAAGAGCAGCTACGTGGGGAGCAGCAATGAAAAGATGATGTTTAACATTTGAATAGTTTGAACAAGCATTTCTTGAGGAATTCTGGTCAATCACAGAACAGCAAAGTTTAAAACGAGAAGTATACAATCCAGAAATTTACAACCCGAAGAAAGGGACTTTACGTCAATACTTTAAACGCTACCTAGACAAAACATTATTTGGACAAAACCAGCAGATTTGCCAGACGTAATTAGAACACTTAAAAGCCACTTACCATTTCCTTACCATGATAAATTAATAGGAGTGTCCGAGGACAACATAAAGAATTTTTTCAGTTATGTTGATGAGATAGATGTTGTTTACAGAGATGAGATCAGGAATTTTAATCAATTGTATCCGATCCATCCAAGAAATTCGCGTATGCACAACAACAGAAATGACAGAGGCAATTGGAATCCGCCTCCGATACCACAACAAAACACTCAAAGAAACAATTCACACTACACTGGGACAAATCCATTCAATATTAGGAGAAACAACTTGCAGCATTAGCAGGGAAACGGTAATTATTACTATAATGGTTATCCAAACAGTAATTACAATCAGAACAATAACAGTTATATTCAAAATAACAACAGAAGAAGGAACCAAAACCATAGAGGTCAAAGAAGAGAGGATAACAGGTGCAATCCAGGATATTTTCAGAGAAACAACACACAACAACATCCAAACATGTATTGCAGGAATAACAGTAATGACGATACCAGTTACAGTCATGGGCGAAATAATGTATGGGGAAATCACAATGGACCACCGCCACGACACATACAATACAGCAACCCTCAATTCCTACCTAACAGAACTCCCAATGCGACGTGAGTTAATGTCAACAACCAAACAGCTGATACTTGGGTGACACGCGACAGAAATGTAAATATTATTGAGTTGGGCAATGACCCCAACCCGCAGCAACAACTGAATTTGCCGAGCTAAGCGCTCGAGTTACGGTCGATAGGGAGCAGAGCGCAACGGAACCGGCGATTTGTTTTCACTAATATGATGACAGTAAGAAAATAGAAAAAGAATTATATCAGGATGTAGATTTTAATAGTGTCAGTAAAATAAAGAAGATTATTCAGGCTATAACACGAGTTATGACTGGTAGTTATGAAGTGGAAGTAATGTTAGATACAGGAGCAGCAGCAAGTGTCATTTCAGTGTCTTTATATAATGAACTCAAACAAATAATGAACATACAAACATTGCCAGTACAGAATTGTCACATTATAAGTGCCACCGGTAACAAATCAAAGAACGTGAAATTTCAAGCTCTCATTAACTTCACATTTTCAAATATACCACTCAATTACAGTTTCCTGGTAGTAGACAAATTAGTTATGCATTGCATATTAGGAATTGAATTTTTGAATGAATATCAAGGAGTCATAGATTTAGGAAAAGGGAAACGTCATTTAACCGTAAACCAACAACAACTGACAATAGAATTAACACAGGGTAAAAACTTAAATAGTAAACAAGGTAAGTTTGAACAGTTACATTTTGTGTATCCACCAACAACAAACATATGTGATTTAACTTTTAATGTAGCTGTATCTCAGGTAATTAAACCTAATGATTTATATGAGAAATGCACAGAATCTGAATATCTGACGAAGGAACAACAACTTGAATTACTTGAAGTTTTGCAGCAATTTGCTCAGGTATTTGTGGAGAAACCTGGAATTATTAGAGGCTATACTTATGAGATGGATGCTAAACCACACAAAACATACTGTAGAACATATTATAATATTTCTTGGTCAAAGAAACCCGCAGTTTTGAAAGAGATTGAAAGAATGCAAGCTTGGGGTATCATTGAAAGGTCACATTCACCATATTGCAGTCCGATCCTAGCAGTTAATAAAGAGGATGGTAGTGTAAGGTTAGTGCTGGACGCACGAGAAATTAACAAAGTCATAATTCCAATCAACACACGACCTATAAATTTGGAAGAACAACTTTTAAAATTTCATAATGTACAGTATTTAACCAATATCGACCTCCGCTCATCGTTTTGGCAGGTGAACCTCCATAAAAACAGCCGTAAATACACTGCATTTCTATGTGAGGGATGTAGTTATCAATTTTGTGTTCTAACCTTTGGTGTACGAGTGAGTGCTGGAATATTCATTGAAGTCTTAGATGCTGTTCTTGGACCACAATTGCTATCGCAAATCACAGTTTATGTTGATGACATTGTCATTGCCACCACTACTTGGGAAGAACATGTTAACCTTTTGAAGCAACTTCTGACTACATTTTCTGACGCAGGTGTCACTATCAATTTATCAAAGACGAAATTAGGGAGGAGAGAAATCAAATTCCTTGGTCACTTCATATCAACTGGAGGCATTTATCCAGACTCAAGAAAAATTGATGCAATTAAGAATTTTCCATCCCCAAAGAATCGTAAACAACTCAAAGCCTTTCTTGGTCTATCTTCATTCTCCAGGAAATTTGTACCCTACCATCTTCTTAACAGTCCACATCTGCTATCTTTACTCAAAAGAAATAATATTTGGAAATGGACAGAGTTCTGTCAGACAGATTTTGAAGCTATTAAGAATGCTTTAGTAAATGCACCGTTGTTATGTCATCCTGACATGACATCAGACTTTTGCCTAGTAACAGATGCAAGTTCCTATGGGCTATTTATTCCATATTCATGTAGAAAATGAACAAACAGTCATCAAACCTATCAGTTTTGCTAGCCGCACACTCACTGAATGCGAAAAGTCATATTCAGTGACCGAGCGCGAAACACTTGCCATAGTATGGGCATTTCGCAATTTTCGCTACTTTCTGTGGGGAAAACGTACTAAGCTTTATACTGATCATCAAGCTCTTTCTTTCCTGCTATCATGCAAGTTATTACATTCACGTCTTGCATGCTGGTGTGCATCACTGCAAGAATATGATTTTGATATTATATACATAAAAGGAGAATCCAACATTACAGCCAATGCTCTATCTCGTTTGCCACAAGGCCTACAAGAATTTTCAGATGTGACAGAACAAACACCAGATTTCAAAATTTTACTCATGTATGACGGTACATTTGCACCTTACTACAAAAACATGTGCAAGAAGTTAGCCATATTGCAGGACAATGATCCCAGGTGATTCCAGATAGAGAATAAACTATGTGCAGGAACAGACCCACATCTTGAAAAATATTACACATTACACAAAGAAGTACTATTTCTCCGACGAAACCCTGAATCACAGCATTGGTGTGTTTGCTTACCTGAAGCTCATATTGATGATTTTATTTTATTTACACACAGAACTTGAGGACACTATTGCGTAACCAAATGTACAGATAAGATAATACAATATTGCTATTTTCAAAATTTAAGGCGAAGAGTATTGAGGAATATTAGGAAATGCATCATATGTCAGAAAGCCAATTCTAATCACACAAGCATGAATGAATTGCATCCAATCATACCTAAGGGGCCATTACAGCTAATTTCTTTAGATATGGCAGTACCCTATCCTCAATCATGTGGAGGGATGAAATACATCCTTGCTGCGTTAGATGTTTTCACAAAGTATTTAAAATTATATGTTTTACGTTCAGTTTCTACCACTGCTATTACCAGACGTCTATTAACAGATTATTTTGTAAGAATAGGAAAACCTGAAGTTATGATCACGGATAATGCAGCATATTTTACCAGTTTAAAATGGAAGACTTTTATTGAAGAACAGAATGTTAAACATGTTTTAATTTCAAGATTTCACGCGGCAGCAAACCCGGTAGAAAGAACATTTCAAGAATTTGGACAGTTTATGAGAACACACACACCAGAGAAGCACACAAAATGGGTAGAATACCTAGCACCATTTGAACAAATATTGAACAATGTAACTCACATTTCTACTGGATACACACCAATCGAATTAAGTATGGATGAAACAGAAAGAAATGAATGGACAGACCCTCTACCTAAATTTACAGCAACAACAAATCCTGTTAGTTTAGAAGAAAAGGTAAGAAAAGCTTACACATTATGTGACAAAGCTAAGGAAAGAAAGCAGAAATATGACAGAGATGTCAGGAAAGCACAAACATTTCAAGCTGATGAGTTAGTTTTACTAAGAACACATCCTAAACCCCACAAAACTGAAACATTTAAACAGGAAATGGCAGGTCTTATACTCTGGACCATACCAAATTGCAAATAATCCACACCCTGGCTGTTATTCATTAGAATATCCATTAACGCATAAACCCAGAGGTCTACATCCACACAGACATTTGAAAAAATACATACAGTAAAATATTAGTTAGTGAGAAGAAGATAATTAATATGATACACAGTTATGATGAGCCTACATTGAAGTGATACAGATACTTACAATCTAATGAATGCAGGTAAGTCTGAAAAGCAATGTGAACCATCCAATAGTTAATAAGATATTTGGTTATAAGAGGAGTTGTTATTGAGGCATATACACGTTAGAGGAGGCAGAGAACTGAACAGAATTATTTTCTTTAGGAGGCATGTGATAATAGTAATGTTGATATGAGTGATGTGACTGACTGAATGAGATGCGTGAATTTAATTTTAGTTTAATAAGAGGACAAATAGTTATATGGAGAGAGGTAAATGGAATATAAGATGAGAAAAGGGTATTATTATTATTATTATTATTGTTGAAGTAAAAAGTACGTGATGATGAATAAGAGGAAAATATATATATATATATAATGCTGAGGAATAAGTATAGGCCTATGTTATTTTGTGAAGAATGAATATTGGATAGGTGAGAATGTTATGAGAAATTGAGAATATGTTGAGAGAAAAGAAACTAGATTTGAACGCTATATCACATGTACTCATGGAATACAGAATGAAAGTAGTGCAAGAATATTATTTATTGAAAGATTGGTATGCCTGAGATAATAACTTATGTGATGTCTTATATATTCTTATAACTAAAGGTGAAAGTATAGATTTATGTGGAAAGAATTATTTACAGCAGCCACAGTTGAAAATATACCAGAAGATTTAAATCTATAAGACTTTAACACTAATCTAATGGGAACTTGTAATGAAATTTTTGGAGTTATGTAGTCTTGACACTTCAGATTGGAAGAATTATTTAAGAGAACATATTTAGCAGTCATTTAATGGCATAATTAAAGCTCATCTACTGTACTGAACTAATGCACCATTAAATAGAACGGAGAATAAGAAGAAAACAAAACGTCAGTTCTCTGTTGCGGCTCACACTCTCATACATGTTGAAATATTTGATGATATATAATTTTTGATTATCTGACAGTATGGAGAGACATAGACACATATTTATTTATAAATAGAATTTTACAGGTACCACAAGGTAAATACAGAATGGATATACAGCATGGAACGCAGCAGCAATTATGTAAGAAGATTTATTTATTTATTAAGTAAAACTTTTATTTATATTGCTTGACACTCATGAAAGGAAGGAGATGAACTACTGAACTACACAAACTTTATAGGAACACGATTGACATATATATATATATATATATATATATATATATATATATATATATATATATATATATATATATATATATACTTACCACACTGATGTACATACTTGTAGGATCCTAAGATATTTAGAGGGGCACCACTCATAGAAACAGCAATAGTGGGGACACCACACTCAGAAACGGTATTAGGTATAGGAAATTTTACATTATATTAAGTAAACATGTATTTTGTCTATCATATTTTATTTTGTGAAGTCCACTGTAGGAGACAACTTTACTAGTATTTATGAAGTAGTTAGCAAATATCCCATGAACCTATACTTCTACAGAGGGCTGTCTTGAAGCTTGAAATATGTGTAAATTTTATTCCAGGAGGCACGAAGAATTTTAAGTTAAATATTCTAGCGAATTGCCACAATTATCTTTAAATGTTGCAAGTGTAACGAAAAGGAAAGGAACAAAAAAAGGAAAGAAAGGAAAAAGAATGAGCTAACAAATAAAATGTATATTTCAATCTGAATGTAATGTAATTCACATGTCAGCACAATGATATTGAATGTAGCGTAAAATTTACTATATTTTTCATTTAATTCTGTATATGTACTATATGACAACAATGTAAATATCTCATGTAATGATAAAATTGTAAATATTTGTATATTTAAGTACTTATTATATCAAGAAATGTATTTTAAGGAGATGTTAATGAACTGCAAAGGACTTGAGCATGTAGCACATGATTCATATAAATGGAACTGAAAATGCAAAGAAGAAACCAACGTGATGGAACACTGGTCAAGAAATCTTTACATAGTGTCAATATGCCTTGAAGTGTATGGTGTAGTGGAAGCCGGCAGGTCTTCAGGTTGGTGTAAAGGACAAGTTCATCACCTGTCGTAGGCAGTGAGGTGTTTCCTGTGTCCTCATTGACCATTTATACCCCGGTGGACGCCACCAAAATTCGTGCTGGAGATCACAATTTCGTGTTGACACAATGAACAAACTTTGGATTTTCTTCAAGCCACACACACACACACACACACACACACACAGAGAGAGAGAGAGAGAAACCGATACTACGTTTAAAGACATTGGAGCAATATAATAGAAACATTTATTGTTCGAATTAACTCCAACGAAAATCCGAATCATGTGAACTAAATTCAAACGCTGTACTCAGTACTGCTAAGCAACGATAATAAGCCGCAGTTCAAAGACAGTAATGTTACGACTCCTAATGAAGATACACACCAAAGAGACTGTATACAAAGACTGATATGCAAAGAGCATTGTGCTCAGAAATATTTTTTGTAATATGTAAATTTCTTATTTTCTCATATGTATGTATGTAAATTTTCTATACTGCCACGCTCGCTTGCGGAGCGTGTCAGTAGAGGAGGCATTGTAATGGTACTTTGACTACCGCGCCTCCGCCAATACAAAGATATAATTCACGATCGCGCATCCAGAAGAGCGCTGCGCCAGCGACCGACTTTTATAAATAATTTTGTTCTTTTTTTTTTACTTTTGCGTAGGCTTTGTTTTTAACAGCTAATTGATTACTCTCACTCTCTCTTGTCTTGATACGAAAGACGAGTATTTTTCCGCGCTGTGTTTAATGTGCTTTTGGGTGGAAATTAAAATTATATTACAAAGCGAGGTTGTTTCAATAGTGATTCGAGGTGGTTATCGCCAAATTTGTGAATTGATCGTGACAGTGACAACTTGAAGTTTTCATCAGACGGAGAAAAGTGAAAGACGGGTCGTCCTACAAGGGAATTGGGACGACAGCCACGAAGACTATATTGTAATTAGTACTGCGTTTCTAACAAGATTATAAGGTAAATTTCCACTAGTTTCTGATGCTATTTCCGTACAGTCGCTTTTTGTAGTGTTGCCGACCCGGTTTGCCTTGCACGGTCAAATTACAGCACTACCTCAATCAATAATATGAAGTCCGCCTTATCCGTAACTGAAACCACCAAAATTCAAAACCCAATTAGATTTTATATTTTCACGGCAGAACCCCGAGTAAAGGAAACACTACAGAGTATAGTAGTGTATGCCCTGGAAAAAAAGATAGTATTTCAGTTAGACTTTTAGATAGAAAGACATACATGCAGAAAAGATTGTTACTTTGCAATTTACGGGAAATGTATGTTATCTTTAAGAATATAAATGGTCCAGAAATAGGGTTCTCAAAGTTTTGTGAACTTAGACCAAAATGGTGTGTAACAGTAGCATCAGCTGGAATGCATGCAGTTTGCGTCTGTGAAATTCACCAAAATGTTAAGCTTATGCTTAGTGGAGCTGGTATACGTGAAAATTATAAGGAGATTCTCAGCAAGGCAGTCTGCAGTTTTAACTCTAAACAGTGCATGCTACATCACTGTGAAAGGTAGCCTATCCTGGGCCCGAAGCTATAGCATCTGAAATTGCCAGCTATTTCCTAGATCATGAGCCACAGGAAGTTATTGTGTTTAAGTAATGGATACATGCCGATCGGGCACTACTCCAGTCTCACTCTATCGCCTTCAATTTCACAACCGTCACATAGAACTTCGTGATAGTTCCTTTGTATACACTGAAGGCTCTTGGACTCACCATGGGGGCATGTGTGGCTTTGTCGTTGGCACCTGTGTCTTTCAATATCGGCTTCCGACACTCCTCTGTATTTACAGCCGAGTTCTTCACTTTGTATCAGGCCACAGAGTACATCCGGTGACATAGCCTTTTCAATTGTGTCCTCTGCTCAGACTTATTCAGTGCCCTTCAAAGTTTATGTGTGTTGTACACCGCCCAGCCCATCCCTTAGTGCAGTGGGTCCAGGAAAACTGTCACTTGCTGACTCTTGGAGGAGCCAGTGTGATGTTTCTCGGTCTGCCTGAAAACAAGGCTGCTGACACTGCTGCCAAGGCTGCAATCCTCATACCTCAGCCTGCGAGTATCTATATCCCCATCTCTGGTACCACGCACGGTGGAATTTGAATCCCCACCAGATGTCATGAACGTTGAAGACCCTTAGAGGTCTCGTCATGGACGTCGAAGACCCTTAGTGGTCTCTGCACCATCGTGCCATAAGCTGTGGCGACGCGCGCCTCCTGGCCTGCATTTAGTGTGAGGGCGCCACAGTGGAACACGTGATTCCAGCAGCCAACAGCAGCGTCCCCAACAGAGTATTTAGGTGCCTGCCTCTCGCTCAGCCAGCCAGTCTAACCTTGCGTACGTCTCTGGACACATTGCCTCGCCTTAGACTGCTTATTTCCTTTCTTGTTCTTTGTACGAGTGGACATGGTTGTAAGGTTTTGTTGTGACTCCGTTGATTCAATCTTGTTGTTGTTCGTTCTGTCCTTCATTGGTCGTGTCTCATCCCTCCTGCTGGGAGGATGTTATATTTAACTTGGCTGCATGTTGGGCACTGCATTTTTAGCCATCATCATTTGGTAAGTGGCATTACCCCACGACTTTGTACACATTGTGCTGAAGTTTTAACTGTACACCACTTTTTGATGGGATGCCCATTTTGTAACCATTTTTGTTTCCGCTTGTGCTTGCCGTCTGATTCATCTGCTGTTTTAGCAAATAATGTGCGGGCTGTTGTCCGCATTTCACTTTTTATCCACCAAAGCAATATGGCACATTCCATTTAATTTTTAGGTTTGGACCTCTGTATGGTGTCTTTTCTAGCCCTTTTTCCACTTGCCTGTTTTTAGCTGTCTTCTATTATGTCAATTAGGAGTGATATATAGTCATTTTTAACTCCTCTCTGTCTTCATGTTCTATAGTTTTGACTTGGGCACCTATGACCCCAGTTGTTTTTTGCACCCTACAGCAAAACAAAACCAAACCAATCCTCAAGCAATATTCTAGGTTGGTGATTTGTTAAGCAATCTTCTTTATAGACTGTTTGCATCCTGCCAGTAGTCTACCAATAAACTGAAGTCTACCACCTACTCTACTTACGACTGAGCCTATGTTGTTATTCCATTTCATCTCTCTCTCTCTCTCTCTCTCTTTATTTTTTTTTATTTTTTATTTTTTTTCTCCTGGAGTGCATAATCTTAAATTTCTGAAAATTTGAAGCGTTGCCAATATTTGTACCAATTTGAAATCTTAATCAAGATCTGACTGAATACTTAGGTGGCTTCTTTCAAACAGTACTTGATTATAGATGACTGTATCATTTACAGAAAGTCTGACATTACTATTAATATCGTCTGCAGTATCATCAATATCCAACATGAATATCAAGCTCCCAACAACTTCTCTAGGGCATACCCCAAGTTACTTCTGTAACTGTCAGTGACTCTCCGCCCACAATAACTAAATCCTTATCAACAAATCCTCAATCTAGTCACAAATTTTGTATGATAGCCCATACGATTTTACTTATAATTAGTGTACATCTGATAACGAATCAAATGGTTTTCAGAAATCAAGAAATACAGCCTCTTCGTAACTGCTTTGAACCAAACCTTTTAGGATGAGATGTGAAAATAGTGTGAATTGTATTTCATATAATCGATATTTTTGGAATCCATGTTGGTTGGTATGGAGGAGGTCATTCTTTTCTAGGAATCTCATATTTTGAGTTCAGAACATGTTATAAGATTCTACAAAAAATTGAAGTCAAGGATATTTCATGGTAGTTTTGTGAATATCTTCTATCACCCTTCTTGTAAATTGGTGAGACCTATGATGTTTTCCAGCTACTGGGTGGCTGTTTCTTGGTGGATCTATGATAGATTATAGTTATTCAGTACAGAATCTGATACAACTTTCATCAGGCCCTAGAGATTTGTTCAGTTTCAACACTTTCAGCTGTTTCTCAATCCCACTGAAACTGATATCTCTTCACTTATCATTTCAGTGTTATGAGAATCAAACTGGGGCAGTTCTCTTGGGTTTCCCTTTGTAAAGGAAAATTTAATAATGCAGCGAAGTATTTTTTATGTTCCTTTGCTACCCTCAGCTTCAGTTCCTGCCTCATCCATGAGTGACTGGACAATGGTTTTGCACTCTGTTTAACATATAATCCACGAAATATTTCTTGTAGGTATATTGCTTTTCCACTGCTGTTGTTAAGGCCATGAATTTGGCTTCCGTAGTTGGCACAGTAACTGTATGTTGTCATTTTGAATTCCACAAATGTGCTGCCCCAGCTATCTTAAAAATATAACCCATCATTGATTAATATCTGATGCATAATCAGCATCCAGAAGCCTTCAGTTTCAATAGGTCCACTTTTTGTAAAGCTAGTTCTTCATGAATATCATCAACAACAAAACAAGGGTAATCGAATCGAGTTGAATTACATCAGGCAATGGTGAGGGAGTTATATTAGGAAACCAGATACTAAAGGTAGTATATGCATTTTTCTGTTTGGGCAGTATGATAACTAATGATGCCTGACAGAAGATGTAAAATGTAGACTGGCAATGGAAGAAAAGTGTCCTAAAGAAGAGATATTCTTTAACCTCAAATATAGATTTAAGTGTTAGGAACTCCTTTACTGGAGGTAGGGTGAAGGCTCTACTTTTGGCCACTACCCCACTTACAGCCACCTTGATGTCAAAGGTTAATTTTTAAGCTTCTCTGGAATACCAGCCAGTTCTACTATAGATTATTATAAACTTTGTGAAAGGCTCTATTCATTTGTCTACATAATCAATCTTTTGTCTGTTTTTGTTTGGAGACACCATTTTGTGAAATAACCAGTGTTGCAAAAGCTGGGTTTTGCAGGAGTTTTCTTTAAGCACCACGGTTTTTTTTTTTTTTTTTTTTTTTTTTTTTTTTTTTTTTTTTTTTTTTTTTTTTTTTTTAAAATAAAACATCATAAGAAACTTAATCTGTTCAGAGGTAAGATAAGACATTATATTTTCATTTCTTTGAAGTTTTATATCGCTTAGCCTAAAAACACGCTATCAAAAGTATGTGGCCATTAACAGATCCATATTTAGCCCTGGCTCCGTGTTATGGCCATGCATGTGGCCGTAAGTGGAGACATATATGTATCCTGTTTTGGCCACTTCTAAAAACTGATACAAAAACATCAATATTAGTGTTCTGTCCTACATTACACTAGGCTAATTTTATTTAAATAGGCTCATTAAAATATTTTTGGTATTTTTATATCTATATATACCTCATTGTTAGTATTGTCTTGGCATATCATACTAATTTACCTATGCTTGTAAGATACAAAATATGCAATAGGCACTATTCAAATATGCAACTTTCTTTAACTCCATCTTTGTGCATTATTTATAGGAAAAACGAATCAACCAAAGAATAAGAAGTTTCAGTATTCTCCCAGCAAAGTTAAAGATGCTCTAAAGGCTATTGATGAGGGAATGAAGGTTGCTACTGCAAGCAAGTTGTACAAAGTTCCAAGGACAACATTAAGAAACAAAATTTCTGGTGTATCTCCAAAAGAATCTACAGGGCACTGTGGTCCACATTCTGTCTTAGGTGAACAAATTGAAAAAAAAATTGGTCGACTGGGTTTTGGACTGTTCTAGCATGGGATTTCCAGTTACTAAAGAAAATCTCTGTGCATCTGTGCAAAAACTTATTGAGAGTGCAGATATGGAAAGTTGTAAGGCTACATTTACTAACAATCGACCTGGAAAAAAGTGGTGTTATGGATTTCTTATGAGACACAAGGTTCTGTCACAAAAACATGCAGAATATGTCAATAGGGCTAGAGGTTCTGTTACGGAAGAGAAAATAAGAAACTGGATTCACGAAGTATCCATCACTTTAAATGATATGGATGTGTTAAATGACCCAAACAGAACTTTTAATATGGATGAAACTTCTTTTTTTCTGGTTCCTAAATGGGAATTAATCATAGGTCCTCGTGGCCATCATGTTTATGATTAGTCATGTAACTCTGACAAAGATAACGTTACTACATTGTTTGCAGTGAATGCTGCTGGAAAATTTGCTCCTCCATTAACACTGTTCAAATATGCAAGGATTCCAGCATCATTGGTGAAAGCAGCTCCTCCAAACTGGGGCAATGGAAAAACAGAAAATGGGTGGATCACAGGTGAAAGTTTTTTTGAGTATATAACAAATGTATTTGATCCGTTCTTGAAAGAAGCTGAAATTCCCTGGCCAGTAGTAATATTTTTAGATGGGCACTGCTCTCATTTGACACTTCATTTGAGCAGATATTGTAGGGAAACTCAGATCATTCAAGTTGCTCTCCATCTCAATTCTACACACATCTTGCAACCATTAGATGTAGCTGTCTTTGGACCTATGAAAAAAATGTGGAAGAAGATTGTTCAGAAATGGCGTTTTGAAAATAATGGCACTGAAATTTCAAAATCTGATTATCTTCCGTTCTGTCACAAATTATTACAGAACCTAAAATGGTGGCAAATATTTGTGCTGGTTTCAGGGCAACTGGTCTGTTTCCATTTAATGTGAACAATGTAGATTACAGCAAGATAGTTGTTCGTAGTACACCAGCATCAGCCACAGTTCAGACAAGTGAGGAACTTCAGAGACATTTCTCATATATAGAAAAGCAGATTGATCCTGTCCTTCTAGATGAGTTCAGAGCAACCAAGAGAAGGAATAATGAGTGGGAAGGAAATCAAGAAACATTATTACTTTTCAAGTTCTGGAGAAAAATATCTGATGAGGTTGAAATGCATGGTGCTAGTGGTAACACTGATGACATTCTGACAGATAGCATAGCGCCTCCCTCTGAAGATAATCAAACAGAGAATGTTTCACAAAACACAGACAGACTTAATCCTTCATGCATTGAAAATGTTTATAATATTGACATATCTTCAACACGAAGCAGCATTTTACAGAATTCAGATATTCCTTCAACACCCACCAACAGTCTTATTCCTGCAGATATATCAACAACCCCCAACAGTAATTCACATAGTTCAGGTACTCCAACATCCAACCACAGTCCATCTTCAGTGCGTATCCAAGTGACACCACCAAAATCATTAGCGACAGTTTTTGAAAGTGTCATCACTTGGCCAGAACCCAAACAACGAGGCACAAAGAGGAAGAAAGAACATACACCCACTGTTGTGACTAGTGACAAGTGGGTGGAATATCATGAACTGAAGGAAAAAGAGAAGCAGGAGAAGGAGCAGGAAAAAAGGAAGAGAAAAGCTATGAAGGAGTTAAAGTCCAAAGAGCAGCACTTGGCATTCCAATTTAAAAAAGGGGAAACAAGAAACAGGCAAGAGTTAAGTTATAGGCCAACAAGTTCTTCCGAGGAAGAAGAATGGACAGACAGTGGAAGCAGTTTAGATGACTACGCAGAAGGAGAAACTATCTTCGAGTGAGAATTTGAAAGCAGGGGACTTTATTTTGGTAAAATTTAGTTTAAGAGGAAATAGAAGAACAGGATCTGCAATTTTTAAGTATGTATCTGTAATTTTGAAAGTGCTTTCTGACTCTGAATATGAAATTCAGTGCCTAAAAAGTTCTAATGTTCAGAAAACTTGTTTTGAATACATTGAAAATGATGTTTCGACTACAACGGGTGAAGATATTATAGGGAAACTGCCAGGTCCAGTCTTGATGCAAGAAGGACGTTCATTAAAAACAAAGTTCCCCAGTTCCGTTAATACTGGTGAGAAATAAACTTGTCTGGAAGTTGATTTAATAATTACTGGGACAATACTTTGCCTAATGATTTTTTTTTCTCTGTTCATTCAATTTCTGTACCTTTTACCTATTTGATGTATGTTTGTTGTCTTATATACTTGTAGAAAGCACAAATTACTTTCTGGTACATGGACTGACAATTATTTTAGCCATAGTTTTTTTTATAATATGAAGTGGCCATAAGTGGGGAAACAACTGGCCATAGCTAGGGTTAACATGGCCAAAACTGGGGAAATGCGCCATTTATTTTTCAATATTTTTTTCTGCTTTTGTTATACAACTTAGAATATTTGTTTTTACATGGTTTTAATGTGTAGACGTTGAAGCAATAGATACGATTTTTTGAAGTAATTTGTATACTTTCTTCCTATACTAAAAATGTGATGTATCTCGAATTGCCCTTAATGTGGCCATAACTGGGGCCTCGACCCTAATTGTCTGAAGTTTACCCTTGTATGGAAGTGAAACATGGATGATAAATAGTTCAGACAAGAAGGGAGTAAAAACTTTTGAAATGTGGTGCTATAGAAGAGTTCTGAAGCTTAAGTCAGTAGATCATGTAAACAATGAGAAGGTACTGAACAGAGTTGTGAGAAAAGAAATTTGTGGCACGTTTTGCCTAAGGAAGGGATCTGTTGATAGACATCAAGGAATCACCAATTTAATATTGTTGAGGGAAACCATGACATGAATACAGTTAACAGGTTCAAAAAGATGTTGGTTGCTGTTGTTATTCAGAGATGAAGGGGATTACACAGGATAGAGTAGCACGGAGAGCTGACCATGACAACAATAGTCATACACCAACTGCCTTGGGTGTATCTCATTAGTTGTTTGACTGCTTCTCAGTGAGTTTTTTGAAAATACTGAAGTTAAATCTTGTTCCAACCCCATAGCATATGCAATGTGTGGTGTTACATCTTGAGCCAAATATAAGAATGAACCTGTGGCTTCCTGATATGAAATGGGATGTAACATAAGTTCTTCCTCATCTGTCAATTTTTCTTCACATTTATGTAGTTTCAAACCAGGTTTCATTGGATGTGCAACCAGACTGCAATCTTCCATAACATACAATATTTCTTGAATAGTCCACTGCATATTTGCTTTGATTGATGCTAATTGTCCTCAGTTTGCTGGTTCGTTTTACTTTCTTCCCAAGACACCAACTGAGCTCACCAAAATCTCTCATTAATTAATTCTTTCTTGTACTTATTATTTCTGTTCAAGAAGATGATCAAATTGTTTGCAAACAGCCAGAATGAGTATATAACACAGTAAATGGACTGATCATATTCTGACTTATTTAGGTTCAATTTGTGTAGTATTATGTCTTTAACTTCTGATTCCAAATGCGTGAAGCCCGCTTTCTTTAGTTTGTAAACCATCATCTCCTTCCCCTTTTCACCTAGTGTTCAGGATCATGAATTTATACTTCTTCAATGAGATCACCCTACAGAAATATTGTCTGAAGATCCATGGGTTCAGTGTCAAGACAAAATTCAGCTGCTAAAACTTATCAGGGCACATCGTGAAGAATGATTAACAACAGACAAAAATGTTTCATCAGTGTTCATTCTTGGTATTTGAGAATAACCCTTTGCGACAAAATGAGCCTTCATAATGTTCAGTTTCATCATTTGACATTTGTTTGATCTTGAGTACATGTTTAGTATTGTCTATAAACCTCGTGGTAAATTCATCAAAGTGCAGATCTCATTTTTCAGTAATGACTCATATACATCATTTAACACTTTCTTCCATTTTCCTTAGTTATTCCAGTACATTGTTTTTTTTATATGAATGTGGCTCAAGGTCACTAGCAAAACAAGCAAAATCATCAATAAAATAAATGAGGTTTGATTTTCTTGCCCATGATTATTTTTTAATTTCAGACAGCACTAGATCTGCATTTGATTGATCAGTTTTCCCATTGACATTGTCAGTCAGCGTCCACTCACTGCAGCTTTGTGCTAATTTGAGATAAACTGCATTTCTATTAACATCAGCATATGGTGTTTCTGCTTTTTTGAGGATGTTAGGTAATGATGCTGACTGAGCACACATCATAGCTTCTACTTATGTACCTGGGCCCATTCCATTATTGTCAGTTTGAATTACTGTTATTGACATTTTTCTAGCATTTGCATTTTGAATTTTCAATGAACTGCACATCGAGGACCTCCACAATTGTCTTTGGCGAATTTGTGGCTATGAAATAGTATGTCTTGGAAATCTTCACAATATTTGACATCATTTTTGTTGTATATACCACACAATACACCATCAAACAATAAGCACAATCCACTTCTTGTCATTGGACTAACTCACAGCAGCTTTTATTGAAGTCCTGGAACATACACAGTGTCATTAATAGTTATCTGCATATTCTTATGATCAGCAGTAACTTAAAGATGAACATTGCCCTCTGTGATTGCTGTTATCTGCTGCTGTAATTTTTGCAATTGTGGTCAATTCAGAATTGTTGAATGAGGGTCTCTCTCATTCATCTTTTTTTTTTTTTTTTTTTTTTTTTTTTTACACTCATTTGCCAAACAACCAGTTTTGTGGCTAGGGCTGGAATACATACGAATTTTCTACTCTCAGTTACTTTGGCACTCCCCGATAGTGCTTGCAGAATTATTTACAGTAGGAGCAAATTTCTGCTGATAGTTACTGTCTGATAGTTACTTGCCAGTACTTCTTGTGTGTGTCTGAGAGTCTTGCAAGAGCAGATACAGCAGGGCGAGAGTGTTTGTGGAAGCTGAGAGATCACTCTCTGTGAGATTTTTCTGTCACAGTTCTGGAGAGATGGAAGAGGTTACAATGGAAGAGCATAGGGCTGCAACAGCACTGCATTCTTAAAAAAAACATATGTGACACTGTTTGTGTTGGATAACAGAGCTTATTAGGTAACTGAATGATTTTGGAGCATGCAAGTATCTCTTTGTAGTACTTGTGATTGAAGATTCAGGACATTACTGAAATTTTAATAGAATGATAGTGATGGAGATGTAAATAATATTCATTATTATTCTGCCCCAGTGTTGCCAAGCTAGATACTACTATGTGTAAATCCACACACACAAACTGCTTGTGATGATATTTCTATCATCAGGTACTTTTATTCTCTTCAATATTTGATCAAGTCACAATTACGATGAAATAACACTACACTTTATTTTATCATGATACACCTACTCGTTCAAAATGCAAATAGGGCTGATACCTGATCAATGAAGCATTTCCAGACATTATTTTTTTTTTTTTGAATGATTTTACTTGTATTTACTTAAGGAACCATTCATAAATTTCTGAAAGTCACCTATTCAACACAAAATATAATAATATAATCAATAAATAACTACATCATATAAAATTGTAGCTACAGCGTATTATGTAAAGCTAAATGGCAATCCCCAGAACCATGGATCTCATTGCTGTTGGGGTAGATTGCATGCCTCAGTGATACAGTTAGTACCGGTGCCGCAAGTGCAACCACAATGGAGTTGTGTCTGTTGGTATGACAAACAAATGTGTTGTTTTTGAAGAGGAGCAGCAGTCTTATCAGTAGTTGCAGGGATAACAGTCTGAATGACTGACTGATCTGGTCTTGTAACACCAACCAAAACAGCCTTACTGTGCTGATACTGTGAATGGCTGAAAACAAGGGGAAACTACAGCTGTAATGTTTTGTGATGGCATGCAGATCTACTATGTGGTTACATGATCATGCATCCTGTTGGGTAAAATATCTCCCTTTCAGATCTTTGAGCAGGCACTACTCAGGAGGATTCTTCGTCAGGAGTAACAAAACTGGCATTCTATGGATAGGAGTGTGGTATGTTAGATCCCTTAATAATCAGACAGGTAGGTTAGAAAATTTAAAGAGGGAAATGGATAGGTTGCAGTTAGATATAGCAGGAATTAGTGACGTTTGGTTTAAGAGTCATGAACGATGGTTGTATACATGGAACAGGCATGGAGACACCAGATGGTTTCAGATTGGTTATATAATGGTAAGACAGAAATTTTGGAACCAGATCTTAAATTGTAAGACATGTCCAGGGGCAGATGAGGACTGTAACCACAATTTATTGAATATGAACTGCTGATTAGGAGGGAAGAAATTGAAAAAACTTAGGAAATTAAGGAGATGGGTATGATAATGCATTTTTCATAGTTAAAAAGAACACAGGTACTGCAGTGTTTACAGCCATTATGAGATATATGAAATGTATTCCCAGTTATGAATACGAACAACCATCAGCTGTATAAGGGACTGACAACAATGAAAATTTGTGCTGGGTTGAAACTCGATCCCGGATTTCCCACTTCATGCAAGTGGTCACATTAACTGCTTTAGCTATCTGTACATGACTCATGGCCAGACCCAAACTTCCTTATGTCATTGTTCTGGTGTCACATCCTATACTTGCACACTCATTATCTAATTCCAGTACATCCTTGCATTACATGCATACATGTATGTCTGAAGGGACATTGCATCATTCTTCTGAATCGTATTCTGCAATATCTTATTCATCCTCCAATACTTTCAGTTGAAGTGTACTCTGTTGTATGGGAATTGCATAAAGTATCTACAAGTACAAGCTTAACGCAAGAACAATTACATATGGTAGTTTGTGTATGGCTGTGAGCTCCGCGTGTATAGCCAAAGTGGTTGAGGTGACAGCTTATGTAAAGCAGAAAACCTACATTAGAGTCCTGGTCTGGCACAAATTTTCATTGTCATCATTCCTGTATACAGCTGATAGTTGTTTGTGTTCATTACAATGATGTATAAATTTCATGTAAGGAGGTAAGTTGAAAGAACCAGAGGTTGTTGAGAGTTTCAGATGGCGCATTGGACAACAATTGACTATAACTGGGAAAAGGTATATGGCAGAAGATGAGTGGGTAGCTTTGCTAGATGAAATTGTGAAGGCAGCAGAGGATCAAATAGGTAAAAAGACAAGGCCTAGTAGAAGTCTTACAGGAGATATTGAATTTAGTTGATGAAAGGGAAAAAAATTAAAAATGCTATAAAGCTGTGAAGACGAGGCATGAGTCGTGCTTGGATAGCTCACTTGCTCGCGAAAGGCAAAGGTCCTGAGTTCAAGTCTCGGTCCAGCACCCGGTTTTAATCTGCCAGGAAGTTTCATATCAGTGCACACTCTGCTGCAGAGTGAGAATCTCATTCTGGAAAAATGCTGTAATTGAAGCAGGCGAAAGGGAATACAAAGTCTGAAAAATGAGACTGACAGAATGTGTAAAATGACTGAGCAGGACAGGCTAGAGGACAAATGTAAGGCAAATACCACCTGCAGGAAAATTAAAGACACTGTTAGAGAAAAGAGAAGCAGACGTATGTCAATGAATAGCTCAGATGGAAATCCAGAATTAAGCAAAGAAGAGTGAAGGTGGAAGGGTCTATACAAGCGATATGAACTGTAAGGTAGTATTATAGAAAGGGAAGAGGATGTAGATAAAGATGAGATGGGAGATATGACACTGCAAGAAGAATTTGACTGAGCTCTGAAAGACCTGAGTCAAAACAAGACCCCTGGAGAAGATGACATTCCATCAGAAATACTGACAGTCTTGGGAGAGCCAACCATGACAAAACTAATAATCTAGTGTGCGAGGTGCATGAAATATGTGAAATACCCTCATATTTCAAGAAGAATGTAATAACTCCAATTCCAATGAAAGCAGGTGCTGATAGACGTGAATATTAGAGGAATATCAGTTTAATAAACCATGGTTGTAAAATACTAACACAAGTTCCTTACAGAAGAATGGAAAAACTAGTAGAAGCTGAAGTCGGGGAAGGTCAGTTTGGATTCTGAGAAATGTACCAACAGATGAGGCAATACCGACTCTACAATGTACCTTAAAAGAAAGATGAAGCAGGGGCAAAACTACATTCATAGCATCGGTAGACACAGAGATAGCTTTTGGTAGTGATCATTGGAATGCTCCCTTTGAATTTCTGAAGGTAACAGGGATAAAATACAGGGAGTGAAAGGCTGTTTACAACTTGTGCAGAAATCTGATGGCAATTACAAGAGTTGAAGGGCATTAAGTGGAAGCAGTGGCTGAGAGAGGAATGAGACAGTGTTGAAGCCTATTCCCAACAATCTGTACATTGAGGAAGCAGTAAAGGAAACCAAAGAAAAATTTGGGGTAGGAATTAAAGTCCAGGGAGAAGAAATAATAACTTTGAGGTCTGCCGATGAAATTGTAACTTGGTCAGAGCCAGCAAAGGACTTGGAAGAACAGTTTAACAGATTGTAAAGTGTCTTGAAAGGAAGATAAGATGAACTTCAACAAAAACAAAACAACAGTAGTGAAATGTAGTCAAATTAACTCAGATGATGTTGGGGGTATTAGATTAGGAAATGAGACACTTCAAGTAGTAGATGATTTTTGCTGTTTTTGCAGTAAAATAAGTGATGATGGCCAAAGTAGAGACTGTGAAATGTAGACTGGCAATGGCCTGAAAAGTGATTCTGAAGAAGAGAAATTGACATCAGATATACATTTATGTTCTAAACAGTGGAATCTCCAGGTAGGAATATCGACTATGTGGGAAATGACAGATTGCTACTTTTGTAAAGAAGACACATTGAGTTGTGGAATTCCAGCACGAGATGCCGGAGTTGGTGGTCGTGTATGCTTCTTGATTTTGTGAATGGTGTATGTCACTTTTTTACTGATGAAGGCTGTGGCCAAAAGGTCTATGTAAGTGTCTTTTAATTGTGCCTTTCTGCAACTTGACGTGTCCTTTTTTTTTTAAGTAGCTATCTTCATTTTCCTGGATTTAAGTGTTAGGAAGTCTTTTCTGAAGATATTTGTGTGGAGTGTAACTATGTATGGAAGTGATACATGGATGATAAATGGTTTAGACAAGAATACAAGTTCTTGAAAAGTGGTGCTAAAGATATTGAATGTGTAGATCCCATAAGTAATGAGGAGGAACAGAGTAGAATTGGAGAGACAAGGAATTTGTGACACAACCTGACTAAAAGGAGGGATCAGTTGATTGGACATGTTCTGAGATTTCAAGGGATTGCCAATTAATACTGGAGAGAAGTAGGGGGGGGGGGGGGGGAGGGGGAGTGTTAAAAATCATAGTAGGAGACTAAAAGAGGGGTACAGTAAGAAGATTCAGAAGGATGTAGGTTGCAGTAGTTATTCAGAGGTGAAGAGGCTTGCACAGTATAGAGCAGCGTGGAGAGCTGCATCAAACAAGTCTTGGGCTGAAGACCACAACAACAAATGGCAATTTTCTGAGTTGCAAAACAGTTACTTTCAAACATAACTCCACTTATTCCTCTATGTTAGTTAAGCTATGTTATATAACTACATACCATGCTGATTTCCTTACATTTAGGATATTCTGGTAAGTTTCTTCTTCTGTGGTTGTGTTAAAAGCTGTAGTCATTTTAGCCAACAAAATTTGCTTCTTATCTCAGTTCCCTTAGTCTTTAGCTGTACAACCTGTACAACCCACAATGCTGGCCTTTCCTCATACATATTACAGGGTGTATACGACCCGGGACAACTGGGAGATCCGGGAAAAACCTGGGAATTTTTTCATCCAGGAGAAAACCGGGAATTTTTTCATCTGGGAGAAAACCGGGAATTTTTTAGAATTCTGGGAATTTTTCATTTTTTTAGTTCTTAGTTAAATTTTTGTAACTTTGACTGGTAAGAACCAGTACTCTAACAAAGAATATTACTGTATCTTGCTACAGCAGAATAATACTGCAGCAACAAAACACAAACGAGAGAAAAAAAAAGATAAGAAAAATTAAGTTGCAAAGGAAATGCACTATACACAAGAACAAAACACAGTGCTCATACAAGCGACTGCCAACAGCAAAGTGTGTCAAAGGCTTTAGGAAGACTATGCAACATTTCATAACAACAAATTGCCTCCGACGAGCGTGACGTCACAACAGTTCACATTAAATTCGTTGCAACAGTTGTGAGCCAGCTTATGAGCATGTGCAGATGAGTCGGGTATGAGTAGTACCTTCTCCCGCTTCTGGCTACAGAAGTGTGGCAGTTAGCTGTATAAGCAATAGCAGCAAGCAGCCAGATGCTACCCGGAAAAATTTTACTGGTGCACCTAAGCTGCCAGATTCACATATGCGCAACAGGCTCGGAACTAGGGGGCTGGGGCAAACCAGGGTATCTGCCGCAGGTGGCAGTTTCAGAGGGGCGGTGGCACCAAATTCATATTATTCAGGAAAAATATCTTGTTTCACAAAGCACCAAGCATCCAGCACATGTTGGTCTATCGATTGCTCATATGATTTTGAACGCATCCCTGTTGGTTTTTGAACATTTTTGATCAAATTCTAAGTTGATTTCTGAATGAATGGTAAGTTGATTTTTGAATGTGTGCATAGTGTACATGATGTCTCTGCCAGGGGAATCCCCCTCACATCTAGGAATAAACTTTCCTGCAGACAAAAGGGGACGGGTCCATACGAGCTGAGCGAATAAAGCCGAAAGGGTGAATGGCAATCGCTGTTTATGTGGTTGACTGGGTTCGCAAATGATCAGCGCTGTTATAATTCCTAGCAAATTCCATAGATTCAGACTACCAGAGTGGAAATAAACGACTAACAGGAATAACAGGTAACAAAGATTACATATTGTCTTTTCCGTGTATCCAAGAAAATGAAATTTTGACAGAAAATTTTTGGCCAGACCCCTACACTACTAAGGGGCAGTTATACAACCCCCGGCTAGAAGTTGCTAAAGTTCTATTCTGGGAGTAGTGCGGGAAATGTGTTGTACGTACATGTAATAATGCCTAACTGTTGCGGATATGTGAACAAACATTTTCCGGCGTGCATAGTGGCGCGCGAGATATGATGTGCAGAGTGCATTAGACTCTATGGAATATTAATGTTCTGTGTCTGTTGATGGGGGAATGTAATACAAATTGGTAGTCAAATGTATTAATATGTGTTGTGCAAATAAAGCATAAGCTTATTTTGTCCCTTAAATTGTGTTACCTGCCATTTAGCTGCCTTAACCGGCATAAACTACAATGCGGGATAACTAAACTGGCGATTGTGGCTGGGTTAGTGAAGTTAACCAGAGAATAAATGTGGACACTGTCAGCAATAGTTACAGAATTAGTTGATGACAAGATTCTTAGAACGAGAAGAAACGGGGACTCACACAAATTACGGAAGAATACGACGATTCCAAATTTATATAAAAATTTCGTAATACTACTTTTCAATCTCATGCTTCAGAAGCTAGAGAGTATGAATGAAATGTGAAACTATTTCCTAACATAAAACGTTTTGCTTTTAGTAGGCCTAATAGGCATCTGATATTGGTACTTCGTGAATTATATTCCGTCGTGTTATAAAAATAACCATTTGAGCCAAAACAGTCTCGTTTATTTGGTGTATGTAACAATTACTGCAATATTAGGCAGGCCTATTTCGTTTTATCTAGCAGACAGTGACAAAATACACGCAATCAGATCAAGAAACCGCACCAGTCTTGGGTGCTATTTGTATTAACAGCTTTTCTAGCATTAGACAAAGACAGACATTTCATTTTTTGATATAGCAAAATGTTGATGAACTTTGATGAGGTAATACATTCTTTCCCAGAAAGGAAAGTACGCCATATAAAGCTGTGGCAAGATTAGGGAGGAAAAAAAAAGCTACAACTTGAGGACTGAAGAAATGTGTACTGTCTTGCTTGTCTCTTGTCTTTACTCGTTTTATGTATCATATATTTAATTTTATGCCAGACAAAACAGCAAGTTAGTAGCTAATAGGCAGTAAAGACTGCAAATTTTCTGAAGAGTTCTTGTTCTGCCAGATACAAATAATCCCATCCAGCATTAATAGCGAGATTTTTTAAAGAGAGGCAGGATGTCAGACCGACCGACTGGGAGCAGGAGAGGCACCACATGACATTTTAATTTCCGCTGGCCGGAATATAGTTTGATTGCACCCATTACAAAATATTACACATTTGAATTCCACAGAGCGTAATACAGAGACGTTTGATTTTGTTCCCTCGAACATATGTGTTTTACGTATCAGACTCTTCAGAAGGATGTGCACTACAAAATGAAGATATTTTTTATATTTTTGTCGTCCTACCCCAAACACTCGAGGGAGGGGCAGCACCACTATCTGATATTGTCCTGGTTTGGAAATATCGTAGATACAGACCTGATGCACAGAGCAGTCTTGAGTTGTAGTGGGGAGGTGGTAGTCACCACATGACCCGTGTTTACGTTAAGTGATTTTATTGTTTCCTCTTTGTTTATTTCTCTAATGTCAGATGAAAATAAAAAGTATTTCTGTGGCTGCGAGCTATCAAGTGAATTAAAATACATTCACATAATTACAGAAGGCTAAAATATATTATTAGTTTCAGATTTTATTTTGTTTCCGCTTTTCTTACAGTCAAGTGTTAATCGCCTTGCAGAACAATGAAGTTATTTTTGTTGGTTTGTTAAAGAAATTTGACTTTCATTAATCTTTTCTGCTGAGGCCAATTTATTTTAAACGAAATGTTTAATTCCACACCATTGGCTAGTTTCAACTGTTCGCTGCATTTCAAGTTCACATCTTCATCTTCTAGCATGTATGGTATTATGCCATAATAAAGGACCAAACAAGAGATAATGCGGTACTGGCACTCCAAGAAAATTTACATCTGAATCTGGACAAATGAATGTGCACTTTAAACTGAATTATGCATTTTAGTATGGTTCACAAAATTTCCATGCTCTTGGAGTATCCTCTAATGTCATGTTTCTTTTATGACATAATGTAAAAATTTTTAATGTTTTACATGTACGAACGTACGGGCTTCTTGTGTCATCGTAGCTGCACAAGTGCAGCGATGCCTGTCCTCTGGTGCAACTGTTGAAACTAATCTATTTCCACCATGTCATGGGCAAATATTCCGAATGGTTGTTTGAAAAGCTTTATTTTCAAGTAAAATAAATTTCCTTTTACACAAGATGGATTCTGTGTGTGACTGTCCAGTGAATTTCTTAAATCACAGAGCGTTTGACTCTCATTCAAAAATCAGATCTTTGAGGACAACCATTTAGAATATTTTTGAGCCCAGAAGGCCAGACATTTATGTTGTTTTTAAAAATTTTACTGGCAAATTTGTGTGATGTAGCTTAAAGTGTAACACGTGCAAAAAAATCAATATTATGTGTGAAAGCTTAGCTTCTCTTGCAGCTCATTAATTGTAGAGACCAACATTATAGGTGAAAGCTTTTATTTTCTTGTAGCAACACTATGTATAGTAATTTAAACCATTAGGTTTTCCTATTTGTGTGTTCACGCTACTTATCAGTGTTGTTGCTATTGGCTGACTGCATCACGTGTCCTATGCTCTGAATATCCACTGTCATTGGTTGGCGAGATCGCTTGAGATGAGCTACGACTGGCTTACAAAAGCAAATCGCAATCTTGATTTCAATCCTTCGGAAAGTAACATACGGTGTTTCTTGGAATTCGAAAATATGAAAATATTCAGTGTACATGTGGCTGCACATCAGACATCATTCCAAAATGTGTTTTATCCCCTGAGTTTCATTTTCTAAAGTGCCAGGAAATTCTACGCTGGTATATAAAATCACAACCATTGAAAGGATTGATAAGTTTTACAGTTCTGAGGATAGGTATACTGTTACTTAACATGGAAAAAATGTATTTTCATCTGGGAGAAGGTGTATTTTCAACCGGGAAATCCGGGAATTTTTTCCCTCGTCCATGGATACACCCTGTATTAATTAAATGCATTAACAATCTTAGTCCATTTCCTGGAAACTTGCTACATCACATTTTTTGCTGACACATCACTTGCATTCACTTCACAGTGCATATTCATATGATAGTATTTTCAGCAGTCCTGAAAATTCCGGTACATGCCCACAGAGCAGTTTGTCGCAGTGGTAATGTGAAGAATTCACATTTTTGTTTTAACATGGGATTGAGTCTCTTCAGTGACAGATTTTTTTTTTTCGCCTTGTAGCTCTGCAGATGATGAAGAAATTGATGATGAGATAAAAGAAATTATTCAGGTAGTGAAGGGAGTTGAAAATTTAATAGTCATGGGTGACTGGAATTCATCAGTAGGAAAAGGGAGAGAAGAAAACATAGTAGAAGAATATGGATTGGGGCTAAGAAATGAAAGAGGAAGCCACCTGGTAGAATTTTGCACAGAGCATAACTTAATCATAGCTAATACTTGGTTTAAGAATCATAAAAGAAGGTTGTATACATGGAAGAACCCTGGAGATACTAAAAGGTAAGACAGAGATTTAGGAACCAGGTTTTAAATTGTAAGACATTTCCAGGGGCAGATGTGGACTCTGACCACAATCTATTGGTTATGAACTGTAGATTAAAACTGAAGAAACTGCAAAAAGGTGGGAATTTAAGGAGATAGGACCTGGATAAACTGAAAGAACCAGAGATTGTACAGAGTTTCAGGGAGAGCATAAGGGAACAATTGACAGGAATGGGGGAAAGAAATACAGTAGAAGAAGAATGGGTAACTTTGAGGGATGAAATAGTGAAGGCAGCATGGGATCAAATAGGTAAAAAGACGAGGGCTAGTAGAAACCCTTGGGTAACAGAAGAAATATTTAATTTAATTGATGATAGGCGAAAATATAAAAATGCAGTAAATGAAGCAGGCAAAAATGAATACAAACGTCTCAAAAATGATATCAACAGGAAGTGCAAAATGGCTAACCAGGGATGGCTAGAGGACAAATGTAAGGATGTAGAGGCTCATCTCACTAGGGGTTCGATAGATACTGCCTACAGGAAAATTAAAGAGACCTTTGGAGAAAGGAGAACCACTTGCATGAATATCAAGAGCTTTGATGGAAACCCAGTTCTAAGCAAAGAAGGGAAAGCAGATAGTTGGAAGGAGTATATAGAGAGCCTATACAAGGGTGATGTACTTGAGGACAATATTATGGAAATGGAAGAGGATGTAGATAAAGATGAAATGGGAGATACGATACTGCGTGAAGAGTTTGACAAAGCACTGAAAGACCTGAGTCAAAACAAGGCCCCCGGAGTAGACAACATTCCATTAGAAGTACTGACAACCTTGAGAGAGCCAGTCCTGACAAAACTATACCATCTGGTGAGCAAGATGTATGAGACAGGCGAAATACCCTCAAACTTCAAGAAGAATATAATAATTCCAATCCCAAAGAAAGCAGGTGTTGACAGATGTGAAAATTACCGAACTATCAGTTTAATATGTCACAGCTGCAAAATACTAACGTGAATTCTTTACAGACGAATGGAAAAACTGATAGAAACCAACCTCGGGGAAGATCAGTTTGGATTCTGTAGAAATGTTGGAACACGTGAGGCAATACTGACCCTACGACTTATCTTAGAAGAAAGATTAAGAAAAGGAAAACCTAAATTTCTAGCATTTGTAGACTTAGAGAAAGCTTTTGACCATGTTGATTGGAATACTCTCTTTCAAATTCTGAAGGTGGCAGGGGTAAAATACAGGGAGCGAAAGGCTATTTACAATTTGTACAGAAACAAGATGGCCGTTATAAGAGTCGAGGGGTATGAAAGGGAAGCAGTGGTTGGGAAGGGAGTGAGACAGGGTTTTAGCCTATCCCCAATGTTATTCAATCTGTATATTGAGCAAGCAATAAAGGAAACAAAAGAAAAGTTCAGAGTAGGTATTAAAATCCATGGAGAAGAAATAAAAACTTTGAGGTTCGCTGATGACATTGTAATTCTGTCAGATACAGCAAAGGACTTGGAAGAGCAATTGAACGGAATGGACAGTGTCTTGAAATGAGGGTATAAGATGAACATCAACATGATAATGGAATGTAGTCAAATTAAATCGTGTGATGCTGAGGGAATTAGATTAGGAAATGAGACACTTAAAGTAGTAAAGGAGTTTTGCTATTTGGGGAGCAAAATAACTGATGATGGTCAAAGTAGAGAGGATATAAAATGTAGACTGGCAATGGCGAGGAAAGCGTTTCTTAAGAAGAGAAATTTGTTGACTTCGAGTATTGATTTAAGTGTCAGGAAGTTGTTTCTCAAAGTATTTGTATGGAGTGTAACGATGTATGGAAGTGAAATGTGGATGATAAATAGCTTAGACAAGAAGAGAATAGAAGCTTTCGAAATGTGGTGCTACAGAAGAATGCTGAAGATTAGATGGTTTGATCACATAACTAGTGAGGAGGTATCGAATAGAATTGGGGAGAAGAGGAGCTTGTGGCACAACTTGACTAGAAGAAGGGATCGGTTGGTAGGACATGTTCTGAGACATTGAGGGATCACCAATTTAGTATTGGAGGGCAGCGTGGAGGTTAAAAATCATAGAGGGAGACCAAGAGATGAATACACTAAACAGATTCAGAAGGATGCAGGTGACAGTAGGTACTGGGAGATGAAGAAGCTTGCACAGGATAGAGTAGCATGGAGAGCTGCATCAAACCAGTCTCAAGATTGAAGACCACAACGACAACAACAACAGTTTTTTAATTCTGCCTATGATGTTTTATGTTCTTTGTTGTGTTGCTTTGTTTAAATGTAGAACTTTCATAATCATGCTGTTCCTGTAGGAGGTAAAACAGGCAATTTTTTCACTCAGAAACACGCCACAGCCACAAATTATGGCTCAAAACATGCAGATTAGTGGATACTATTATATAATAGATGCACTAGTATGGCAAAATATACACTGCCAAAAAAAATTAGTACATCTCGAAAGACAACATTGATTTTGATCCAATCATGGCATATGATACCAGGGAGATAAGACACCCTGTGATAGTTCAGAACCCCACTCATAATGAAAATGTATTGGAGCTAAAGACAACAAATATGCCTGACATCTTAGAGTGTGTCCACATTGAAACTGGTATCATTGACCAAGACGCTGTTGTGGCAGCAGTGATTACCAAAGTTCAAAGGCCAACTAAAACAAGTAGAAAGATATATATGTTCAGTAAAATAGATAAAAAGAAGCAGTAGTGTCATACCTCGATAATTCAAACTTCCAGTGCTGGGAAGGAGCATATAGAGGAACAATGGCTCAAGTTTAAAAAAATAGTTGGCTGTGCACTGGTTAGAACATAGGGCTATAGATAGAGATATGCTGAATGAAACCCATTTGGCTGTCATGAGAGGATTGTGTGAAGCATAGCAGCATATTGTCAAATGATCTTTCATAGAATCCAAACATATTGTGGCTACATGTAAAGACTATTAGTGGTACCTAAGTTAGTGTCCAGTCCCTAGCACATGAGATGGGAATTCAAATTGAGGGTAATAAAGCAAAAGCTGAAATGCAGAACTCCATTTTCAAATGTGCCTTTACGAAAGGAAACCCACGAGAATTGCTTCAATTTAAACCTCATACCACTGGAAAGATAAATGAAGTAAGTATTAGTGTCAGTGGTGATGAGAAACAGCTGAAAGCATTTAACCTGCACAAAGCTCCAGAGCCTGATGGAATCCGATTCCATACTGAATTTGCAGATGAATTAGCTCCTCTTATAACTATAATCAATCATAGATCCCTCATACTAAAAGCTGTGTGGAGCAGTTGGAGAAAGCACAGGTCACACCTGGCAACAAGAAGGGTAGTAGAGATGATACATGGAAGTACCATCCAAAAATATGCCTGATATAGATTTGTTGTAGAGTCTTAGAACATGTTCTGAGCTCAAAGAGAATAAGCTATCTTGAACTGAATGACCTCATTTATGTCAAATGGCATGGATTCTGAAAATACTGATCATCTGAAACCCAACTCACAATTTTCTCGCATGACGTTCTGAAAGTTTTGGATGAAAGCAGTCAAGTAAATGCAGTAAGTATCTCTTGATTTTTGAAAAGTATTTGAGTCAGCACCACACATACACTTATTGTCGAAAGTACATTGGTATGTGGTGTCAAGTGAAATTTGTGACTGGACTGATGACTTTTTTGTAGGGAGAATTAAGCATGTTACCTTGGGTGGAGAATCATCATCAGATGTAGAAATAAATTTGTGTGAGCCCCAGGGAACCCTTGCTTTTCATGTTGTGTATTAATGACCTTGCAGACAATAGTAATAGTAACCCCAGACTTTTTGCAGTAGATACAGTTATGTATAATAAAGTACTATAAATATTCAGTCAGATCTTGATAAGGTTTCAAAGTGGTACAAAGATTGGCAACTTGCTTCAAATGTTCAGAAATGTAACACTTCTCAGGATGAAAAAAACATAGTATCCTATGACCGTAATATCGGTGAATCACTGTTGGAATTAGTCAACTGAAACAAACACCTAGGTGTAACATTTTCTAGTTATATGAAATGGAATGATCACATACACACAGTTGTGGGTAAAGCAGGACATAGACTTTGGTTCACTGGTGCAATCAGTCTACAAAGGAGACTGATTGCAAATCACTTATGCAATCCATTCTGGAATGTAGGTCAAGTGTGTGGGAACCATACCAAATTGGACTAACAGGTGATATTAAACATATAAGAGAAGGGCAACGTGATGGCCACAGATTTGTTTGACACATAGGAGAGTGCCAGAGAGTTGCTGAAGAAACTGAACTGGCTGGCTCTTGAAGATCTTGGGGATCGTGAGGCCAAGATTTGAATAATTATAGCATACACAGAGGTATTCAGTCATTCTTCCTGTGCTCCATACATGAATGGAATGGGAAGAAACCATAATAATTGGTACAATGGGACATACTCTCTGACATGCACTACATGGTATTTTGCAGAGTATAGATGTAGATATAGGTATGGATCCACAACCCTTACAGTGACTCCAACACTGAGTCAAGAAGATGGTCTTTTGTGGAGTACATGGACATATCAGGATAGAGGGGAATGACAAATCTGACATGACAAATCAGATAAAGAAGCATGTAGGGATGGTGTATGTTGACATACCATCTCCTTAGACTGAATGTTTGGAGGTGACAATCAACAAATTGTAGTCACTCACATTGATCGCATAGGCGTGGTGGACCTCATGCTAGCCACACTAATGGAAGGAGGTGCTGTTCTCCAGACTGTGCATGGGACATAGCTCTTTTGCTCTTTCTGCCGAAGGATCCACCACTGTGTGAAGTTCTTGGTGTACGACTTTTGGTTCAGCAAATCTTGGCAAAATGTGTTTTGTATACTGACATCAGGGCAGCCCTCGTTTTGGCCGGAGATCTACACACCATCTTTCGCGGCTCTGACGTTAGTGTCACATCTGTTTTGAAGTTTTGTGAACTGTTGGCCCTCATCCCTAAAGTGGTGGGTAGGGTGGGTTGTCTTTAATGCATTGTAAAGAATCCTGCCAGTTTGCTCATTATCAGAAATGAATGCTTCAAGCAGTCCAGGGTCTTAAATGACCCATGCGAGAAAAACTGCTCGCGCTGCTGCTACAGCATTGAGAGTGCTTCCTCGAAAAACTCACTGCACTAGCTGCAGTGTGTCCATTTTTCCTCCAATTTTACATGAAACCTTTATGTTATAGTTGCATGCACTATACTTATTAATAAAAGAAATAAATTTCCTATATTAGTGCATGGTGACTGCGAGCACTTTGTGAATGTAACCATATAGAATGCCTAATAAATTTCTTTATTACGCTGTTTTAGCTATTGCCATCATTGGATATTTGCAATTAAGATTAAAGGAACATAAAGAGCTACAGGTATTCTTGATACATCAAGCTACAAAACAAGAAAAGTAAAAAAGATAAAAAATATTATTAAAACTACACTCACCAAAAAGCTTACGTGATGCAAAACAAGTTTTATTATCAGTATTAAGAAACCATGCCTAATCAGGGCATCAACCTACAATTTGACTCAAAAAATTATGGAAAGATATAAGCTGTAGCTGACAGGTTGCATTCATGTAGGTGGCATTGCCATCAAATTATATTTATTTTTTCTTAACTTTGTTCTTTAAAAAGAAGACCAATAGTCTGTAAATGAAAACATTTAATGTCTAATTACGATAAAACATGATTTAAATGAGTATAGTTGCATTCTCATAAAATTGGAAATGGACTAATTGCAGCCATCTGAAAAGCTAATTTTATGACTAAGCAAATACATCTATTTAAATCACGTTTAATAATCTGACTTTGAATGAATGTGATTTAAAGAGTATACATCTTTTTATGTATATGAAGGGGAGATAAAATAAAATCAGAAGACAATGTCCCTTATACTAGCACCACCTCGTTGGCTAGAAATTACATCTTTGTATAAAGCAAACAGATTACATTTTCAATGTTTCATCTTTTGTAGCTTGTTGTTATGTAATGAACAGCTGTTGATCTTCATTTGCCTTTAATAGTAATTGAAGACATCTGATGATCACAGTAGTGGAAACAGCATAATAAATAAATAAATTAATTAAGCAATCTGGTCAAAATCCTTGACGGACTGTGATGAAGGACGCTTGATAGTATTCCAGCTGCCAGGCACACTGTACAACAGCCAACAGGGCTGTTTGATATTGTATAGCAAACTCTTATGTGCTATTGTAATGTGTGCTTTGAGTTGGTAGCTGTAACTTTGAACATTTCCTGTCAGCTTAGCTTGTTGCCATATGGTGGAACTTATTTATGTCAGTAGAAAGTATTTCTGACCATTTGGAGTATATTGTAGTGATGCTGTGCAAATGTAACACTTGTTCCTGTATCATGTAGATGTGAATATTGAATGAAGGGTGAGAAATTTTAGTTTTTAGAACCAGCGATTTCTTCATGTGGCAAAAGAGATAAAAAGAGTTGAAAATATATAGTATTGTAAAAAATTAGTGTATGATTTGCAACACATGTTGAGATAGATAATAGGTGGTAAGTCTGTCTCCCTTCTTCTTTTTTATTAATTTTTTCTAGGATATTGGTGGGTACTCTTTAATTGGATAATAATGCATGTGTACCTTAAAACCATGATGTGTACAATGTTACTTCCATTATTAAATGATTAATATATCTATGCTATTATGAAAATGTGTGTAAGTTCCACATCTCCTAATCCACTGAACTGATTTCAACCGAAATTGGTACACATATCACTTACTGTCTTACACGATCCACAGTGGTGGTAAGAACCATCTATCTCGCAAAAGAGTGGAGCTGAAAAAGAAGTGTAACTCATGACTCAAATAGCCAGACTGTCTTCATCTGGTATTTGAGAATGAAAGCCCTCAGTGACTTACAAACAAATTTGCACATAGTTTCAAAATTTTATATTTGTTTCCTGCTGAAATGATTTAAGCAAAAACGTTTTCTCACTTGCTCATTTTCGCAGTTTGAGCAGCAAGGCTGTCACATCAGGGATGATCATTTATTGTAGTATGGCTTTACTACTAACTCTATTCACAACACACTCCACAGATGGTATCCACAATGTATCATTGTATGACTGACATTTGAGGACATATGATATCATAAACACTGAGATGCATGAGAAACTGCCGAAATGTGCATGATGTTTTAATTTATTACTTCTTTATTACTAACTCTATTTGCAACAGGTTTTGCTGACAGTATCAGCATAAACCACTGGATGTACCTGCAAATTTATATTATTGTACATTACATAGTTCAGGAGCTACGATGTCATAAACATTGAGCTCCATGAAAACAAAACTGAATTGTGAAATTCGCTGGAGATAAAGGCGAAATATGTGTACAAATATGTGTGAAATGTGTTAAATATATGTGACATTTATGTAAGTGAGCAAAGTTATAGGTAATAAGCTGTTTCCAAACTCCTGGATTGATTTCAACTAAATTTGACACACATATTATGTACTTTTTGGAAAGAAATATAATGGGGAAAGAATGAGCTACCTTCAGTGGGGTGGAGTTATGATGTGAGGAAAAAACTGAGGAGGAGGAGGTGGACAGTCAGAAAATGGGGTATGGTGGGATGGTGGGCAGAGAGAGGAGGAGATAGAAATGGTCAGAAAGGGGATAGGAGGATATATATGGACAGAGAGTGGGGTGTAAGGAGATGGACAGAGACGGAATGAGGAGGAGATAGACTCAAGAAGGGGGGGGGGATATTGATAGAGGGGGTGCAGAAGATAAGACAGAGTTGGGAGGAGCATGTGAACAGAGAAATGAAAGAGGAGGCGTTGGACAAGACAGGTGGAAGAAGAAATGGGCAGGAGAAGGGGGAAGAGTAAATGGACTGAGGAGGGTGGGGGGGGGGGGGGGAGGAGGGTGAAATGGACATGGACAGAGATAGAGAAGAGAGGGAGATTGACAGTGAGAGGGAAGGAGGAGATGGTGAGAGAGTGGGGCAAGGAGGAGATGGACTAATAGAAGAATTGAATAAGTTCATATCCAGAGAACACTGGGTACTGAACTATACGTGTTTCATTAGAAAACTAGTTCAGATGCACTTGAATGCTGTTGAATTTGTCAAAATTCTGTGCTCACACTGGTAGGTCATAAACTGTGTGTGTGTGTGTGTGTGTGTGTGTGTGTGTGTGTGTGTGTGTGTGTGTGTGTGTGTGTGTGTGTGTATGTATTTGCTAAAGATCTTAAACTCATTACATTTGAATTGATTATTCGGATCTGGACCCTTCTCTGTCTTTTACCACCACCTCCTCATCTTAGCAGTAGGATGGATAGAGTGAGTAAATTCTGTGTGCAGACACAGAAAGTGATAACTGCAATTTGTGAAGAGCTGAAGATGCTGTTGGCTGTGGTCAGACATCTTCAGGCTGCTGCCTTAGGTGTAATGGTAGCAGAGCAACTAGGGTATCACATGGGACAGCTGAGGTGTTGAACGTTTCACCCATAGGTCCAGCTGCTCAGTGCCTTGCAATGTACAGTGTGCATGGCAGCTGCCAGATTGTAACGTGTCTGCAACACTCAATGTGGAGAGTTGATGTGGGGATTGGTCATCTGACCTCACCCCATTCACCCTGTGAGTGGACAAGAAGCTGTTCCTTCAGCAGAGTCCAAGCAGGCACATGGGGGATGTATTAGCTAGTTATTGACAGCTCCACCTTACAGTCCAGTGTGCACCTCAGACTGTGAGTGGACAAGTGGCTGCTCTTTCAGCAGGGTCCAAAGTGGCACACGGAGGGAGGCATTTGCTAGTTATTGGGAGCTTCACTGTGAGGTGTATTATGGACCACCTTAAGGAAACAGTGTCCATGGCTGGAAAGAAGTCTATTGTGTACTTGGTAAACCTGCTGGGTCACCTCATCTGAGATGTGGAGGAAGCTATACCAACAGCTGTCATCATCATCATCATCATAAACTAAAGGGTAGGCCTTGTCGATTCAGCCATGTCCCTTTCTCCATTGTCATCCTCTTCAATTCTTCATACGATTTTATCCCCATATCTTCTTTGATGTTGTTCTTGGCCTGCCTCTTAGTTTTTTCCCTAAAACTATTCCTTGAAATACATTCTTTAGGAACTGGTTGTGTCTCGTTATGTGCCATATCATCTATGAGTTTGTTCTTCCTACATAATTTAGCAGTGTTCTGTTCTCATTCACTTCTCTTAAGACCTGTTCATTACTTTTTACATCTACCCAGCTTGTTTTCATCATTCTTCTCCAAATCCAGATTTCCATTGCTTCCAGTCTCTTTTTTTTCTCTGCCTTTCCCAGGGTCCACACTTCACATCCGTATGTTAAGACACTCCAGACAAAAGTTTTGGCAAACTTTTCCCAACATTCTAGGCTTATATGATTGTCTGTTAGTAAATTCCTTTTATTTTGGAAAGCTTGCTTTGCCACGGCTATTCTTCTTTTTATATCTGTGTATATTTATTGTTGTCAGTGATTGTGCTCCCCAAATAACAGAAGTTCTCAACCTACTCTAGAACATAATTTTCTAGTTTAATATTAACTTCACCATTTTCTTTTGTCTTCCATACTACCATAGTTTTTGATTTCTTATTTATTTTTATATTAAATTCTCTTAGGATTTTGGCAAATTTTAGCAACACTAACTCCATTTCTTTTATTTAGTCAGCAAGTACTACTATATCATCTGCAAAATGGATACAGTGTATTCGTTCCCCATTAGTTTTAATTCCTTTGGTTATTCTTTTCAATTTTTCAATGGTTTCTTCAATAAATGTGTTGAACAGATATGGTGCTAATGGCCATCCTTGCCATACTCCCCTCCTTATTTTTGCTTTCTTCTTCACACCATTCACTTCTATCTCTGCTTTATGCCTTT
The DNA here is from genome assembly GCF_021461395.2 of Schistocerca americana. Taxonomy (NCBI): domain Eukaryota; kingdom Metazoa; phylum Arthropoda; class Insecta; order Orthoptera; family Acrididae; genus Schistocerca; species Schistocerca americana. The sequence goes on from NC_060122.1 coordinate 53,417,400, forward strand.
TATACGGGTTCCACATTAATCTTCTGTACCTCCAATCAAGACTTATTTCCTTCACCATTTGGAATAACAATTTCCAATTAACCATGTTAAATGCTTTTTGTAAATCTATAAAGGCCAGGTAGGTTTTCCTATTAACTCCAATTCGTCTTTCTAATGCTATCCTCAGAGCTAGTATTGCCTCTCTAGTTCCTTTTCTGGATCTGAAACCAAATTGGTCTTCTCCTAGGTTTGCCTCAGTTTTCTTTTTTATTCAATTTTTTTTATGTTTAACATTATTTTGCAAGTGTGGATTAGTAAGGAGATGGTTCTGTAGTTCTCACAGTCCAGGACATTATTGCTGTTTTGCTGTTAAGCAAATTTGTAGGTGGTTCTTTTCCATCTTCACAGTACTCTTCAATAAGTTTATATAAGTACTCTTTTCTTGATTCTTCAATTACATTCACTATTTCTGCTGGGGTGTTATCTGTGCCTGCCACTTTGCCATTACTTAGATCATTCAAGGCACTGTTGAATTCCTCTATAGATATAGGTGGACCTATCATGTCAATATCTACACTGCTCTCTTCTTCCAGAATTTCCCCCTCATTAGCAGTATCTTCTCCTGCATATAGTTCCTCAGTATACTCTTTCCATCTTTCGCATACATCCTCTAATTCGAAAAGTAGGTCACTGTTTTTATTCTTGACCATATTTGTTTTTGTTCTTGGCTTTATCTGCATTGATTTAATTTTAGAGTAGGCTGTCAAGCATACAGTAATCTGCAAGTTGTGACTCATGTCAGTGTCAAAAATGCCTGTCACTTAGGTTCTGAGGCTATCCTCAGATTGTACAGATGGCTAGCAAAAGTGGCGAAGACTACTTCGTTCATGGGGTGTAAGCATAGGTCACAGTTTGCAGTGAGTTGATCAGGGCCTGTTGGTTTGGAACCGAGTGAAGCTCCATCAATTCTGTGGCAGCCTTGACTGCAGATTTCTGGACTTGCATTATGGAGTGGTATGTCCGGGGTGCTTTACACAGAAGATGCAGCTACTCAGGTAGTGGGAACACTTGTGGAATGCACATGGCAATTTTTTTGGGCTAGGTGATAGTTTGAGGTCCTCTGATGGAAAGTTCACGAGTCAGTACACAGAGAATGAAATCAGATCACATATAAAGTAAAGGTACTTTGAATGTCAACAGTTTAACAGTAAATAGTTGAAACATTTGTAACAGTATTTCAGAATGTACTGCCCTCCAGAAAAGCTGATGTGCTCAAATGATACTTTGAACTAAGAAGTGGATGAAACCCAAAGTATAACGCTCCAAAGTATGAAGTGACGCATGGAATATACACTACTGGCCATTAAAATTGCTACGCCAAGAAGATGACATGCTACAAATGCAAAATGTAACTGACAGGAAGAAGATGCTGTAATATTCAAATGATTAGCTTTTCAGAGAATTCACACAAGGTTGGCACCGGTGGCGACACCTACAATGTGCTAACATGAGGAACGTTTCCAACGATTTCTCATGCACAAACAGCAGTTGACCGGTGTTGCCTGGTGAAACGTTGTTGTGATACCTCATGTAGGGAGGAGAAATGCATACCATCACATTTATGACTTTGATAAAGGTCGGATTGTAGCCTATCATGATTGCGGTTTATTGTATCGCAACATTGCTGTTCGCATTGGTTGAGATCCAATGACTGTGAGCAGAATATGGAATCGGTGGGCTCAGGAGGGTAATACAGAATGCCGTGCTGGATCCCAACAGCCTCGTATCACTAGCAGTCGAGATGACAGACATCTTATCCGTATGGCTGTAACGGATCGTGCAGCCACGTCTTGATCCCTGAGTCAACAGATGGGGACGTTTGCAAGACAACAACCATCTGCACGAACAGTTCAACGATGTTTGTAGCAGCATGGTCTATCAGCTTGGAGACAATGGTATGATTACCCTTGACGCTACACCATAGACAGGAGCACCTGCGATGGTGTTCTCAATGACGCACCTGGGTACACAAACGGCAAAACGTCATTTTTTCAGATGAATTCAGGTTCTGTTTACAGCATCATGATGGTTGCATCTGTGTTTGGCGACATCTTGATGAACGCACATTGGAAGTGTGTATTCGTCATCGCCATACTAGTGTATCACCCGGTGTGATGGTATGGGGTGCTATTGGTTACACCTCTCGGTCACCTCTTGTTCACATTGACGGCACTTTGAACAGTGGATGTTACATTTCAGATGCGTTACGACCCGTGGCTCTACCCTTCATTTGATCCCTGCAAAACCCTACGTTTCAGCAGGATAATGCACTGCTGCATGTAGCAGATCCTGAATGGGCCTTTCTGGATACAGAAAATGTTCGACTGCTGCCCTGGCCAGCACATTCTCCAGATCTCTCACCAATTGAAAATGTCTGGTCAATAGTGGCCAAGCAACTGGCTCATCACAATACTCCAGTCACTACTCTTGATGAACTGTGGTATTGTGTTGAAGCTGCATGGGCAGCTGTGCCTATACACGTCATCCAAGCTCTGTTTGACTCAATGCCCAGGCCTATCAAGGCCGTTATTATGGCCAGAGGTGGTTGTTCTGGGTACTGATTTCTCAGGATCTATGCACCCAAATTGCGTGAAAATGTAATCACATGTCAGTTCTAGTATAATATATTTGTCATATGAATACCCGTTTATCATCTGCATTTTTTCTTGGTGTAGCAGTTTTAATGGCCAGTAGTGTATATTGAAAAGACAGGTTAGAAACCATGGGGAAGGAGGGAGCTATTCATTGCAGTCCACAAAAATATTATGTGTATGGAGGCCAAAATTGAGTCTGACTACACAGTTATCTGGACATAAGTAACTATGTAGGTGAGATCAAGTTAATCATTCAAAGAAAGTCTACACTCAATTGTGCAGAAATATCCTGATCATGCAGTATTAGTTGGAGTTAATTTTAACCTGCTTGAGTGTAGATGGAGACATTTATGGTTTCATTGCAGATGGTATGGACAAGCCGTCGTTACATAAACTTTCTTGAGCAGCTAGTACAACAACACACGCACAGTGGAAATATTTTTGATATTGTAGTTACTGACAGGTCTGGTATTACTCTCAGTGTCAGTATAGAGACAGAGATTAGTTATTGGAGTGGCGGTTGTTACACGAGCTAAATCCATAAGAAGGCTAGGAGAGATTTTATGCTGAAAAGAACAAATGAGAAGTTGTTAGCCTTGTACTTAGATGAAGAATTGACATCATTTATTGTCAATATGATGGATGTAGAGAATTATGGACAAAGTTTAAACTGATTGTAATTCTTGCTTGGGAAGATGCATGTGCCAGTAAATGGATTAAGGACTGAAAAGACTGACCATAACAAAATTTGGAAATTGCTATGGAATCAGATATTGTTGCACTCGTGGTTAAAAAGTATGTAGAAATATTGACAGGGAAAGGTTAGTAGAAATTCACCTATCTAAGAGTGATGTGTAAACTTTCACCATCATACCGTAGTGAAAGATCTTGCCAAGAACATGAGAAAAGTCTGGTCTTGGGTAAAATCAGTAAATTAGTTGAAAGCTTCTGTTCAGTTATTCATAGACTAGTCTGGTGTGGCAATAGAAGACAGCAAAAGGAAGGATGTTTCAGATTTCACATTTCAAAAGTAATTCACACAGGAAGATCATACAGACATAAATAATTTCAACATTGAACAGACTCTCATAGTGATGATGTAGAACTAGGTATCCGTGGCATTGAAGAGCAGCAAAAGAGTTGAAACACGTAAGTCATGAGATCCATATGTAATCTTAATTTGGTTTTACTGATTTTGCAATGGCCCCCTACTTAGCTTGCATTGATCATGAATGCGTCAGCCACCGCAAAGTCCTATGCGACTGGAAAAAACACAGGTGATTGCTGCATATAATAATGGTAAAAGAATGAACCTGCAAAATTACAGTCCAATATCTGTAACAACAGTTTGCTGCAGAATTCTTGAGCATACAATAAATTTCATTGAGACAGAAACACTGCTGTCCTTATGTCAGGACGGATTTATGAAGCTTCACTTGTGCGAAACCCTGCTTGCCTTTCCATGCACAATATCCTGCAAAACTTGGATGAAGGGCATCAGGCAAATTCCATTCTCTGATATTTCTAGAAAGCATTCAACACAGTGTCCCATTACAGACTGTTAATGCACTTCTCTTGAGCATGTTGAATAGGTTTCCAGATGTGTAAGTGGTTTGAAAACTTTTTCAGTATTTGAACCCATTGCATTTTCTTGGATGGTTCAAATGGCTCTGAGCACTATGGGACTTAACTTATGAGGTCATCAGTCCACTACAACTTAGAATTACTTAAACCTAACTAACCTAAGGACATCATACACATCCATACCGAAGGCAGGATTCGAACCTGCGACCGTAGTGTTCGCCCGGTTGCAGACTGTAGCACCTAGAACTGCTCAGCCAGCTGGCCCGGCTTCCTGGATGGCAAGTATTCATCATAGTTCAGAGGCAAGTGTATAATAGGGAGGGCCCCATTGAAGTGTGATGCAACCACTCTTGTTCTCTGTGTACATAAATGAACTGATGTAGAGAGTGAGCAGCAATCTGGGGCTGTTTTGATATGATGCTGTAGTGTAAGGGAATGTGACTGTAGGAGGATGTGGATGACTTACACAGAATATCACTTTAGCGTGATGAATGGCAACTTGCTCTAAATACAGAAATTTATAAGTTAAAGCTTGTGAATAGGGAAAACAATCCTGTATCGTTCAAATACAGAACTAGAGATACGCTACTTGACACTGTCATGCCAATTAAGTATGTAGACAAATAATGGGAAAGCGATATAAAATAAAATGAGCACATACACTTGGTACTAGAGAAGTTGAATGGTAGACTTCAGTTTATTGGGAGAATTCTAGGTAAATGTAGTTCATCTATAAAGGAGACTGTGTATAGAACAGTGGTATGATCCATTCTTTAGTATTGTTAAAGCGTTTGGGATCCCTAGCAAGTTAAAGGATGACATTGAAGCAATTCTGAGGTGTCCCCCTATATTTTTTACTGGTAGGTTCAGTCAGTAAGCCAGTATTACAGAGATGCTTTGTGAACTAAAATGGTAATTCTTGGAGGGAAGACGACATTGTCCTCACAAAACACTATTGAGACAATTTACATAATCAGCATTTGTGGTTGTCTGCAGAGCATTTCTACTGCCGTCAACATACATTTTGCATAAGGACCATGAAGACAAGATAACAGAAATTATGGCTCATATGGAGGTACGTGGACAGTAGTTTTTCTACATCTACCTCTACAACATACTTCGCAAGCTACCAAACAGTGTGTGGTGGAGGGTCTCCTGGTACCACTAATTGATTCCCCTTCCCTGTTCCACTCGTGAATGGTCTGTGGGAAGAAAGATTGATGGTAAGCATTTCTATTAGCTCTGATTTCTTGAGTTTAGTCATTGTGATCATTTTGCAAGATATGTGTGGGAGGAAGAAATACCTTGTCCCCTCTTCTCAGAAAGTGTGCTCCCAAAATTTCAGTAGTAAACATCACTATGATGCACAATACTGCATTTGTGATTGGAACAGGAAAGGAAATGATTAGTAGTGGTACAAGGTGCCCTCTGCCTTAGGTTGCCTTGTGTAGTATGTAGCTAGGTGAAGATGTAGGTCTTTCCTTGAGAAAAAATGAGCCTGAATTCTGAAATTAGTCTAGTGTGGGTAAATGTTTTTTGTGTTGATTTCACTTATTGTGCTGTTTGTGAAATCTGATTGTAAAATGCAACTATATTATTTAAGCAACTTGATCATGATTTCAGCATTATTCTTTCTTTGGTTTTCGAACACACAACAGTTTCAGCACCCAAGGAAAAATAACATTTTGCAAAGTAAAAAGCCCCAGTGAATGTCTGTAAGTCTGACATAAAATAAGTTGCCCTAGTTAATGAAATGGAGTATTCTTCGTTACAGAAGGTAACAGAAACAGCCACTGTTGGCAGTCTGTAGTGAACTCTTCTGCTTAGATTACATTGTCACTAAATAATTTTAGGCCAGTTTCATTTTAATCACAACACACTTTATAGTAACCTCTTTTCAGTTGAGTTTATTTGCATTGTTGCATACTGAATTCTTTACATGTGCTTTTCTGACATTTGGAACGATATTGTAATTACTTGCAGATGTCTGTAATAGGAAATGTCTGTGATAGGAAACAAACTTTCTTTTGTATATTTCCCCCTTCATGGAGAGCAGAGCCTGCTGACACAGAAACCACAGTTGGAAGAACATTAGCATTGTCATGTGCTGCTGAGGGCTACCATGTCCCAAGAATACAGTGGAAGAAAGACAGCGGCTCCCAGCCACCTGTGTATGAAGAGCTTGATTTTGTGATGAGCAATTACAGGTGTGTGAAGCAACAGGAAATTTTATGATTCAGCATCATTATGATTTTTACTATAAAATGCATTTGGTTTAATTCTGAATGGTGACATGACCAAGATGACCATTCACTAATAACAGAGACTTTGAGCAGTAAATATACAACCACCCTACAAATTTCATGGTTCTAAAAGAGAATGTCTGTAGGCATGTATAAACATGTACACACGAGCGCATGCACATGTAGGCACATGGACACACAGACACATACACACACACGCACACACACACACACACACACACACACACACACACACACACACACACACACACACACTACCATCACAGATTCGAACAGACAGTGTATCCACACAATGATATGGTTGTGATGTCATCAGACCGATGCCCAAGATAGTGTATTCGCACTGACGTCTCCTATGGAGCTTGTAGTGGCAAAGGTTGGCTCTATTTAATTTAGCAATAAGGTCTCAGCTTTCTGACTAATTGCTGTCCTTCTTTTCTGTGAAAATTGGTTTTGTGCTTTTGAATTGCTATGGCCTCTCTGTACATCCTAGCATAGTAATTATTGGGTACGTTAGAGGAATGAGTTTAGTGGTTTCTCAGTCCTAGTGCATGATCTGCTACTGCTGGTTTATCCATCTTGCCCAGGTGACAGTTGCTCTTGTGTTCCTTAAGTCTGGTGCTAATGCTTGTTTTTGTGGTATGTATGCTTGGACCAAGTACAAAGGATTTTATACACTCCCGCTATGGCAAGCAGAGGTTGTAGGTATTGCAGTGCTCAAGTATTTGCGCATCGTTATTCTTGGTTCAAACATTGTATCAATACTTTACCGTGTCTTCTGAGTACTTTGTTAATGAAATCTGTGACAGTTTTGACAAATGTGAGGAAGATATTCTGTTTAGTTGGTTCTTTCTCATAGATAGGGCACTACATCCTAAAAGGTCTAGAGCTTGCAATGAAAAAGGCCCAAATAAAGGTAATGTTCTCCTTCCATTTGTAAAAACAGTTACACATTGAATTAGCAAAATACTCAGGAAACATTGATACCATGCTAAAACCAGAAAGGAATATTTGTGAATATTTGAACACTGCAATAGACCTGTACCAGCCACTTGCCATAGCAGGAGTACATAAAATACTTTGCACTTGAAACCAAGTGTGCATAGGAACTACAAAAAGAAGCATTGATACCCGTCTTAAGGAACATGAGCAGATGTTGCCTAGGTGAGAGGTATAAATCTGCAGTAGCAGATCATGCAATAAGACCAGGCAATTACCACATTCATTTCCCTGGGACTGTGGATTTAGTAATAACCAATGGCTACTATGCTAGAATGTACAGAAAGGCCATAGAAATTCAAAAGCGCAAAACCAATTTGAAAAGAAAAGGTGGAGGATTGAAATAGGCAATGGTCTGATGATGCTTGAACAGATCATTGTGTGGATACATATAAACAGTTTGGCTTGCTGAGCTTGTTCGGATCTGTAACTGGATTTTGAGTTGTTAGAACCTCTGATGACATCTCAAGCATTCCAAGGTAATATATTAGGCAGGAAATTATGCCTTATGCTCATAAAACAAATATCAGCAATTACTGAAATCCTGTCCATGAAAGTCCGCTTTCTGTGAAAGTTTATGTTAATGACCTTAAACCATATTTAGATAAACCCATGAATGGAAAATAGTTATCAGGTAAGAATGTTTCAGTTTTTTGTTGTGTTTGCTCATATTGTCCATCAGCACCTTTAGTTCACAGACAAAATGGTTGCATACTTTTATGGCAGAATAATTCACCTCTTTCTGTCCTATACTCAGGTTAGTAAAAGCTTTTGTTGTTTGTGCTGTTACATCTATGAATGCTACTGTTTTCAAGTTCTGAACAGATGTTAATGACAAAACTTCATAAGGAAGCAACCTATTGTTAGAATTCCTAGTTGCCGAAACAGTTGTCTCCAGGAGGTTTTAGGGTGATACCACAGACAATATTCTGTGTAGGTTTTTGTACAATGAGTGCCAGTGAATCAAGAACCCTCTCTAGCTTGAGCAGAAATTTTCTGAAGTCAGAGATATGGGACCTATAAACAACAACAATTAGAAATTTAGTTTCAGTAAATTCAACTGCCCTGTGCAACATTCAAATACCTGTTCAGTGCAGTGCCGAGATATGTCTACAGACTCAAATGGAATACTGTTTTTTTAAAAAAGTGGCCACTTCCCCACTCCCCAAAGAACTCCTTGCAAAATAGCCAGTAAATGTGTACCCCGGTAAAGGAAGCCTCTGAATTGTCAAATAATTTAAGTGGTGCTCCGATATACCCATAATGTCAAGAGTCGACATTTATAAGCATTTCACTAACTTAATCTGTAATACCTCTTATATTTTGATGAAATATGCTGATTCCTTCTCTACTTGGATATGTGGCCTCTGAAGATGATTCCTTTGTTGGAAGGATTTCCTTTAAGCCGGGGTACCTGTCAGCTGACTTCATTCTAAAGAAGGTGCAGCTCTGACACCAACTACTCCAGGAATTTTGCAGATGGATTTTGTGAGTGATTGTTCTAATAGCTGACATCCTCAGAAGATGATCAATTGCATGTAGCAAAATTATATGGTAGCAACAGATAGATATGTATAAAACTTTAATTGTTGTAAGTTGATTTGTATGTGTGTGCGTGTGTGTGTGTGTGTGTGTGTGTGTGTGTGTGTTTACAAGATAGGAAGAAATATGCATACTAGTCTTACATAGGCAATTATTAATGTGAAACAAATTTCTTCTAGCCTCCAGACAAGCATCTTCAGCATGGGGAAATTATGGGATATTACATTGGATACAGACTAGCAAATTCAAGTGAACCATTTCATTACAAGACGTTTGAAGTGATCCCAGGTATAGAGCTGCAGAATACACTAACCAATCTTCAGAAGTTTACTGAGTACAGTATTTTAGTGCAAGCATATAACAGAGTAGGGCAGGTCCTCGGAGTAAGGAAGTGGTGGCAACCACAGATGAGGACGGTAAGTGTAGCCCAATACATTCAGAATCCTTATAACACACATTTATGTTCTGTAAAGGGGGTAAAAGTATACAATTATTTACAAGTGATGCTGTGCATGAGGAAATTTCACTGTTGCATGTCAAACATAGAATATCTCCACTGTTGATAGTGTATTGTGTTAACATATTTGGCCAAGGATTCTGAGAGAGGCAGCCATCAGCTCCTTACAGAAGCCTACAAATTTTGTTTTTCTGTACTTTCACCTGTGTTACATGTGTGAAAGGGTCTTGTCTCATTAACATTTTACTCATAATTCTTATCTGTATGCCTATACAGCTTTTGGACCTGTTATGTCAGCTAGTGGACCTGTCTCTCATTGGTCTTTGCTGTGAAGTTGCATTTTGAGTATTTTTGATTAGTAAATTATCAGAAGACCTAGGTAGTCAATTTTATCCAACATTTCAATAAGGCAAACTAGATATAATCATTATACACACATCAAAAAAAGTTTTACATCAACTTAGTTCCGAGAGTTCCGGAACCAGTACAGAAAATTGGAATAGTGATCAACATAAACAGCATTCCCACACTTTTTATTCCTCATGAAAACCACACATTGCATGTTGTACCACCATACAGCAAGACCTTCAGAGGTGGTGGTCCAGATTGCTGTACAGACCGGTACCTCTAATACCCAGTAGCACGTCCTCTTGCTTTGATGCATGCTTGTATTCATCACGGCATACTATCCACAAGTTCATCAAGGCACTGTTGTTCAAGATTGTCCCACTCCTCAATGGCGATTTGTCATAGATCCCTCAGAGTGGTTGGTGGGTCATGTCATCCATAAACAACCCTTTTCAATCTATCTCAGGCATTTTCGATAGGGTTCATGATTGGAGAACATGGTGGCCACTCTAGTCGAGCGATGTCGTTATCCTCAAGGAAGTCATTCACAAAATGAGTGCAATGAGGGCGCAAATTATCGTCCATGAAGACGAATGTTTCGCCAATATGCTGCCAATATGGTTCCACTATTGGTCAGAGGATGGCATTCACGTATTGTACAGCTGTTACGACACCTTCCATGACCACTATCGGCGTATGTGAGGCCCACATAATGCCACCCCAAAACAGCAGGGAACCTCCACCTTGCTGCACTCTCTGGACAGTGTGTCTAAGGCGTTCAGCCTGACTGGGTTGCCTCCAAACACACCTCTGACGATTGTCTCGTTTAAGGCATATGCGACACTCATCAGTGAAGAGAACACGATGTCAATGCTGAGCGGTCCATTCGGCAAGTTGTTGGACCCATCTGTACTGCATTGCATGGTGTCATAGTTGCAAAGATGGACCTCGCCATGGATGCTGGGACTGAAGTTGCGCATCATGCAGCCTATTGCACACAGTTTAATCCATAACATGACGCCCTGTGGCTGCACGACAAGTATTATTCAACATGGTGCCGTTGCTGTCCGGGTTCCTCCGAGCCATAATCCGTAGGTAGTCAAAATCCACTGCAGTAGTAGCCCTTGGGCAGCCTGAGTGAAGCATGTCATTGACAGTTCCTGTTGCTCTGTATCTCCTCCATGCCCGAACAACATTGCTTTGGTTCACTCTAACACAACTGGACACTTCCTGTGCTGACAGCCCTTCCTGGCACAAAGTAACAATGTGGACATAATCAAACCGTGGTATTGACTGTCTAGGGATGGTTGAACTACAGACAACATGAGCAATGTACCCCCTTCCTGGTGGAATGACTGGAACTGATCGGCTGTCAGACCTCCTCCGTCTAATAGGCACTGCTCATGCATGGTTGGTTGCATCTTTGGGCAGGTTTAGTGACATCTCTGAACAGTCAAAGAGACTGTGTCTGTGATACAATATCCACAGTCAATGTCTATCTTCAGGAGTTCTCGGAAGTGGGGTAATGCAAAACTTTTTTTGATGTGTGTATATTCAAATAATTAGATGCCTAGATAGCAGATGATTACTATGGTGTGCAGTGTGGATATTTAATTATGTTACTGTTACACTGCAATACATATCACATGGATACCACAGAGAGGGAACTCCATAATGTGGAAAGAAGTCAAAATCCTGAAAAAATTAAATTGTAAGTTTTGTAAATTGTGCTCGCACTTACAGAAACTAACTGTATAATCGTCTTACAAAAAAATTCACACTTGATATCAGTTGTGGAATTAATTTGTTTCTGTATGCCTTTCTCTTTCTCATTTCTCTGTCTGTTTTGTATTTAGAAGTTAGAGTGTGCTGTAAGAGGTTAGAGAATCTTTCATTTTTCTCAAATCTTTCCTTCTATATAGATTTCAGCAAACAAATTTTGTCCTGGTTTACTGAAGACAGGACATAGTAGTCACTATTGAGCCTTCCTTTTCATAGTTGAGCCACTGTTGGTTGGTTGCTTTAAAGCTCCTAACACTTTAGTTATAATTGGGCAGATTAAAAAGTCCACTCACCAAGTGGCAGCAGCAGAAAACATGTATGAACATTAAGGAAATGTGCAAGCTTTTATTGGCACTGCCTCATTCTTCTGGCAGAAGAGCTGAAGGGGAGTGCAGGGGGGAAGAAGGAAATGGACTGACGAGGTTTAGAAAATGTGAAGAGTTCTTTTTCAGAACTCAGAACCCCACGTCATGGGAGACTTGCCAGACAGGATGAGGAGGGAAGACTGATTATTGGGGACTGCACTAAATGAGATTTGAGACCTGAGAGCTTAAAGATGGAAGATACAGTAATAAGAAAGACAAGAGATCGCTGACAGGATATTGTGCAAGAGTTAATAAGAGTGGAAAACTGGGGGTATTAAATGTTGTTGAGGGGCGGAGGGGGCAGGGGAGGATACACAGGTCAGAAAATAAAATAAAAGCTATGAAAAACTAAAAGAGAGTGAAGAAAGGAAGAGTTACTGAGAAGAAACACAGCCAGATGGGTGGCGAGAGAGAAGAATATCTTGTTACACCAACTTCCACATCTGCAGAGTTCTGAGAAACTGGTGTCAGGCAGAAGAATTAAGGTGGTACATGTGGTGAAACAGGCACTGAGGTCACCACTGTCATGTTGTATAGCATGCTCTGCAACAAGATATTGTGTTTCACCAGTGTACACACTGTGTTGATATAGGAGGCCAGACAGTGTACACGAAACAGGTGGTACACTGTGTGTCTAATGTCACAGGTGTCTCTCCCTTTGATAGTATATGTTTTTCTAGTTAAAGAACTTAAACAGGTGTGCTGGGATTGTGGATAGGACCAGTCCTACAGCAGGAGTGGCAAAGAGGTAGGAGCGATAGCATAGACAAATGGGTGCAGAAAGAGCATGGGGTCTCACCAGTATCTTGTGAAGCCTGGGATGATAAGCTGTTGTGGATGTGATGGGCAAAATGTCAGACAGAATGGACCTCATTTCATGTCTGTTAATAATTATTCCTTTCTTCAAACAGTGGGATCTCTAGGCTGGAATATCAACAGTATCAGGAAAAGTATAGACTGCTACTCACAGTAGTAAAGATGACACATTGAATTTCAGACAGGCACAACATAAAGACTGTTCATTCACACAAGCAATCACACTTCGCACACATATGACCAGCAACTCAAACCGGAATGCCTTTCTGTTTCTTGGCTGAGCTGCCAGAGATGGCGGTCATATGTGTGTGATATGTGCTTGCTTATGTGAACGAATGTGTGTGTGTGTTTTTCGTTTATGGTCCAAGCCACTGGATATGGCAGTCATGTGTGTGCAAGGTGTGTTTGCTTGTGTGAACAAAAGTGTTAGTGTGTTTTCTTTTCTGAAGAAAGCTTTGGCCAAAAGTTAAATGTGTAACAGCCTTTACGTAATGCCTGTCTGCAACTCGGTGAGTAGCAATTATCTTTTTCCTTATCCTTCCTTCACTCCCTCTTTGTTTCCTGTACCATTTATTTTATTTTCTGACATTTCAAGTTTTATCCTTCCCCTGCCTTTACAGAATATATATAATAGTAATCTCTGCCTTGCTTATTACACTATCTTCCACCTTTAAGTTCTCAGGTTTTCAAATCTCATAAGGTGCAATCCCCTTCTCATCTTGTCTGGTACGTCTCCCATGATCCAGGGTTCTGGATGACTTTTCTGAACTCTCCTCATTGCCTAAAGATTGCTATGCCCTCATTGTTCCACTTCAACTCTTCTGCAGAAGTAGATGCCACTGGCTCCAAAAGATTGCACATTTACTTTACCTTTATATATTTTTTTTACATTTTTCCTCCTCCTGCCACTTGCTGAATAGACTTTCTATCTATCCAGTTATATTTTCAAAATTGATTATTTTCATTGAGATATTAGCAGTGTAGTTATTTATACTCATATAATACCTTTAGCATACTTTCTTAGCATGTCTTACTTTTTTGTCTTAATAATCATTTTGCCATTGCACAATTGTTTCCTCTTTTTATATATCACATTCAAACAAAGTGTTACACCTAAATCAAATTCTTCATTATTTAAAATTAAAATTTATTTATATCTTTTGAAGTTTGTTCACACATTAACAGAGTATCATTAGGTTGACATCCAAATTCCCATTTCATTATTTACATGTTATTGGGGGTAATGTGAAGTTTTTGAGTTTGATACATAATGAAAGTAGTGGCACAGTTAAATAATTATATAGAAAAAAAGATATTAAACACCAATGAAAACAAATAACAGTGAATTACATGCAGTTTCCAAATCACTTCCCATGATGAATACTTTAACTTATTTTCCAGGAAAACACTAACACTGACCAATATACGCTACATTTAGTGTGTTCTCTCATAAATCTTTTTAAATAAGCATCTGACACCGATGCATCTGCTTAATCCTACGCATATTAATCACTCAGTGGACAAATAAAACCTGTGACAAAGTCGCAGCAGAACATCTTCCAAACCAACTGACAAAACTAATCTTGTTTTTGCACATCAGCCCTCTTAATATTCTTTTATGTACACTTCAGGGCTGTTGGCATACTTCCAGGGCAGCATGCCACATTCCAAAGACACACTAGTGCTGCACTCAAGCAGGTATTGCTTCTCAGCTCACCTATTTAAATCGCTACAAATGTCATCCCACACTTAAGATATATGTCTTCTCCAAATACTTCATATGCACATAAAAATAAGAAGACTGAAAATATCTGTGAATTACATTTATCCTATTTCTGCTTCTAGCATCATCCTTTCGTAAGAACTGCAGAGTAATGTGGATCATTCTCTTAGAGTGGTGTCAGACAGACACTAACATAAAGCCCTTAGCTACAGCCTTCATTAGCAAAAGAGGAACACTCACCATTCATAAGTTCGAGCAAGGACACCTCATGCCCATGTGACTGCTAACTCTGGCAGCTTGGGCTGGAATTGCATTTCAAAACAACTTGGCTAGCACTTTTTCTAACCTAGGAATTACATACAGTCCTAAATGCAACTGAGATTCAATACTAACTTTTAAATCACCACATAATATAATTTCTCTAGTTATTTTCTGAATGACTTTCAATTGTGTTCCCTATTGACTTGAAGATACAAATGAGATGAGCTCTAAACTTTGCAGCCTGTCCAATTTTGCCATACATTGCTCTCACATATCGTATCCCACTAGAACTGCCCCACAGAGCTTTGGTGCTTCTGTTTAATTTAATGATTTTTGCATCTCAAAATTCACAGCTCACCCAAAGTTCAGAAACCTGTTTGTTTCCTGAATGGGATTTTGCTAGAGACTAGGTTAACTTGGTATTCAATCCAGGACCCAAAATGTGTGAATGCATCCAGCCCACAAATGTCAGTAACTGTGTAGAAATTCACCTCTAAAGAAGGTTAAGTTTCCTATACTTACCCGAGGACATTGTTTGGCCCTGTAATGGGATTTACTGGTTGTCATACATCATCACTCAGTGCTGCGGGCAGCAATACAGTAGCGCTTGTTGTTGTTCTACAACTGTGCAAAGTGCTTGTCACAGCCAAAACTGCCAGTGTTGTAGGATGCCATAATCTGCACTAGATTTATTTGGGTTGGCCTTTTCGAATCATTGGCAGTGACTTGGGGGAAATATCTGCATGAAACCATGGTAAATTAAACACTTTTTTATGTCTGAATTTGCCAATGATGAGGAGAGTCATCACTTATTAAGTATTGTATCCATCATCTACAGACTACCAAAGGGCCAAGTGCTCTGTGAAACAGATGATTAAATGTTAATTAATTGTCATAAGTTGATTGATGAACATACAGTCAATTACTAGAAAGATTTTGTACACTAATGTCAAACGGAGCTTCTTCTAAAGCTGTAACTTAATGAGCTTCAGCAATTTTAAACACTTAACCCAATGTTGGATCAAATAATACTACAGCTGTTGTGCTGACATGTCTGGATAAATAAAGGCATCACAGAGTAGAGAACTACCATTAGATGTACCACACTATTTGCACCCTTGTGTGCTAAACTTAGTATGTCTGCAGCACAAGATGCATATGTTTGCTTATTTTGCTGAATATACTGATTAAAATTCAGTGTAGCTGATACAGTGTGGGATTGTTGACTGTAGTAATCCTTCAGCAAATCACAAATTTTAGTAAAGATCAAACTCAGGTTCAGAGAGTGGCCATAGTTCCTGAACCAATCCACACAATTTGCTACTTTTACATCTGATTTGGAAGTTGATTGTCATTATGGCTAATCCTGTTCTTGACTTTGCAGATCTAAACAGTTCTAGAGAAGTGCTTCTGAACTGTTCTCTCAGATTCTGTAGCTACAGTGTTCATCTTTTTACTACTGATCTTTTCCCAGCAACCTTTCCTTCAATTATCACTCAAATGGTGGTGTACCTTTGTTACTAGGAAGACAGTAAAAGAGCTCTCAGACAGCTAGAGTCAGGTATCTGACTTGTCATGCAATGGAGAACATATGGGTGCAGACAAATTTTAGTATGTGAGGGTGATTCAACTCCCCATTAGCCTGAATATCAATAGAGAGAACACAACAGAGATATCTGGGTTCCAGGTGAGAGTGGAATAGCTGCTGTGGCAAGCATGTGAGGTGGCATGGAAGTCTGACTAGCATTTACCAATATACACCAGCCCAGCAATCATGTCTAGTCTCTTGCTAGTCACCGAGTTCTTACATGTGTGCTATTGGATAGCAGTGTGTTTTCATCTTGACTGATTAATGTTTTATGATTTGGTCTTTTTCCTGGATCTTGGTATATGCATAGACAAATCGGCTACACTCTGGAAATGTGTTGTTTGTTCAACTTCTGGTCTCTGTTGTCAGTCACCTTTGGAACTGCCTGTTTCATTCCACCTGTCTCCTCATTACCACCAGTGCAAGTTATCTTAAAGTGTGTTTCTACTTACACAGATTAGTAGCTCTCACTTGTTTCATTAGAACAAGTGAACGGCTGAAGGAGAAGCAATACAACTATTCCTGTTGTCTTTGTTATTGTTGTATCATGTGGATAAGCTGGTTTTTCAGTTCCATCTGCTGCTGCTGCTGTACTTCCAATTGCTGTTGCCACAACTTTAAAAATTGGGGCACCATAAGCCATGATTGAATAGTGAATAATGTCCATGTTTCCACTTTACTGTCCTACTGCACAGGTTGCAAAAGTTCAGTATTGCTTGGCACATGAAGACTCGGTGACCGTTGGAACAAATGGGAGTTCTGTGTTGTTGGTAGTGATTAAATTCACACAGTGACTGGCCAGCTGGAACCACAGCAGGGTCATTGTAAGCACGTATCAGTTCAGAGTGAATACCAAAAGAGAGAAAACCTTAAAATAAGCAATAGTAGGGCATTCTATTAAATGGTGCAGCCTGAAGTGAAGGTTGTACATGAACACACATTTATGTTTAAACATTGAAGTCCACCAGAGAGTGTGCCCATTGTGCCCTCTGTGTGTGCCACCTGCAGAGCCATGAGAAATTGTGTCTGCTTGCCAGCCATGTACGTCAGACTCTATACGGATACTGCGGCTTGACAGGGAATGAAAATACTATCAGATACAAGTGGTAACAATTTTCTCTGTGTATTCAAAGATGTGCATACTTGGAAGGAGAAGAATTCTTGTAACTGTAATGGGTAGTTAACAATGTTTTAGAATGTAATTTTTTTTTCCGAAGTCTAAACGTGTCTTCACTTCATCTTTGATCTCCCCCAGATATTTCTCAATTTGTGGCTGAACTGGAGTATGCGTTATAATAAGTTGTTACACATTTTTCACTACATGTGGTGGTTGAGATCTATCAGGGAAAAATATGCATGATTTAAGACTTTTCTTGAGATTAGAATTTTGTCTGTCACAGAGTAATGTGTTACTTCCATTGTTTCCAAGACTCTTCTCTGTGCAATACTAATGTCCCTTGTTCATTTAAAACTATATTCAAATCATCTATGATTACTGTATCACCTGGTGCTTCAGTTTTCATGCACAGTGTTTTATTCATAGTAACCTATGTACATTGGACCAGTTTTGACGAACTTCCAAGACAGTTCTAGGATGGAAGTATCAATAACAATATTCATATTTTCTGCATAAGGCAGTAATTTTCCTAACTGTAAAAGTCATTTACATACAGTATAGAGTTGTCCCTAATGAGATTCCCTATGGTAGGCTCATGTTTAGCTTTCTTATCAGTTACATGGGCTCTGTGTGATTACAGGGAGCGAAAGGCTATTTACAATCTGTACAGAAACTGGATGGCAGTTATAAGAGTCGAGGGACATGAAAGGGAAGCAGTGGTTGGGAAGGGAGTGAGACAGGGTTGTAGCCTCTCCCCGATGCTATTCAATCTGTATATTGAGCAAGCAGTAAAGGAAACAAAAGAAAAATTCGGAGTAGGTATTAAAATCCATGGAGAAGAAATAAAAACTTTGAGGTTCACCGATGACATTGTAATTCTGTCAGAGACAGCAAAGGACTTGGAAGAGCAGTTGGACGGAATGGCCAATGTCTTGAAAGGAGGGTATAAGATGAAAATCAACAAAAGCAAAATGAGGATAATGGAATGTAGTCGAATTAAGTCGGGTGACGCTGAGGGAATTAGATTAGGAAATGAAACACTTAAAGTAGTAAAGGAGTTTTGCTTTTTCGGGAGAAAAATATCTGATGATGGTCAAAGTAGAGAGGATATAAAATGTAGACTGGCAATGGCAAGGAAGGCATTTCTGAAGAAGAGAAATTTGTTAACATCAAGTATAGATTTAAGTGTCAGGAAGTCGTTTCTGAATATGTTTGTATGGATTGTAGCCATGTATGGAAGTGAAACATGGATGGTAAATAGTTTGGACAAGAAGAGAATAGAAGCTTTTGAAATATGGTGCTACGGAAGAATGCTGAAGATTAGATGGGTAGATCACATAACTAATGAGGAGGTATTAAATAGAATTTGGGAGAAGAAGAGTTTGTGGCACAACTTGACAAGAAGAAGGGACCGGTTGGTAGGACATGTTCTGAGGCATCAATGGATCACAAATTTAGCATTGGAGGGCAGAGTGGAGGGTAAAAATTGTAGAGGGAGACCAAGGGATGAATACACTAAGCAGATTCAGAAGGATGTAAGTTGCAGTAAGTACAGGGACATGATGAAATTTGCACAGGATAGGGTAGCATGGAGAGCTGCAGCAAACCAGTCTCAGGACTGAAGACCACAACATCAACAATGTGATTGCATGAACAGAGTGAGATTTTTGCTAATGTGTTACAGACTACTTGTAGTGCATGGCAGAGTCACTGGAAAAAGTATATAGATGATGGAGAGGACTAGTTTAAAGAGTTTTGAAGTTTCTAATACTTAAAATTTTGGTTTATGCATACAGTTTTGCTACTCTCTGAAGACACCTTATAATACGTCAGGTCACTGTTTCAAATGCCCAAACTTTCCTTGAGTACCTTTACTGTTGTTTGCATGTATTGTTATGATTGATTAGTTGCTTATTTCAGGCCTGAATCCAAATTAGGCACTGTGTTGCAGATTATATACAAACTTAAGGGTTTTGAGAAAACAGGCAGCACTTAGAGGTCTAAATAAATTCAGGCTAATTTAAGAAATGCTGCCTTTGTACATTATAGTGCTTTATTATTATGCACTATTTTTTGCTTCACTTATACTTCTGTGTGTACTTTTCTCTGATCTCTGACACATGTGAAAAAAACTTGTGTAATTATTTTGACAACTGTATTTGGGTTGATGAATAAGTTCATAGTATTTTCCCATGCATTAAATAAACTCAACAGATAACTGCAGAAGACATTGTAGTCAGGGCAGCCACAGCCTGGATATATCATTTTGAAGAGAAGAAAGTTTCAACCGTAAGTACTTTATTTATAGGTATGACCAGTTTCACAGCATTTTGCTACATCATCAGGTGCAGTCTGTACAAATTAATAGACAAAAACACATGTAAGGCAAGAAATTTGTAACTAAAATGGAAAACTACACGGAACGAACATACTCATCATGTCATGCTCTGATCGAGGAAAGAGAGTGCAATGACCCATCATTCATAGTCGGCAATTTTTTCCTAAGTAGCAGACACCAGTTATAAAATAACATAAAACAACATAGAACACTTCAGTGATACCTAGAAATGACAAAAGATACAATAAAAACTTCTTAACATCAAGTTTGTGGTAGGTAAAATACTACTAAATACCACTCACTATGAGTACCAGTATCTGGAGGTCCCCATGTATCGAAGAAATGACCAAAATCCATTTTATATGCCTCTCTATAGACAACATTTTTAAGAATTTGCATCAGCTTTGACAGACTGTAAGGAATCGCCCACCTTTCACTTCAGCCCAGCCATCCTTCTACACGTCTAGTTATGCATGGATTTTGTATGCTTGCTCCACATGAACCTTCTCTCCTTGTCACTACATGCCACTTGCACTTGTGCACATGCACACGCTTGTTGTCGTAAGTGCATGCTCTTGTCATCTGGCTTTGAAGTGTGTTGCTTTCTGCCAATTGAGCTGTTGAAGTATGACAGTTTCGTGTCACTTCAAGCCATTTTTGTGCTAAGCCTTAAAATAGCTTTATATTGAATTTTTTGGGGAATGAACCATATTTTCAGATTGAATAACTGAAGTTTTTACCGGTATGTTTTTCAGTCCATTTTAGGTAAACGAAGGTCAGTGGTGCTTTATTTTACATAATCCCATAGATGATCATACACGGTCATTTTTGATCACTTTTTTGATGTATGAGGACCAATTAGCTCACCTCATACTAGTGTCCATGGTGAGTAGAATTTAGAAGAATTTTACCTATCAAATAGCTTAATAATTTTGTAATTGATGTCTGCTACTTAGTAAGAAATTGCTCACTATAAATACTGGGTTATCCCGTTCTCTTTCCTCAATCTGAACATGACTTAATTTGTGAGTGAGTTCGTCCCATATATCTTTTCATATTAGTTACAGTATGTCTTCCTGCCTTACTTGTGTTTTTGTGTATTACTGTGCGTGGATTGCGCCAGATGTTTCAGCTAAAATTATGTGTAACTGGTCATGCTTATAAATAAAGTACTTACAGCTGAAATTGTCTTATCTCCAAAACAACAGACACACATAAAAAAGACTTCAGTCACCTATAATATATTCTCCTTCACAAGTTACAGTAGTCTGCCAATGCTTTTCGATTCTGTGACTGCAGAAGTAGTGGTTCTGAGGCAAAAAATTCGTTGAGCCATGTTTGGAATGCATTTTCATCTGGAAAGGAAGTTCCTTGAAGGTTGTCCCAAGGTTGTTGTATGAAGAGCAGAAAAGGTGATACTCTGAGGTGAATAAGGTAGGTTCAGAATAACTTTCTAATTTACCTCCTGTTTAGTGCTTTTTGCCAATCTAGCAGAATGCGGGCAGCCATTATCATGGAGTATCATCACTTCATGCAGTCTTCCTGGTCATTGTACTTGGATGTCTACAAGACATCTCAGTTGTTGACAATAATGTCAGCAATGATGATTACACCTTGGGGAAGCAATTTATACACCACACCATTGTTCTTCCACAAGATGCATAACATTATCTTTTGTGGAAGGGCACAGGTCTTTGCATGGAGAGTTGCTGTTTTGTTTTGGCTCAATGATTCCTTTAATTTCCTTGTGTTAGCATAAAGACACCATTGCTTGTCACCAGTAACTCTACAGAATGGGAATGGTCACCTTTCTTCACCATTTGACCAATGACAAGCCAGCAGAGATACACGTATGGCCATTTGCTGATTTTTGTTATTTTGTCGAAGTGTATGCGGTACTATTACTCCTGATTTTCAAACCTTTCCCATTGGATGCAAATGCTGTATGACGGTCAAATGATCACAGTTCATCACATCTGCTAATTCTTTAGTATTCTGACATGAATAACTATGGATTCATCATCTTCATCAATACATAATTGATTGACCAGTTCATTCAGTATAACAGGTATTTACATACAGGTGTTACAACTATTAAAATATAAAACCGAATGAAAAGTCTGATAGTTCACTGTAGCTGTATTTATTTAAGTCAATTAAAGGCCCATACAATGGGTTTTGCAACTTGTAAGTTGCATCTTCTTGCGTGTATAAATGCTGTGTCACATGGTATAGGGAATTGTTACAGAATGCCGCAGCGTAATAGCTGGTGTGCCTAGGCTAAGTTCTGAGTCTTCTTCAATTCATAAAAAACCATTATCAATGATGAATTTCCAGTCTGTGTTAAAATCATGAACTATTATCACTTTACCAATTAAAACTTGTTCCTGGGGACCTACATTAAACAACAGATGATGCCCCTTGTCAATGTTATTCAAGATAATTTTGGGTTTGGGATAAAATTTATGAGGGACATCATTGTTCGACATTTGCCCCCAGGAACATATTTTAATCATTAAAGGGAAGATAGTTGGACTGAACATTAATCATTGATGATGCTTTTTTATCAGTTGGGGAAAGCTGAAAATTTTACGTAGCAACTCAAACTGTTACTCTGTGACATTTTGTAACAACGCTCTACACCACATGACATAGCATTTAGTTACACCAGAAGATGCCATTTAAAGGTGCAAAACAAGTTATTTGGGTCTCTAATTGACTTAGGCAAATATAGCGACAGCAGACTGTTCAACTTTTCATTCAGTTTTATATTTCAATAATTTTAACACCTGTATGTAAATACCTGTTATACTACATGAATTGATCAATCAATTATTTATAACTACTTAAGCTGTTGCTGACCAAGTTTAAAAAATATCTTCACCAAATCTCGGACACCTTCCTGAATGTTGGGAGTCACTTCAGTCAAAATGAGTCTCCTTAAAATGAAAAAACCATTTTCTTGCCATGATCTGTCCAGTAGCGCAAACGTTTCTGGCTCTCTCTGCTGCTGTCACCTCTCTATTGAACTCAATGATAAGAATAGTCAGAAATGTACCAATTTCTCCACTCGGCACTCCATTTTTTAGCAACTACAGCTCCACTCACTATCTCCAAATGATGCAGTGACAATATGTATGCTCAAATAGCAATGATGAACTACAAATAAAAAATGACAGTTGATAGGTAATCCTATAGCAACACACAAAACAAAATTGCTATGAACTTATGCACCAATCTAATAGTTCGGAATTCTGGAATGAAATTCTTATGCCTTCTGTAATGTATGTATATGGATAATTTTGTGGGCTTTTGAAATTTGCTTTGCGAAATGCAAAACAAATTTGGTGAGGAATATGCTCAGAATAATAGTGATACCCACCACTGCTTTAAGAAATTATGATCCGTGATTGATATTTTTGAGTTTCTTAAAGTTGATTGTAGTTGTCTTTTGTATAATTCCTTTTGAATGCTGCATTTTTTATTTTTATTTATTTTTTGTCATTTTATAACTTTCCCATATCCAGTTCTATTTTTGTAATTTAATCACTTTTGTCAGACACGACTAAATTGTGAACAAATCCTTCATTTTGCCAGTGTTAACATCAGTACATTTACCAATAACTGCCGTCACAGCTACCTTTATATGATACTGTCATTAAATCAGAGAAAGAAATCAGTGTATTTTAAACTCATAAAGTAATGTGGCATAGCAATTACATATACGCAGTTTTGAGGCACATACGTACGCGAATTATGCTATTCGATGCTCACTAACCATCAGATATGGACTCAAGCGATCACAATATCTCTTCTTGATATTTAAGTTGTTTCCAAGATCTCAGAAGTACCAAGTACCTATACTAAGGGTTGTTGGGTACATTTACTATGCTGTCTCTCCAAGTATGTTCAATTCTGTTTTCGGAGTGTGTGGATGAAGGCAGATCATACAAATAATTACATGTTGTATATTTCATAAGAAATCTAGTTTCAGTGGAGAATGCATTAGTTTCTTATTACTAGAGACTGAATTATGTGCATTTGAATTGTGCATATGTAATTGCATATTTGGTGCTTCTTTACTGGTTATTGCTTATTTTAACTACAAACTAGTGACGGTGGTCTATCTGTGCAATATTTTAAAGACCTAGGTGTACAGGCTCCAGCTTGATCTCATGAACTGATTCATAAACAGGAACAGGCAGGCTGTCAGTGCATATAATTCCCTCCCCTGTCATACCACATACAACAGCAACAATTTGATTAACCCTTTCCGTGTCTGCAATTCCAAATGGCATCATTAAGTATTCCTGGCTTTTTTGAGCTTCCCAATGCTTCAGTGATACCATTTGGCATTTCTTCACATAGTTCCAAGTTTGGCCAACAGATCACAGTGGTATTTGCTTTCATGACTCACTGTTTGTTTGAAGTGCAGAACAGAGAAGTGTTATGTGTTGTGCTACTGCATTTGTGAGTGAATAATAACTGTTGTGTTTAGCTTTATTATGTGTATACTGAAATTCTTGGTTATGGAACCAACTTTACGTAGTTCCTCAAGGTCAAGGGAAAGAAATACAGTAAGTTTACAATACAGTTATGTATGCAATTTTTTGAGTAATTATTTGTAATTTCTAATTATGCCATTTTGGTATCATTATTTTATTTATTAACCAATAGCTTCAAAACAGCTCTTGCAATGGGTATGGCATATGTGCAACATATACAGTAAATATTCATCACAAAAAAAATTTTCACCAATTTTTTTTCTAAATGTGACGCACAAAGTGTTAAGTGAGTTGTTAGCCACATACCCATTGTAAGTTAAGTTTTCATTTCATTTATACGTAGTTTATCGTGTTCACATGTAGTGTGTTAACGTCTTGTGTACATGCCATTCATAAAATGAAATGGCGTTTTGTGGATAGGTGACCATACTGGAACCTTTACGTATGATAGAAAATGTTTTACATTGGCGTGTTTGCGAGAAAACTGTTTCACGCAAAAAAAAGTTTCAAATAGACCAGCATGTCAAGACAAGTTTTCATATTGCAGCAGTGCAAAAGAAAGCCGCACGATAACTTTTGACAGTGACAAGTAGCTGTAAGAGAAATTTAACTTCCAAAGGTAACCAAAAAATTGCTTTAACATGGCTCTTATGTGAAGCATTCGCTGCAAGTAATATTGTTCTTTGCAAACTTACAAATCCTATTCTCTGAGGTTTTCTGCATGAATATTGCTTAAATCAAAATATACCAGATGAATCAACATTGCATAAAAAGTACATACCTAAGGGATGTCTAAATGTTCTGGAAGAAATACGCAGTGAACTTCAGGACAGTATTATTTGGATTTCAGTTGACAAAACTACTGACACTTGTGGCTAATACATTGCAAATTTAATTATTGGTGCATTAAAATAAGAACCTTCTTCTTCCTACTTAGTGGCCTGCAAAGGACTTGAAAAGGCAAATCAACTACAATCATCAGAATGAGGGTATTAGAAAATTATTTCCAGAATTCTGTGGAGGAAAGGGTGTTTGTGTTTCTCACACATGCTGGTCCCTACATGATCAAACCAAGAAAAGACGTCAAAGTATTTTATCCCAATTTCATTCATGTGACATGCTTTGCTCACATAGTACATCGCCTTGTCAAAGAAGTGCAGTCCACATTTGGGAATGTAAATAAACTGATTTAATCCACAAAGAAAGTGTTTCTTCATGTACCTGCTTATAGTGAATGACTTCATAGATGCAGAGGCTTTGGGAATTTGAGAGTGCAAGGAAGCATTTAATGATTCCAGTACTTAAAAAAAACAATGCTGGTATTAACACTCATTTTACCCATATACCTGTTAATATTAAAAAGCTTGACATTGAAGATTTCGCATTGAATGAATCTATTTAGTTAAAACTGACAGTGAGGGAAAAAATGAAACCACACCTTTTCTGTAGTACACATAAAATTTTGTTTCTCAAAGTCAGTTGCAACAGAAAATTTGTCATAATATAATAATAATAATAATTATTATTATTATTGTTATTATTATTTTAAAAAAAATATAGCCTCTGCCCATCTGAATGCTTATTAGAGTATTGTTTAAAAGTGTGAAGTAACTGGGTCTAGAACTTTTTGAGATTTTTGCTAGTAAAATTTGCCATTTATTTGTCTGTATCGATTTATGCATGTTCTGTAATATTTGATATAAAATAAGTTGTGACAGTTTTAATGTTTTCTGCTGGGCAGAGAAAGTTTTTACTGCAAGATACAAAGAACATGTTAGAAAAACTGAAAATAACACCTCCAAGTTTGTTGCACATGGTAGAGAAAATGACCATACTATAGTTGAATGAGAATAAATGTTACAATACTGCATGGAAATGTTTATTTGCCTATGCAGCCAAATATTGTTCTGTATGTGTTGATAGTCTATTCATGTTCAGAAAACACCTTAAACGACTAGAGATAGGATGTTCATATTCATATGACATGTACAATTGTATGTTCTGCAGAAATGGTTAGCTTTTCAGTCAGCTCAGTTCAGCATGTGTCCTGCTGCTTGCCTATTAGGTATAGAGTTTGCCATGGGCCCCGATAACTTGTTCTATGCCTTGATGGAATCAACATGTATAACACGTGAATGGTGTCCTATGGTATAGCCATCTGTGCTGCATTTTCCTGGTTCCAAAGTTGCCGTTGGATCACAGTCCTGGATCCGATGGTTCACAGTTTCCCACACATCTTCGATTGAGAACAAGTCTGGTGATATGGTGGGCCAGAGCAAAAGGCTGGAATCCTGTGATACCAAGAAGGCATGTGTTCATGCAGAAATGTGTGATTTTCCATTGTCTTGCTGAAAAATGATGTCTGAGTTGTGCAGAAAGGGGATGGCTGTGGGCTGCAGGTTGTTATTCACGTACGTCGCACTGGTCATAGTATCCTGGAAATGCACCAACTGTGATTTGTGGTTGTACCCAATAGCAACTCACACCATTAGGCCTTGAGTTGGCACTGTAGGTTGTATGCGAATGCATTCTCTATGATACTACTCCCCCTGTCTGGTGAACCAAAATGTGGCCATTATTTTCAAACAAACAGAACCTGGATTCGTCCAAAAAAGAGTATCTAATGTCATTGCTGTCCCCAGTGATGATGTTTCATGCACTATTCTGTCTAGCATGTTTTTGCACATTCGTCAAAGGCAGTTGGAGAACTGGATGATCCACATGTAACCCATGCCGTAATAAACAGTGCCAGACTGTGACCACTGATAGTGTACAATGTGTTATACTGTTCAACTGTTGTTCCAGAGCTGAGGAGGATGCAGGTCTGTCCTGCTATGATAGTCGAATGAGGTGTTGCTCATCTCTGGGAAAGGTAGGGGTGTCTAGGTGGTGTGACCTGACCCATCTCATCATATTCTATGGCCGTCTGTGAACCATTCTGCACACACCCGTTGCACTGATGAAACACAGTAGCCCACATGAGCAGCCATTTCGTGGATGGGTGCATCACATTCTCTCATGCCAAAATGTGTCCTCTTTCAAACTCTATGGGGCATCCAGCACATCTGCTCAAGTCACACTGATCCATTTATCTTCAATTTATAGAGAAAACAAGAGCCACTGGCACATTTCACCAGTAGCTGATGTTACGCTGCAATATCGATGTTGAATGTGAACCTGCAGGCCGACATGGTTCAAGTGCTAATCATTTCTGTAGAAGGTACTAATGTACATGTCCTGTGAATATGAATATCCTACCTCTAGTCATTCAAGGTGTTCTGTTTTTTCTGATCGTGAGTGTACTTTGTAGTAAAAAAGAAGCAGTAACATATTTAATACTCCTCTTTGTGATTTATGAACCAGCCATTTGCAAGGGAAGATGGAAATTTAGAACAGTGAATCTGGGGTTATGGCAATTAATATTGTTTGCTGTACACACAGTGTGGCATAAAGTGTTGCATTAGCCTCAGACATGGTGTAATGTAAGATTTGTGGCATGAGATTATATATTAGCAGGAGGACAAATTTTGAGAATATTAAACACGTATGCCTTCTCCTGTGAGAGCACTTGCCATTATGCAGTACTTAGTGTAAAACATTAATGCACACCATTTTATCCTCTTCTCCTTTTCTCATCTTACTTTCCTAAATTATTAGAGAAGATATTTGAGTACTTGGTTAGTTGTTACCCAAGTACAATTTAATTTAAGAATTTTAAATGCAGACGTGCTAGGGTGCTTGCCTATTACTGTATGGATTTTAAGCCTTCTAATTCTATACAGGGTGTTCCAGCAGGAAGGCCTAATATTAATGGATATGTCAAGAATGATCATTTGAAGCAAAAATTCAGCTAAACATGAGCTTTAAAATGCACACCTTAAGAGCTATGAGCAGTATTTCTTCTCTGATACTGTGAAACGAATGTCTTCCACTGCAAGCTCATTGCTTTCCATATTTGAGAGGTGGAAGTATGGAGCAAAATAAGAAAAAATATCCAGTAAACATGGGGTCTAAAGTGTATACCATAACAGCAATGGGCAGTTGTTCATCTTTGCGATTCTGAAACACACCTCTTCTGCTGAACAAGTGCTCATAGCTCTTAAGGGATGCAATTTATAGTCCATTTTTACTAGATAACATTTTTTTTATTTGGTCTGTACTATCTCCTTCCAAAACATGGAAAGTAAAGTGTATGCAGTACAGGAGATTTGTTTCACACTACCAAAGATGAACTATTGTGCATAGCTCTTAATGTATGCATTTTAAAGCCTTTGTTTACTAAACTTTTTGGCTTCGAATGGTCATTCTATCCGTATTCCTGAATATTGACCATTCCTCCTGGCACACTCAGTATGAGTCAGGCTACTTTTGTGAGGAGACTGCTGACATTACCAAATTAGGTGTATTGTGGTGATTTACATTTGAGAGCACTGGATTTCATATTCCTGTTTGACTTTTCAGGCTTGTGTATTGTGATTCTCCTTAATAATTCAAAGCAAGTGCCAAAACAGCTGCTTCATTAAGGTTTCAGCTGATTCCTTTCTCTGTGTTTCACCAACTGAAAGAGATCTAAATTTCTAATAATCCCACTTTTGGCAAACACTGACATTCTACTTTCCTTTTATGATGATTTTTGCTGTTGAGCCATTAAAATATCATCAATATGTGTTACTGCCTACACATTAGGGCAGCCCTTAAGAATTTTCAGGGAAGTGTTAAAAAATAATCAGTCTTTTCTTCTGAAGGCCCATGTATTTTCTCCATCTCAAATGACCCATTTAACCATTTTAACAATTCTGCACTCTGGCCCTAAGGACCATGCAATTCTGACCGCCCATTGTGTCATCCTCTGCCATATGCATCATTCGAATGCTGTGTGAAGCGTGTGGGGTCAGCCCCACTGCCATCTCAGCCACTGACAGCTTTCCATTACATATCCTCAGCTGCCATAATGAAGATGAGTGCACCCTGTTTCTGTGCTCTCACCAAGGAATGGTCCCTGTCACTACCAGGAACTGAACACAAGTCTACACTTGGTGTACATACCTGCTGACTTCTCAGCTATGGAGGCAGATGATACCCTTAGAAATTGCTTACAAGAATGTTTGATCTGTGCAATTATTCTTATTTTAATTTGGTATTGCTTTTCATGTTTGTACCAAGTATATGAAGATGACTTTTAGGTTTTACTTATTTCAGCAAGATGGGCTCATTTTCAGGAGAGCAAACAGTCTCCAGATTTGGGTTTTCATGCTCTCCATAAATTGCTTGTCGTGAATGCCAGACTGTTTCAACTGATTTCCTTCCCAAATTTGAGCTTGTGCTGCATCTCCAATAACCTCGTTTTTGATAGGACATTAAACCCAACACTTCCTGACTCTTTTCAATTAGAGTCAAGTATATATTCTTACACTATCTTCCTGCTTCTTGCATTGTTGCAGAACTGTTGAAAATCTACGTGTACATCTGCATAGGTACTCCACAAACCACCATAAGATGTATGTGGTGAAGGGCACCCTGTACCATTAATCATTTCCTTTCCTGTTCCACTAGCAAACAGAGTGAGGAGAAAATGACTGTCTGCATGCCTCCATATGAACTCTAATTTTTTGTATCTTGTATTTGTGGTCTTTACATGCAATATATGTTGGTGGCAGCAGAATCAGATGTCAGTCAGCTTCAAATGTCGGTTCTCCAAAATTTTGGAGTAGTGTTTCTCAAACAGAACATCACATTCCCTCCAAGGATTCCCACTTGAGTTCCCATACTGTCTCTGTAACACTTACATGTTGTTCAAGCCTACTGCTAATAATCTAGCATCCATCTCTAAATTGATTTGATATCTTCCTTCAATCCAACCTAGTATAGATCCCAAACACTCGAGCAGTACTCAAGGATAGGTTACACCAGTGCTGTATATGCAGTCTCCTTTGCGGGTCAACCACCCTTTCCTAAAATTCTCCCAACCAAAGTCAACCATTTACCCTCCTTAGCACAGTTCCCACATGCTAGTTACATTTCATATCGCTTTGTAACATTATGCCTAGCTATTGAATTGACTTGACTGTGGCGAGCTGGACACTACTAATGCTGCATCCAAACATTACAGGTTTGTCCCTCTTACTCATTCACTTTAACATACATTTTTCCACATTTAGAGCTGGCTGCCATTCATCACATCAATTAGAAATTTTGATTAAGTTGTCTTGTATCTTCCTACAGTCACTCAACTTTGACACCTTATGGTGTACCACAGCATCATCAGGAAACAATTGCATATTGGTTCCCACCCAGTCCACAGTATCTTTTATGTATATAGAGAATAATAGCTGTCCTATCACACTTTCCTGTGGCACTCCTGACAGTGCCCTCATCTCTGATGAGCATTTGCTCTCCAGGACAACATACTCGGTTCTATTATTGAAGAAGTCTTTGAGCCAATCACATATCTGTGAATTTATTCCATATGCTCGTACCTTTGTTAACAGCCTGCAATGGTGCCCATGTCAAAAGCTGTCTGGAAGTCTAGAAATATGGGCTCTGTCTTATGCCCTTCATCCATAGTTCACAGTATATCATGTGACAAATGGGTAAGGTGAGTTTTGTACAGGTCGTTGCCATACAAGTGGTTGCCTTCTAAAATTGTGCTGATTCATGGACATAAGCTTCTTAGGTTCAAGAAAGTTTATTATACTCTAACTGAGAATATGTTCAAGGATTCTACAGCAAACCAAAGTTAGGGATATTGGTCTGTAATTTTGTGGGTCTGCTCTTTTTCCTCTCTTATACGCAGGAGTCATCAGCATGTTTTTCCAGTCACTTGGGACTTCGTACTGTAAGTTAGGTAAGGGGTCAGTGCCATGGAGCACTCTTTATGAAATAAAATTGGGATTCCATCTGGACCTAGTGATTTATTTGCTTTCAAATCCTTCAGTTGTTTCTCCATGCAATGGGTGCTTATTACTACGCCCTCCATACAAATGTGTGTCTGATGGTTAGATGAGGATATGTTTGCATGATTCTCCTGTGTGAATGATTTCTTGAACATGAAATTCAGAACTTGGGCATTTGTTTTGCTACCTTAAACTGCCACACCGGACTGGTCAGTGAGGGACTGATTGAAGCCTTAGACCTGCTTAGCGATTTTACATAGGACCAGAATTGAAAAACAGCGTCACTATACCCTTTAGTAAAAGAATTACGTGACTTAAAAATGAACTGTCTCTTCTGATATGAGAGAACATTTAATAATATTAAGAATAAGAATGGGCATAATCTGGAGTCTTAGAAAACTCTGTAATTAATATATTTATGTAAAGGAACATATTCTGTATGCTATGTTGAAAAGAATCTGCTTTTCTTCGTCTATTTTCCCATTTCTTTTCTGAATCCTCTCATTTGTATACCATAAAAGATATTCAAAGAATATTTATGTAAACTACATTTGCTGCATTTGGGTGCAAAGATAAATAAGTTTTATAGTTGTATAACACACAAATGCGCTAAAAATATTGCATCATCTTTTGGACATGCACATGGGATATGATTAATTGCCATTTCAATATTTCAGCTGACAGCCTTTCAACCATTCACAAGGTGATTCACTTCTAAGATTTTTAAAAGACTTTACACAATGATGTGAAGTAAATGGGCATGCTTGAGACATATATCGCTGAAAGTTGGTCAGTCTGTAATATCTCTTTATATTCGATGAATTATTCAGATACAATTCTGCCCTTGAATGACGTTTACTAATTTTCTACCTTCACACTCGCAGAATCCATGCAAAAAGTAGTTCATACCATAGCTATGCCATGAGCGCATAAGTATTCTTTGTAGTACTCTCTCTGGTGGTTGTTTTTTCTAAAAAAAAAAAAAAAAAAAAAAAAAAGAGAGAGAGAGAAAGAAAGAAAGGGAGCTTCCGAGATTGTACGATTAAAAGTGAAATTATATATATATGGCTCCTTCACACAAAAGGTGTGTATTTGACATTTGAGAATTAATGATATTCATCAATATATTGCGTAGTTGTTAATCAGAAGAGAACTTCCGAAAGACTGGATATGAACCTGCATTTAATAATCCAAGAGTTCCATTACTTCTTCGGAAGGTTAAACTTCATCTAAGCCAAATATCCGCTTGATCTGAGGTTTCCCAACTGATTATACAACGCTCCCAAAATTACGAGGCATTTTATTTGTACAGATTAGCAGACTGCCACAAAGCACGAGCCTGCAGAGAAGAAGAATCATCGCCTGATTTCATTCTAACAAGTAAAGTTTCAGAATAATTTGGAGTGACTGAGCTATGACTGTGTTTCCTATCATGAATGATTGATTGCTCGAATGAATTGAGAGCTACAAAATTATGTAGATGGGAGGAAAAATTACAGTGGCGCCAGTGTAACAGGACTCTCTTGGATTGTTATATAATATATGTATTTTTTTCGTTTCATGAAAACCAACGAGAATGAGAGGTAACTAATCTGAAGAGAGATTCAGTGCCCATAGTAAAAGATTGCTGATACCAAGAAACAACTTCAATTATTGGACAACACTGAGACTACAGAACAAGGCCAGAGAAATCTAATTTTTTTATCCCGTATTTAAAATAGTTTGAAATCAATATAGAAAGAACTTTTTTCCAGATAGTAGTTAGATTGTAGAACTGTATATTGTGTGATTTTCTTATCAGGACATTGAACTTTATACCATCTGTGAAGTAATTTGAAAGTTAAGTGTGTCTACAACAGTAAATTTGGAACTGTATTTAGTGAATAGAGTGTGATATTGACAGTTATTTAATGGTATTGACTATAGCGGCATTCAAAATGTCATTGAATCAGCAACGAGAAGTGCAACAGCCTTCAGCTGTTTGCGCAGGAGCAGAGGCCACGGATAGCAATTCTGAGACTGTTGTGGCTAGCGGTAGCAATACAAATAATCCCGCTGGTTCAGAAAACATTCATACAACAGCTGATCAGACTGTTGTTGACACATTAGTTGTTATTATGCAACAGTTGTCTCTACTAGCCAAAGGCCAAGCGGAGGTAAAACGAGACTTATCCGTTATACAAAATGAACTCCAAAATCAATTAGCCAAAAATCAAACAGAATTACAAAATCAGTTAAGAGCAACCTTTACCGAATTAGATCAGAGATTAAATACCCAGACACAGGAAATAAAAGAACAGGCAGAAAGGACCGAACAGAATCTTATTGCTCAAATTGAGCAGGTCCGCCAACAATGCCAAGAAAACAATAGTAAATTAAAAGCAGAACTAACCGAATATGTATCCGTCAAAATTGACATGATACAAAAACAAGTAGAACTGTTTCCTCAAGTAATACAAGCTCAAGAGGACATACAGTGTTCTGTAGCTATGATACCAGAAATTATAAAATCCCAAGATAATGTAAAGAAGCAATTTGACAAAGTGAAGGAAAACCTGGAGACAGTGGAACTGTGAAAGTAGCTTTACAGTCAATTTCAGAGAGTTCCGAGGAGAATTTTTTCAACAAATGGTTAAAGGAAGTTTGAGAACAACTTGGCGAAGAATTCTCGCGTTGGAAAGAAAATATCAAAAGATCACTAAATCTCTCGCAGGAGGATTTAGAAACAGCGAGAAGTAGGAAACAACATTCTCAATCTGTGCGTGAAGTTCTGTCCATGTCAAGATCCGATGTAGACAGAACTAGAACGTCACAAGTTAGATTCGATATAACGGATTGCCACAGGGAAGAGTACGAACAGGATGATTTTTGGAATCGTAGTACCATTGAGGAAAAGATGATTAAACAGAGACAATTTCAAATCTTTAACCCTGACAAAAAGAATGTTATTCGAAGTTTCAGAGGTCTATTTCCACGATCTCGGACAGAATGGCAAGAGATTAGTTTTGTATCTGGATATATACAAGGATCAGGAGCATTGTGGGCATCCGAACAAACATCTTCTTGTAAATGTTACAAAGAATTTGAGCAGGCTTTTCTAGCAAAATATTGGTCTGCTGGAGCACAAGAAAGACTTAGGCAGGAAGTATTATATCCTGAGCCTTTCTCATTTTCCAGAGGATCTCTAAAGAGATATTTTGAGAAATACATTAATAAATCTTTGTATTGGGATGTACCAATTCCTTTGCCGGATATACTTAGAATACTCAAGTCCAGACTACCCACCAGTATAAGGAATCAGTTGTTATATATAAATGATAAGGATATAGACTCATTTATGACTACGCTTGATTGTATTGATATAATTGAGGAGGACAATAAAAGAGCAAGAGAAATGTCATATCAAAGAAGAGCAATAGAAGCGAATCTGAGCTGCAACTAGAGTGGGAATGGCAGTAATGGTAGCAGTAACAATAATAATAACCAACTACACTCTCCGAGGAGACTTAGCAATGGACAAAATGCAAACAATAATTATTACCATAATGGAAACTTTAGTAATGGTGCAGCGAGGGGCTATTTTAGGAACAGTAGTAATTTTAATCGATATAATCCAATGTATGGCAACACAGGACAGTTCTACCAACACCAGCAGAACAACAACAATAATTACATGAATCAAGCAAGACAACATAGACAGAATTCACCACAACAACCGATAATCACTGAAGTAGCTGAAGAGACAAATACCAATCGGACCAACAATCAGTCAAACTAAACATGACCGCATCGTGCCCCGGAGGAGCGGTCAGGGTATCTGTTAGGGGCAAAACAGTAAAATTAAAATTGTTAAGATATAATGATGGTGAGCTGTTGACTGACGAGTTAACAGAGGAAGTTCCAATGAATGTGATATTGGACACCGCCACTTCCGCCAATGTCATCTCAGGCGCTCTTTTTCAGAAAACTATTAGGAAGAAGAAGGTACCAATTTCGCCAGTACAGAACTGCAAAATCATCGGAGCTGTTGAAAGCACGCTCTCCCAATGTCAAAATACAAACACAATTAGAGATGAAAATAGGAAATGTAGCAATAATATGCACGTTCCTTGTAGTGGAGAAGTTATTAGTGGACTGTATTCTTGGTATTGGGAGTATGCAGGAGTACAATTGTCAGATTGATTTTTTGGAAGGAATAGTTAAATTTAGATTAAATGGAGAAGAGATAGCACTGGATTTAAATAGAAAGGAAACGGCGCATGAGAAATATTGTCGCGGTGCCATAAATCAATTAATGGACACTACAAATGGTCGTTGGAAGGAGCTTTCAAAGGATTTGATACAACAATGATAAAAGCTAGTGAATCAAATCAGCTTACCGGAGAACAAAGGCAGCGGCTTCATTATTTGTTAGAATCATATGAAGAAATTTTTGATGAGAAACCAGGAATTATTAAAGGGTGTATTTGTCACCTAGAAGTGAAGCCACATCAGACTTACTGTTACACACACTATCCGATCCCCTGGTGTTTAAAACAATCGGTTCAAAGGGAGATAAATAGAATGTTAGAATGGAACTTTATTGAGCCATCAACTAGTCCATATTGTTCTCCGCTCTTAGTCGTCCCAAAACCTTGAGGTAACGTTAGATTAGTTCTGGATGTGAGAGAGACTAATAAAATAATAGTATCTGTAAGAACTCATCTGGAAAATATAGATGAATTAATTCAAAATTTCCAGGATGTTTCGTACTTAACTAGTGTTGATTTGAGACGTTCGTACTGTCAGGTCCAAATGGATGAAGAATCTAGGAAATATACCACATTTATCTATGCTGGGAGAAGTTACCAATTTAAAGTTGTCCTGTTCGGACTTAATATTAGTGCCGGAATATTTATTTCAGCGTTGGATTATGTTCTTCGACCAGAATTGCGTAGTCGTATTACTGTGTTTGTTGACGACTTATTAATAGCCACGAAAACATGGGAAAAGCATTTGCATATTTTGGAAAGGATTTTTGCTGTTTTCAAGAAAACCAGTATTACAGTAAACTTACAAAAGTCTCATTTTGCTTTACCACAAATTAAGTTCTTAGGACATATGGTAGATGCGAAAGGTATCCTGCCTACCGAGAAGAAGATAAGTGCAATTCGAAATTTTCCATCACCACGGAATAAAAGACAGCTGAAGGGATTTATAGGTATGGCATCGTTCTTCCATCATTTCATAAAGACTCAAGCCATGAATTCTGAGACATTAAACCGGCTTCTACAGAAGGATGTGCCATGGCAATGGACTGAAGAATGTGAACTAGCTTTTCGAGACATTAAAGACCAACTCGTTAATGCATCCTTATTATATCACCCTGATATGAATTGTGAATTCTGTCTGTCCACGGATTCATCAGATTTTGGATTAGGTGCTTGTCTCTTCCAAATAAGGGAAATAAAAGGGGTACCAACATTCTGTCCAATAGCATTTGCTAGTCGAGTGTTATCGCCCTGTGAAAGAGCCTATACAACCACAGAACTTGAAGCACTTCCGGTTATGTGGGCATTCAAGATGTTTAACTATTATTTATATGATTCAAAAACGATTGTGTATTGTGACCATCAATCACTAACCTTTTTGCAAACATGTAAATTATTACATCCTAGACTGTCACGTTGGACAATGACACTACAACAGTACCAATTTAAAATTATTCATGTGTCTGGCAAAGAAAATATTATTGCGGATGCACTGTTAAGATCCCCAGAAGGTTTAACGCCAGATATAGAATCAGTAAATACCTCGGATTTTCCAGTATTACTGATGCAGGACAATATCTACAAGACTTATTATGTACATCTTTGTAGAGATATGGGAAATTTACAACAAAAAGACCCTCAATGGAAGAAGATAATTCAGCTAAAGGAACAACAAAATTCAAGGGCTAGTTTAGATCATTATAAATTAGTAAATGGAGTATTATTCTTCAGATGTGGGAAGGACAACAATCCACGGTGGTGTGTATGTATCCCGAAGGAATATGAGGAAAAATTAATTTGGTTTACCCACTTATCATGGGGACATTTTGGTGTAATTAAATGTGCCAATAAAATAGGAGCATACTGTTATTTTCTGAATATTCAGAGAGAAGTGCACCAAACAATACAAAACTGTTTACTCTGTCAAAAGGCAAAACCGGATAATAGAGGTAGTAAGCATGTTCTGCATTCAATTATTCCACGAGAGCCAAGGGCGTTAATCTCATGTGATATCTGTGGCCCTCTCCCATGATCAAGAGGAGGAGTCAAATTCATTGTTGGATTCCTTGACGTGTTTACAAAATATGTAAAACTATATCCATTAAAGTGTGCTACTGCCAGAGCTGTTGTAGTGAGATTGGTGCGTGACTATCTTCCGCATGTAGGTTTACCGAAATCCATAATTACAGGTAATGTCAGAATTTTTACTGGATTTAAATGGAAGCAAACATTAACACAACTTGGTATTCGACAAATTTTGACATCATGTTACCATCCACAAGGTAGTCCAATAGAACGAGTTTTCCGAGAATTAAACCGATTTATGCGTACATACTGTCACAGTAAACAAACATCATGGGCTGATTATTTGTCACAATTTGAACAAATATTTAATAATCTGACACATACCTCAACTAACTTTACTCCAACAGAGCTTATGTTTAGTCAGATTGAAAAGAACTTCTGGATAAACCATCTGCCAAAGTATGAAGACCAGAATTTGAAATGGGAGGAAAAGATTCGACTCGCACTTGTCAATTTAACTAAAAAGGCAATACAACAGAAATTGACATATGATAAACGGATTCACCGAATTCAGATGTTTCATCTTGGAGAAAAGGTTTTATTGAGGCGACACATCCATTCCTCGAAACTGATGAAGAACATAAAGAAATGGAATCTTATTTATACCGGACCATATGTTATTGTAAATATACCAAATCCTGGATCATACTTGTTGGCATATCCCAAATCGAAAAGAATAAAGGGATTATTCCCGCATAATAATATTAAGAAATTTTTTGAAGGATCTTATATCTATGATACCAAATATGGAGAATAATTTAGAGTGGAATTTGACTATGAGTCGAATGTGTATATAAATATCAAGAAGTTTATGTTGTCTAGAGGTTAAGAGACAGTGAGATCACTATTGTGGTAGGTTAAGAGACAGTGAGATTACTCCTGTGATAGGTTGAGAGACAGTGAGATTACTCCTGTGAGAGGTTAAGAGCCAGTGAGATTACTCCTGTGATAGTTTAGCACAAAAATTTTAAGATAGGTAGAAGAATTTGTTAATTACTAGTGTTTGTAAGTGTGGACTATGAGCAGAAGCCACAGTGATATACAATGAAAGTGCATCTACATTTCCTCAAGACACGGCACTTATGTGAGAATTGCGTGTGAAACTTGAACAGTGCGGGATATGTAGGTAAATACACTGTTTGTGCAAGAAAACAAATGAACTGTGAAGTGAAGCAACAGTCGATAATGTCACTGCTGCAAACAATTGAAGAAACTCTCTGGTTGTGCGAGAGAAAATTATAATAATTTTTAGATTTTTCATTATGCCTTCTCTACCAGGAGAATTAATTTAAGAATATTAATTAACATTTTAAGAATAGCAGTTTGTGTGTTTCATATTATGGACGTAATTGTTGAAATATATTTCCATAAATGTTCATGAGAGGACGAAGAAGATTCTGTGATTGGATGATTTGTTAAATGAACATACGTCATCATTAGTGATATTTATTTGCAAGTGGATCTATAAATCAATTAATTCTAAGAATAATGAAAATTTTTCAAATTATTCCTTTTGTGGAGTCAGTGTCATATTCCTGCGTTTAAAATTTTTCATCAGGTGTAAACTTAAATTTTATCCATAATTTCGTAATTGAAAGCAAACCCCGGACAGATTCAATGCTCTACTTCCACCTGCACTGTAACAAAACGAAGATTAGATTAAAAATTTTTTTTCGAGAGGAATACATTTGATATGAGCTACAACCAAATTTAAACGCCCACAGTCTATTTGGCAATGTTTTGGACAATCAGCAGTTGTAATGCAAAACAACTTTCGTATTGAGGACTACAAAAAAAAAAAATCGCGATTGTCAGGACTGATGGATGTTCCAGTCTAGTACAGATGGAAGAATATAAGAATCCACTCCGATTTTGAGTTCAACGATGAAATATGGACTTTGTTGCCTTAATACACTCTCTTACAGGGATTTATTCAGTCAGAACGTTTTCTTATTTTACGTTAAACCTGTTTCATGTTCACGTCCCTGACCATCTGTTCCTGAGATCATCTTGCTGTTTCTACGGCAAATTACCAGCTTCTGTCCTGTACCATAAGCCATTGCCTGTCCTCAGTACCACCTCCACCAAACGCTGTACGTCACCTACCCGCAGTCCGTAACCAGTGTTCCTGTTCCATCAACTTCACAACGAGATTGCCGGCAAAGTCGTCGAAATAAGAATTTTAAAAAATTTTTTGGAGCACTATAGTAAAATATTTTTGGCTATGAGGCACTTTTCCTTCGATCTAATCTATGGAGCTTCTATATATTTGAAAATTACTGGATTTAGGCTTTCCTATCTTCTTTATTACCTGCGCTGGGGTCTGTCCTTACAGGTTTTCGAGGGTTTCCCTGTAAAGGCCAGTTCCCAAATGGGTAGACCTTTTCCATAATCACACCAATCTACATCTTCCCTTATTATGTACTCGGGATACGGATATATCCCGGTACATGTAAAAGCTACAACTTAGGTATTCTCATAATTTACTGTCTTAACATGTTACCCATACTCTCTATAGTAAAATTCTATTAATTCAAAATATTCCTCTTTTGAATAAACAATCCAACAAACTTTTTCTGTTAGCTCGCAAAATGTATTATCATTAACTTTGCTCGCTGCGAGAGGCAATTGTAATATCTCTTTATATTCCATGAATTATTCTGATACAATTCTACCCTTGAAAGACGTTCACTAATTTTCTATCTTCATACTCGCAGAAAACCAAGCGCAAAGTAGTTTCAGACAACAGCTATGCCATGAGAGCATAATTATTCTTTGTAGTACTCTCTCTGGTGGTTGTTAGCAAAAAACTTCCGAGATTGTCTTCGTGCCGATTAGCCTGAGCATTGTTTGAAGAATTGTAATCTGAATATTGAGATTTATGACAAAAAGATAACTGATACGAAATTGTACGATTAAAAGGGATATATATATATATATATATGGTTATAATAGAGGGAAACATTCCACGTAGGAAAAATATATCTAAAAATAAAGATGATGTGACTTACCAAATGAAAGTGCTGGCACGTCAACGTGCCAGCACTTTCATTTGGTAAGTCACATCATTATTGTTTTTTTATATATATATATATATATATATATATATATATATATATATATATATATATATATATTTCAAAAAACAAAGATGATGTGACTTACCAAACGAAAGCGCTGGCAGGTTGAAAGACACACAAACAAACACAAACATACACACAAAATTTTCAAGCTTTCGCAACATCCCGGGCGTCCCATTGAAGCTGGTTACCAAGCCCCCACAGAACGCATCTCTGCCTACGTAGATCAACACCTTCAACCCATTACATGCAGTCTCCCATCCTTCATCAAAGACACCAACCACTTTCTCGAACGCCTGGACTCCATACCCAGTCTGTTACCCCCGGAAACCATCCTTGTAACCATTGATGCCACTTCCTTATACACAAATATTCCGCATGTCCAGGGCCTCGCTGCGATGGAGCACTTCCTTTCATGCCGATCACCTGCCACCCTACCTAAAACCTCTCTCCTCATTACCTTAGCTAGCTTCATCCTGACTCACAACTTCTTCACTTTCTGTTGACCTCCACCTGTGCAATGGCCAGCTTCACACGTTCGTCCACATCAAACCCACCAACAACCAACAGTACCGCCACTATGACAGCTGCCACCCATTCCACATCAAACGGTCCCTTCCCTACAGCCTAGGTCTTCATGGCAAACGAATCTTCTCCAGTCCGGAATCCCTGAACCATTACACCAACAACCTGAAAACAGCTTTCGCATCCCGTAATTACCCTCCCGACCTGGTACAGAAGCAAATAACCAGAGCCACTTCCTCATCTCCTCAAACCTGGAACCTCCCACAGAAGAACCCCAAAAGTGCCCCACTTGTGACAGGATACTTTCTGGGACTGGATCAGATTCTGAATGTGGCTCTCCAGCAGGGATACGACTTCCTCAAATGCTGCCCTGAAATGAGATCCATCCTTCATGAAATCCTCCCCACTCCACCAAGAGTGTCTTTCCGCTGCCCACCTAACCTTCGTAACCTCTTAGTTCATCCCTATGAAATCCCCAAACCACCTTCCCTACCCTCTGGCTCCTACCCTTGTAACCGCCCCCGGTGTAAAACCTGTCCCATGCACCCTCCCATCACCACTTACTCCAGTCCTGTAACCCGGAAGGTGTACACGATCAAAGGCAGAACCACATGTGAAAGCACCCACGTGATTTACCAACTGACCTGCCTACACTGTGAAGCCTTCTATGTGGGAATGACCAGCAAAAAACTGTCCATTCGCATGAATGGACACAGGCAGACTGTGTTTGTTGGTAGTGAGGATCACCCTGTGGCTAAACATGCCTTGGTGCACGGCCAGCACATCTTGGCACAGTGTTACACCGTCCGGGTGATCTGGATACTTCCCACTAACACCAACCTGTCAGAACTCCGGAGATGGGAACTTGCGGAACTTGCCCTTCAGCATTTCCTCTCTTCTCGCTATCTGGCAGGCCTCAATCTCCGCTAATTTCTAATTTCAATTTGCCGCCGCTCATACCTCACCTGTCTTTCAACAACATCTTTGCCTCTGTACTTCCTCCTCGACTGACATCTCTGCCCAAACTCTTTACCTTTACAAATGTCTGCTTGTGTCTGTGTATATGCGGATGGATATGTGTGTGTGTGCGAGTGTATACCTGTCCTTTTTCCCCCCTAAGGTAAGTCTTTCCGCTCCCGGGATTGGAATGACTCCTTACCCTCTCCCTTAAAACCCACATCCTTTTGTCTTTCCCTCTCCTTCCCTCTTTCCTGACGAAGCAACTGTTTGTTGCGAAAGCTTGAATTTTGTGTGTATGTTTGTGTTTGTTTGTGTGTCTATCGACCTGCCAGCGCTTTTGTTTGGTAAGTCTCATCATCTTTCTTTTTAAATATATTTTTCCCACGTGGAATGTTTCCCTCTATTATATATATATATATATATATATATATATATATATATATATATATATATATATATATATATTGCTCCTTCATACAAAAAGTGAAACAATTTACATTATTTGACATTTGAGAATTAATGATATTCATCGATATATTGCGTAGTTGTTAATCAGAAGGGAACCTCCGAAAGACTGGATATGCAGCTGCATTTAATAATCCAAAAGCTCCATTACTTCTTTGGAAGGCTAAACTTCATCAAAGCCAAATATCGGCTTGATCTGAGGTTTCCCGACTAATTATACAACGCTCCCAAAAATACGAGGCATTTTATTTGTACAGATTAGCAGACTGCCGCAAAGCACGAACCTGCAGAGAAGCAGAATCATCGCCTGATTTCATTCTAACAAGCAAAATTTCTGAAACATTTTGA
Source organism: Schistocerca americana (assembly GCF_021461395.2). Lineage (NCBI taxonomy): Eukaryota > Metazoa > Arthropoda > Insecta > Orthoptera > Acrididae > Schistocerca > Schistocerca americana. The sequence goes on from NC_060122.1 coordinate 53,460,328, forward strand.
GAGACTGAATCATGCCTCTGTTTCCTATAATGAATGATTGATTGTTCGAACGAATTGAGAACTACATAACTACATAATTACTTAGATAGGAGGAAAAATTACACACAGTATTGGTCATTCATTGTATCCTTCACTCCCTCGCATTGACACTACGACACAAAAATTGCGTCGCAATTGGGTACATCGGGCTTCATGAGAACTTGTCTCTGGGAGGCTAACGCCACTACAGTCACCTAACGGAATCTCGTCTGGGAAGTGTTTAGCTTATTTCCGACGCACTACTGGTCATTAATTGTAACCTTCGCACCCTCACGTTGACATTCCGACACAAAAATTGGGTCACAATTGGGTACATAGGTCTTTATGAGGGCTTGTCTCCGGGAGACTAACGTCATTACAGTCACTAAACGTAACTTCGTCAGGGAGTTGTGTAGCTTATTTCCAACGCACTACTGGTCATTCATTGTATCCTTCGCACCCTCACATTGACATTCCGACACAAAAAATTGCGTCACTATTGGGTACATCGCGCTTTATGAGAACTTGCTCCGGGAGACTAATGTCGCAACAGTCACCTAATGGAACCTCGTCTGGGCGTTGTGTAGCTTATTTCCGACGCAATACTTGTTGTTCATTGTATCCTTCACACCCTCACATTGACATTACGCCACAATAATTGCGTCGCAATTGACTAGTATGGACTTCATTAGGACTTGTCTCCAGAAGACTAATATGGCTACAGTCACCTATCGGAACCTCGTCTGTAAATTGTGTAGCTCATTTCCGACGCACTACTGGTCATTAATTGTATCCTTAGCACTCTCACATTGGCATTTAGACACAAAAATTGCGTCGCGATTGGGTACATCAGATTTCACGAGTACTTGCCTCCGGGAGACTGACGTCACTACAGTCACCTAATGGAACCTCATCTGGGAGTTGTGCAGCTTTATCCAACACTATACTTGTCATTCGTATGCTTTGAACCATCCCATTGACATTGCAACACAATAATTGTTTTGCGATTGAGACTGATGGGACTCATGAGGACTTGTTTGCGGCAGACTAACGTCCCTACAGTCACCTAACGAAACCTCGTCTCTGAGATTAATGCTTATTTCTAACGCACTACTGTACGTTCAGTTTATCCTTCACTCCCTCACATTGACATGAGGACAGAAAAATGCATCGAGATTGAGTACATAGTGCTTCATGAGGACTTGTCTCCGGGATACTAACGTCGCTACAGTCACCTAATGGAACCTCATCAGGGAGTTGAATAGCTTCTATCCAACACACTGGTCATTCATTGTATGCTTAGAACCCACCCACTGACATTACAACACAATAATTGTGTTGCAATTGAGAATAATGGGCCTCATGAGGACTTATTTGCGGCAGACTAATGTCGCTACAGTCACCTAACGAAACCTCGTCTCTGAGATTTTTGCTTATTTCTAACTCACTACTGAACTTTCAGTTTATCCTTCACTGCCTCACATTGACATTAGGACACAAAAATGCGTCGACATTGGGTACATCGTGCTTCATGAGAACTTGTCTCCGGGAGACTAACGTCGCTACAGTCACCTAACGGAACCTCATCTGGGAGTTGTGAAGCTTATTTCCGACACACTACTCGTCGATCATTGTATCCTTCGCACCCTCACAATGACATTTAGACACAAGAATTGCGTCACGAGTGGGCACATTGGGCTTCATGAGGACTTGTCTCTGGGAGACTAACGTCGCTACATTTACGTAACGGATTCTCATCTGGGAGTTGTGTAGTTAATTTCTGGCGGACTACTGGTATTTCATTGTATCCTTCGCACCTTCACATTGACATTACAACACAAGAATTGCGTCACGATTGAGTTCTTCGGGCTTCATGAAGACTTGTCTCTGGGAGACTAACGTCGCTAAATTTACGTAACGGATTCTCATCTGGGAGTTGTGTAGTTTATTTCTGGCGGACTACTGGTATTTCATTGTATCCTTCGCACCCTCACATTGCCATTAGCCATAATAATTGCGTCGCGATTGAGTAAATCGGACTTGATGAGGTCATTTTCCCGGGAGACTAAAGTCGCTACAGTCTCCAACCAGAACCTTGTCTGGGAATTGCGTAGCTTATTTCCAACCCACTACTGGTCGTTCATTGTATGCTTCACACCCTCACATTGACATTACGACACAAAAAATGCATCTCGAATGAGTTAATTGTGCTTCATGAGGGCTTGTCTCCGGGTGACTAACGTCGCAATAGTCTCCTAACAGTAACTCGTCTGGCAATTGTGTGGATCATTTCCGACGCACTACCTGTCGTTCATTGTGCCCTTCGCATCCTGAAATTGACTTTACGACACATAAATTGTGTCGCGATTGGGTACATCCGTCTTCATGAGGTATTTCTCCCGGAGACTTACGATGCTACAGTCACCTAACGGAACCACGACTGCCATTTGTGCACCTTATTTCCGACGCACTACTGTTCGTTCATTGTATCCTTCACACCCTCACATTGACATTGCGCCATAATAATTGCTTCGCGATTTAGTAACAAGGCTTCATGTCGACTTGTCTCCGGGAGACTAACGTCTCTACCGTGACATAATGGAACATCGTCTCGGAGTAGTGTAGATTATTTCCCACGCACTGCTGGTCTTTCATTGTATCCTTCACACCAGCACATTGATATTATGCCACAATAATTGTGACGCCATTGAGTACGATGGGCTTCATGTTGACTTGTCTCCGGAGACTAACGTCTCTACAGTTACCTAACGGAACATCGTCTGCGAGTTGTGTAGCTTATTTCCGACGCTCTAGTAATCGTTCATTGTATCCTTCACTTCCTAACATTGACGTTACTACACCCAATTGGTTTGCTATTTAGTGCATCGGGCTTCATGAGGACTCGTCTCCGGGAGACTAACGTCACTACAGGCTCCTAACGGATCCTCGTCTGGGAGTTGTGTGGATTATTTGCGACACACTACTGGTCCTTCGTTGTCTCCTACACTCCCTCACATTGACTTTACGCCACAATAATTGCGTCGTGGTTGGGTACAATTTGCTTCAAGAGGACTTGTCTCCGTGACACTAACGCCGCTAATGTAACCTAATGGAGCCTAGTCTGGAAGTTATGTAGCTTATTTCCGACGAACTACTGGTCGTTCATTGTTATTTCGCAGCCACACATTGACATTACGACACAAAAATTGCGTCGCGATTGAGTACATCGGCTTCATGAGGACTTGTCTTCCATTGACAAACGTTGCTACAGTCTCCTGATGGATCCTCGTCTTGGAGTTGTGTAGCTTATCTCCGACGAACTACAGGTCGTTTATTGTATCCTTCGCACATTCACATTGACATTAAGAGACAAAAATTGCATCGCGATTGAGTACATCGGGCTTCATGAGGACTTTTCCCCGGAAGACAATTGACGCTAGAGTGTCCTATGGAACCGCGTCTGGGATTTGTGTTGATTTTTTCCGACGCACTACTGGTCTTCCGTTGTGTCCTCCCCACACTCACATTGACATTACGAAACAAAAATTGCGTCGCGATTGAGTAAATCCAGCTACATGAGGACTTGTCTTCCGGAGACTAACGTCACTACAGTCTCTTTTGGAACCTCGTCTGGGATTTGTGTTTATTATTTCAGAGGCACTACTAGTTGTTTATTGTATCCTTTGGACACTGACATTGACATTACGAGAAAAAATTTGCGTCGCGATTGGGTACATCATGCTTCATTAATACTTCTTTTCCGCAGACTAACGTCGCTACAGTCTCCTGATGGAACATCGCTTAGGAGTTGTGTAGTTCATTTCCGACGAACTACAGGTCGTTCATTGTATCCTTCGCACCCTCACATTGACATTACGACGCAAAAATTGCGTCGCGATTGAGTACATTGGCTTCACGAGGACTTGTCTTCCATTGACTAACGTCGCTACAGTCTCCTGATTGATGCTCGTCTTGGAGTCGTGTAGCTTATCTGCGACGAACTGCAGGTCGTTCATTTTATCCTTCGCACACTCACATTGACATTATGAGACAAAAATGTCGTCTCGATTGAGTACATCGGGCTTCATGAGGACTAGATTTCGATTTCGATTTAGATTATATTTTCGTTCCATAGATCATTGCTGAGGAGATCCTCGTGGATGTGGAACATGACAACTTTTTCTTTTTTTTGTTTAGCTGAAAGAACAATACTAATAGTATGAATATATATACAATACATCATTTGTTTCTATTAAAAAATTCGTCAATGGATTATATGGAGTTGGCCACTACTAAGTCTTTCAGGCTCCTTTTAAGTTGATCTCTATTTGTAACTAATTATCATTTGTTTCTATTAAAAATTCGTCAATGGAGTAGAAGGAGTTAGCCACTAGTAAGTCTTTCAGGCTCCTTTCAAATTGATCTTTATTTGTAACTAATTTTTTTTATGTTTGCTGGCAAATTATTGAAGAAGAGTGTTCCTGAATAGCGGACCTGTTTTTGAACTAAGGTAAGTGCTTTATGTCTTTGTGCAGATCATTTTTGTTCCTGGTATTGTATGTATGAACTGAGCTGTTTGTTGGAAGAAGAGATATTTTATTTAGGAGAAATTCCATTAAGGAGTAAATATAATGAGAGGCAGTTGTTAGTGTACCCAGTTCTTTGAAGAGCTTTCTACATGACATCTGTGAATTTACTCCACAAATAATACGTATTACACTCTTTTGCACTCTGAAAACTTTTGTTTGACTTGAGGAGCTCCCCCAAAATATTATACCATATGACATTATGGAATGAAAGTAGGCAAAGTATGCAAGCTTTTACATTATTATGTCACCTATTTCTGCTAACACTCGAATTGCAAATACAGATTTGTTAATGCATTTCTGCAGTTATGTGGTGTGCTCCTCCGAACTGAATTTATTATCAAGTTGTAATCCCAACAGTTGAAGACTGTTAAACTCTTCTATCTGCTCTTCTTCATACTTTATGCATATGCTGGGTGGAAACCTCTTACAGGTTCTGAATTGCATGTAGTGAGTCTTTTCAAAGTTTAATGTCAATGAGTTGGCTTTAAACCATTTATTAATATCCATGAAAATATCATTAGCAGATCTTTCTAGAACTACACTCGACATACTATTTATTGCAATACTTGTGTCATCTGCAAACAAAACGAACTCTGCTTCTGGCAGTGTAACTGATGAGAGATCATTAATGTACACAAGAAAAAGCAATGCCCCTAGATGGATCCTTGTGGGACACCACATGCAATTTCTTCCCATTCTGATGATGACTGATGACTTAATTCACTAGTCCCTTGTACTGACACCCTTTGTTTCCTTTTAGCTAGGTATGACTTGAACCATTTTGCAGCACTGCCCGTGACACCATAGAATTCTAATCTCTTTAAAAGGATGTTGTGGTTCACACAACCAAATTCCTTTGACAAATCACAGAAAATACCTGCTGCTTGTAATTTTTTATTTAATGATTCAAGTACATTTGCACCGTAGGTTTAAATAGCCTCCTCGATTTCAGAACCCTTTAGAAATTCAAACTTTGTTCTTGATAATATGTTATTTGTTGTCAGATGCTTTAGAAGCTGCCTGTACATTACTTTTTCTAAAATTTTTTAGAATGCTGGCAAAAGTGAAATCGGTCTGTAGTTTGATGGTATCTCTTTATCCCCTTTCTTGAATAGAGGCATAACATCCACATATTTTAGCCAGTCAGGAAATGTCCCAGTTATAATTGACTGGTTACACAAGTATCTTAGAATAGTACTGATCTCACAAGAATATGCCTTAATTGACTTTGTTGATATTTCATCGTAAACACTAGAATGCTTTGTTTTCAAAGATTTTGTTATGGAAGTTATTTCTTTTAGTGAAGTGAGTGACAATAGCTGAGGCTATTTGTAATGGGAAGTTTCAGATATTCAAGGGCATTATTTACTGATCCTGACAATTCCATTCTATCAGTAATGGATATAAAGTACTTGTTAAATAGATTTGCTACATTATGCCCATCAGTTACTAATGTGTCATCTACCCTTAATGCTATTTACTCCGGTTCCTTTCTGGTTCTACCAGTCCCCTCTTTCACTATATCCCATATTGTTTTTATTTTGTTCCCTGACATTGCTATCTTCTTCTTGTAGTGCATTTGTTTAGATGTCTGAATTACTTTTAATATTTTACAGTATTCCTTGCATTTAGCTAAATCATCAGTATTGGAGCTATTCTTGGTCGACAGATACATTTTCCTTTTTGTCTGACAGGAAATCTTTATTCCTTGCGTAAACCATGGTTTTATTATAGACTTCTGTTTAATTTGAGTAACTTGTAGAGTAAAACAGTTTTCAAACATGGTACTGACATTGTTCATGAATGTATTATATATTTCATTCATGTCATGGGCACTATAAACATCTTTCCAGTTCATATCTTTAAGCAGTTTTCTAAAACACTCAATTTTTGGTTGACTGACTACACTCCAGTACTCAGACTTAGCAGTCTTGATAATCTACTCAGAATTTACATCTAAAACAAGGAGCTGCATGTCATGAGCTGATACTACATTTATTACAGGTTTTATGATATGTTTTTGTTCCTTTGATTTGTCTATAAAATGTTATCAATGACTGTCCTTGAGGATTTAGTGATCCTAGTTGGAAAATTTACAGTGTGAGTTAGATTCAAAGACAACATTACTAACTGCAGTAAATGTTTACTGGAAGATTGCATTAGAAAATCTGTATTAAAGTCACCAGCAATCAAAATTTCTTTGTTTCTTACTGTTAAATAACACAAAAGAGCTTCAACTTGATTTATGAATAGATTATAATTTGTTGACAGTTCTTAGTAAATAGTTACTATTATATAGGATATGTTATGGAACACTACTTCTGTTGCACATGCTTCTAGATGCTGGTCTAAACAGAACTTATTAATGTCAAAGTTCTTGAATTTATGGCAGTTTTTAATAAATGTGGCAACTCCTCCTCCATCCATATCTACTCTGCAGAAGTAGGAAGCTAGCTTAAATCCTGAAATGTCTAACATATCTATGCCAGTGGTCACTTGATGTTCAGAGAGGCAGATTATGTCAATTTGGTTAGATGAATTCATTTCATCAATACAAATGGGTAGTTCATCAATTTTATTTCTGAGTCCCGAAATGTTCTGGTGTAATAAAGATAACTGACACTGCATACTAATGGGATTATAACTGCTTTGTCGAAGATGAACTGGCAGTTTCAGATTACTTTCTGTTAAACATTGTTTAAATTGAATCTGTATGCTAAAATCTGACTCCCGTTCATCTGTTTTCTCAAATTGAGTATGTCTGAAAACCTCTCTTAAAACTCGTTCTCTTTCCCCCTTCCCTATCCTAAAAAAGGCATTCCTCTGACACCTGTGACCACTGGTATTTCACCACTTGTGACAGTGCCCCCCTAGCGTTTTCTGCAATCAACACAGACAGTTTTCCCTTCCCTTTCCTATTGAGGTGAAGGCCATGCCTAGCGTAGTCCCACCTATCGACAGTATCCACAGGAATCAAAACAATACGGGACCCTATATCCCTCCTAAGCAGCCACTCCAACCCCAAGTTCACCCTCCTTTTCTCTGGGAGACTAACGTCGCTACAGTCTCCTATGGAACCTGGTCTGGGAGTTGTGTAGATTATTTCCGACGCACTACTGGTCGTCCATTGTATCGTTTTGCACCCTCATATTGACATTACTACACAAAAGTTGCGTCGCGATTGAGTATATCGGGCTTCATGAGGACTTGTTTACCGGAAACTAACGTCGCTACAGTCTCCTGATGGAACATGGTCTAGGAGTTGTGTAGATTATTTCTGACGCACTACAGGTCGTTCATTGTACCCTTTACACCCTCACTTTGACATTACTACACAATAATTGCGTCGCAATTGAGTTTATCAGACTTCATGAGCACTTGTCTTCCGGAGACTAACGTCGCTACAATCTCCTGATGGAACCTCGTCTGGGAGTTGTGTAGCTTATCTCCGACAAACTACAGGTCGTTCAATGTATCCTTCGCACATTCACATTGACATTACGACACGATAATTGCGTCGCGATTGAGTACATCGCGCTTCTTGAGGACTTATCTCTGGGAGACAAACGTCGCTACAATTTTCTAACGGAACCTCGTCTGGGAGTTGTGCTGATTATTTCCGATGCACTACTGGTCCTTCATTGTATCCGTCGCATACTCACATTGACATTACGAAACAAAAATTGCGTCGTGATTGGATACATAACGCTTCTTGAGGACTTGTCTCCGGGAGACTAACGTCATTACAGTCTCCTAACAGAACCTCGTCTGGGAGATGTGTAGATTATTTTCGACGAACTACAGGTCGTTCTTTGTATCCTTTTCATCCTCACATTGACATTACTACAATAAGATTGCGTCGCGAGTTGAGTACATCCTGCTTCATGAGGACTTTTCTCAGGAAACTAACATCGCTACAGTCTACTATGGTGCCACGTCTGGGATAAATGTTGATTATATCCGACGCATTACTGGTCGTTCATTGTATCCTTCGCACACTCACATTGACATTACGAGACAATAGTAGTCTCGCGATTGGAAACATCATGCTTCATGGGGACTTGTCTCTGGGTGACTAACGTCATTACAATCGCCTAACAGAACCTCGTCTGGGAGTTGTGTAGATTATTTCTGACGACCTACAGGTCGTTGTTTGTATCCTTTGCATCCACACAAATATTGCGTCGCGATTGAGTACACTGGGTTTCATAAGCACTTTTCTCTGGGAGACAAACGTCGCTACAATCTTATAACGGAACCTCGTCAGGAGTTGTGTGGATTGTTTCCGATGCACTACTGCTCGTTCATTGTATCTTTTGCACCCTCACACTGACATTATTACACAAAAATTGCGTCGGGATTGAGTTCATCGGGTTTCATGAGGCCTTGTCTTCTGGAGACTAACATCGCTACAGTCTCCTGATGGAACCTCATCTGGGGGTTGTGTAGCTTCTCTCCGACGAACTACAGGTCTTTCATTGTGTCTTTTGCACACTCACATTGACATTAGGAGATAAAAGTTTCGTCGCGATTGGTTACATCATGCCTCATGAAGACTTGTCTCCGGGAAAATAACGTCATTACAGTCTCCTAAAGGATCCTCGTCTGGGAGTTGTGTAAATTATTTCCGAGGATCTACAGATCGTTCATTGTATCCTTCGCACACTTACGTTGACATTACGATACAAAAATTGCGTCGCGATTTGATACATCATGCTTCATGACGACTTGTCTCCGGGAGACTAACGTCATTGCAGTCTCCTAACGGAACCTCGCCTGGGAGTTGTGTAGATTATTTCCGAAGAACTACAGGTAGTTTATTGTATCCTTTGCATCCTCACAGTGATATTAATACACAAAATTTGCGTCGCGATTGAGTACATCGGGCTTCATGAGGACTTGTCTTCCGAATATTAACGTCACTAAAGTCTCCTGATGGAACTTCGTCTGGGAGTTGTGTAGCTAATCTCCGAAGAACTACAGGTCGTTCATTGTATCCTTTGCACACTCACATTGACATTACGATACAATAATTGCGTCGCGATTGAGTACATCGGGCCTCATGAGGACTTTTCTCCGGGAGTCAAATGTCGCTACAATCTTCTAACAGATTCTCGTCTGGTAGTTGTGTGGATTATTTCCGACTTTCTACAGGTCATTCATTGTATCCTTTGCACCATCACGTTGACATTACGACACAAAAATTGCGTCGCGATTGAGTACATCGGGCTGTGTGCGGAGTTTTCTCCAGGAGACTAACGTTTCTACAATCTTCTATACAACCTCGTCTGGGATTTGTGTTGATTATTTCCGACGCTCAACCGGTCTCTCATTGTATCCTTCACACACTCACATTGACATTACAAGACCAAAAATGTGTCTCGATTGGGTAAATCATGCTTGATGAGGACTTGTCTCTATGAGAATAACGTCATTACGGTCTCCTAATGGGACCTCGTCTGGGAGTTGTGTATATTATTTCCGACGAACGACAGGTCGTTCATTGTACCCCTCGCACCCTCACATTTACATTATGACACAAAAATTGCTTCTCATTTACATCATTCTTCATTAGGACTTGTCTCTGGGAGACAAACGTCGCAACAGTCTGCTTACGGAATATAGTCTTGGAGTTGTGTACATTATTTACGACGAACTGCAGGTCGTTCATTGTATCCTTCGCACCCTCACATTTACATTATGACACAATAGTTGTTTTGGTCTTGAGGGCATTAGGCTTCACGAGGACTTGTCTCTGGGAGACAAACGTCATTACAGTCTCTTAACGGATCCTCATCTTGGAGTTATGTAGATTATTTCTGACGAAATACAGGTCGTTCATTCTATCCTTTGCAGCCTCAGATTGGCTTTACTACACAAAAATTGCGTCATTATTGAGTACATCGGGCTTCATGATGACTTGTCTTCCGGAGACTAACATCGGTACAGTCTCCCGATGTAACCTCGTCTGGGAGTTGTGTAGCTTATCTCCGACGCACTACTGGTCGTTCATTGTATTCTTCGCACCCTCACATTTACAATACGACACAAAAATTGTTTTGGTCTTGAGGGCATTAGGCTTCACGAGGACTTGTCTCCGGGAGACAAATGTCGCTACAGTCTGCTAATGGAAGCTTGTCTTGGAGATGTGTACATTATCTACGACGAACTACAAGTCATTCATTGTATCCTTCACACCCTCACATTTACTTTACGAGACAACAATTGTTTTGCTATTGAGTATATCAGGCTTCATGAGGACTTGTCTCCGGGAGACTAACGTCATTACAGTCTCTTAACAGATCCTCGTCTTGGAGTTGTGTAGATTGGTTCCAACGAACTACAGGTTGTTCATTGTGTCCTTTGTACCCTCACATTGACATTGAAACACAAAAATTGTTTCACGATTGATTCCATCGCTCTTCATGAGTACTTGTCTCTGGGAGACTGACGTCATAGCTGTCTCCTAACGGAACCTCGTCTGGGAGTTGTGTAGATTACTTCCAACGAACTACAGGTCGTTCATTGTATCCTTCGCACACTCACATTTACATCTTTGTTTTTTGTTTTTGGTCAACAGTCTACTGACTGGTTTGATGCGGCCCGCCACGAATTCCTTTCCTGTGCTAACCCCTTTATCTCAGAGTAGCACTTGCAACTTACGTCCTCAATTATTTGCTTGACGTATTCCAATCTCTGTCTTCCTCTACAGTTTTTGCCCTGTACAGCTCCCTCTAGTACCATGGAAGTCATTCCCTCATGTCTTATCAGATGTCCTATCATGATGTCCCTTCTCCTTATCAGTGTTTTCGACATATTGATTTCCTCTCCGATTCTGCGTAGAACCTCCTCATTCGTTACCTTATCAGTCCACCTAATTTTCAACATTCGTCTATAGCACCACATCTCAAATGCTTCGATTCTCTTCTGTTCCGGTTTTCCCACAGTCCATGTTTCACTACCATACAATGCTGTACTCCAGACGTACATCCTCAGAAATTTCTTCCTCAAATTAAGGCCAGTATTTGATATTAGTAGACTTCTCTTGGCCAGAATTGCCTTTTTTGCCATAGCGAGTCTGCTTTTGATGTCCTCCTTGCTCCGTTCGTCATTGGTTATTTTACTGCTTAGGTAGCAGAATTCCTTAACTTGATTGACCTCGTGACCATCAATCCTGATGTTAAGTTTCTCGGTGTTCCCATTTTAACTGTTTCTCATTACCTTCGTATTTATCCGATTTACTCTCAAACCATACAGTGTACTCATTAGACTGTTCATTCCGTTCAGGAGATCATTTAATTCTTCTTCACGTTCACTCAGGATAGCAATGTCATCAGCGAATCGTATCATTGATATCCTGTCACGTTGTATTTTAATTCCACTCCTGAACCTTTCTTTTATTTCCATCATTGCTTCCTCGATGTACAGATTGAAGAGTAGGGGTGAAAGGCTACAGCCTTGTCTTACACCCTTCTTAATACGAGCACTTCATTCTTGATCGCCCACTCTTATTATTCCCTCTTGGTTGTTGTACATATTGTATATGACTCGTCTCTCCCTATAGCTTACCCCTACGTTTTTCAGAATCTCGAACAGCTTGCACCATTTTATATTGTCGAACTTTTTTTCCAGGTCGACAAATCCTATGAAAGTGTCCTGATTTTTCTTTAGCCTTGCTTCCATTATTAGCCGTAACGTCAGAATTGCCTCTCTCGTCCCTTTACTTTTCCTAAAGCCAAACTGAACGTCATCTAGCGCATTCTCAATTTTCTTTTCCATTCTTCTATATATTATTCTTCTAAGCAGCTTCGATGCATGAGCTGTTAAGCTGATTGTGCGATAATTCTCGCACTTGTCAGCTCTTGCCGTCTTTGGAATTGTGTGGATGATGCTTTTCCGAAAGTCGGATGGTATGTCGCCAGACTCATATATTCTACACACCTACGTGAATAGTCGTTTTGTTGCCACTTCTCCCAATGATTTTAGAAATTCTGATGGAATGTTATCTATCCCTTCTGCCTTATTTGACCGTAAGTCCTCCAAAGCTCTTTCAAATTCCGATTCTAATACTGGATCCCGTATCTCTTCTAAATCGACTCCTGTTTCTTCTTCTATCACATCAGACAAATCTTCACCCTCATAGAGGCTTTCAATGTATTCTTTCCACCTATCTGCTGTCTCCACTGCATTTAACAGTGGAATTCCCGTTGCACTCTTAATGTTACCACCGTTGCTTTTAATGTCACCAAAGGTAGTTTTTACTTTCCTGTATGCTGAGTCTGTCCTTCCGACAATCATATGTTTTTCGATGTCTTCACATTTTTCCTGCAGCCATTTCGTCTCAGCTTCCCTGCACTTCCTATTTATTTCATTCCTCAGCGACTTGTATTTCTGTATTCCTGATTTTCCCAGAACATGTTTGTACTTCCTCCTTTCATCAATCATCTGAAGTATTTCTTCTGTTACCCATGGTTTCTTCGCAGCAACCTTCTTGTGCCTATGTTTCCCTTCCCAACTTCTATGATGGCCCTTTTTAGAGATGTACATTCCTCTTCAACTGTACTGCCTACTGCGCCATTCCTCATTGCTGTATCTATAGTGTTAGAGAACTTCAAACGTATCTCGTCATTCCCTAGTACTTCCATATCCCACTTCTTTGCGTATTGATTCTTCCTGACTAATGTCTTGAACTTCAGCATACTCTTCATCACCACTATATTGTGATCTGAGTCTATATCTGCTTCTGGGTACGCCTTACAATCCAGTATCTGATTTCGGAATCTCTGTCTGACCATGATGTAATCTAATTGAAATCTTCCCGTATCTCCTGGCCTTTTCCAAGTATACCTCCTCCTCTTGTGATTCTTGAACAGGGTATTCACTATTACTAGCTGAAACTTGTTACAGAACTCAGTTAGTCTTTCTCCTCTTTCATTCCTTGTCCCAAGCCCATATTCTCCTGTAACCTTTTCTTCAACTCATTCCCCTACAACTGCATTCCATTACATTACGACACAAAAATTGTTTCGCAATTGAGTACATCGGGCTTCATGAGGACTTGTCTTCAGGAGGCCAACGTCTCTACAGTCTGCCAACGGAACCTCGTCTGGGAGTTGTTTAGATTATTTCCGACAAACTACACGTCGTTCATTGTATCCTTTGCACCCTCACATTGACATTGCAACACAAAAATTACGACGCATTTGAGTATATCTGGCTTCATGAGGACTTGTCTTCCGGAAACTAACATCGCCAGAGTCTCGTGATTAAACGTCGTCTGGGAGTTGTGTAGCTTATCTCCGAGGCACTACTGTTCGTTTGTTGTATCCTTCGCATCGTCACGTTGACATTACGACACAAAAATTGTTTCTCATTTGAGTAAATCTGGCTTCATGAGAACTTGTCGCGGGGACAATAACGTCATTACAGTCTTCTAACGGAACCACGTCTGGGAGTTATGTAGATTACTTCCGACGAAATGCAGGTCCTTCATCGTATCCTTTGCACCCTCACATTTGCATTACGACACAAAAATTGTTTTGCGATTGAGTACATCGGGATTCATGACGACATGTCATCTGGATACTAACGTCGCTACAGTCTCCTGATGGAACCTCGTCTGCGAGTTGTGTAGCTTATTTCCAACGAACTACAGGTCGTTCATTGTATCCTTCGCACCCTCACATTGACAATACAAGACAAAAATTGCGTAGCGATTATGTACATCAGGCTCCATGAGGTCTTGTCTCTGGAAGACTAACATCATTAAAGTCTCCTAACGGATCCTCGTCTGGGAGTTGTGCAGATTATTTATGACGAACTACAGGTCGTTCATTGTATCCTTCACACCCTCACATTGACATAAAAACACAAAATTTGTTCATGATTGAGTACATCGGGCTTCATGAGGACTTGTCTTCTGGAGTCTAACAACATTACAATTGCCTAACATAACCTCGTCTGGGAGTTTTGAGGATTATTTCCGACAAACTAAAGGTCGTTTATTGTATCCTTCGCACCCTCACATTGACATTAGGACACAAAAATTGCGTGGCGATTGATTACATCGGGCTTCATGAGCACTTGTCTCCAGGAGACTAATGTCCAATAGTCTTCCAACGGAAACTCATCTGGGAGCTGTATACATTATTTCTGACGCACTACTCATCGTTCATTGTATCTTTCTCATTCTCACATTAATATTACGACAGAGAAATTGCGTCGCGTATGTGTACATCGGTATTCACGGGGGCTTGTCTCCGGGAGACCAACGTCGCTACAGTCACCTAATGGAACCTCGTCTGGAAGTTGTGTAGCTTATTTCCGAAGCACTACTGGCCGTTTATCGTGTCCGTCACACCCTCAAATTGACATTATGAGAGAAAAATTGCGTCGCGGTTGAGTACTTCGGGATTCATGAGTGCTTTTCTCCAGGAGACTAACGTTGCTACAGTCCCCTAATGGAACCACGTCTGGTAATTGTGCAGATTATTTCCTTCGCACTACAGGTCGTTCATTGTATCCTTTGCACCCTCACATTGATAATACGACACAAGAATTGCGTCGCAATTGAGTACATTGACCTTCATGAGGACTTATCTCCGGGAGACTAACGTCGCTACAGTCTCCTAACGTTGCCTCGTCAGGGTGTTGTGTGGACTATTTTCGACGCACCTCTAGTCGTCCATTATATCCCTCTCACACTCACATTGACAATATGCCACAATACTTTCGTCGCGATTGACTACCACGGGCTTCATGCGACTTCTCTCCTGGAGACTAACGTCGCTACAGACACGTAACGAAACCTATTTTGGGAATTTTGTATCTTCATTCCGTCACACTACTGGTCGTTCATTGTATCCTTCGCAACCTCACATTTACATTACGATGTAATAATTGCGTCGCGATTGAGTTCTATGGGCTTCATGTCGACTTATCTCCCGGAGAGTAACGTCGCTACAGTTACCTAACGAAACCTCGTCTGGGAATTGTGTAGCTTATTTCCCACACAATACTGGTCGTTCATTGTATCCTTCACACCTTCACATTGACATTGCTACACAAAAATTGCGTCGCGATTGAGTACATCGGGCTTTACGAGGACTTGTCTTCCGGAGACTAACGGCGCTACGGTCTCCTAATGGAACCTTGTCTGGGAGTTGTGTAGCTTATTTCCGACGCACTACTGGTTGTTCATTATATCCTTCACACCCTCACATTGACATTACGCCACAATAATTTCGTCGCAATTGAAAACTATGGGCTGCATGTCGACTTGTTTCCGGGAGACTAACGTTGCTACAGACACTTAACGAAACCTCTTCTGGGAATTGTGTATCTTGATTCGCACACACTACTGGTCGTTCATTGTATCCTTCACACCCTCACATTGAGATTACGACACAAAAATTGCGTCGTGATTGTGTTCTATGGGCTTCATATCGACTTGTTCTCCGGAGACTAACGTCGCTACAGTCTCCTAATGGAACCTCATCTAGGAGTTTTGTAGCTTGATTCCGACGCACTGGAAGTCTAGAAATATGGGCTCTGTCTTTTGCCCTTCATCCATAGTTCACAGTATATCATGTGACAAAAGGGTAAGGTGAGTTTCGTATAGGTCGTTGCCATACAAGTGGTTGCCTTCTAAAATTGTGCTGATTCATGGACATAGGCTTCTTAGGCTCAAGAAAGTGTATTATTTTCTAACTGAGAATATGTTCAAGGATTCTACAGCAAACCAGAGTTAGGGATATTGGTCTGTAATTTTGCGGGTCTGTTCTTTTTCCTCTCTTATACGCAGGAGTCATCAGCGCTTTTTTCCAGTCACTTGGGACTTTGTGTTGTAAGTTAGATAAGGGGTCAGTGCTGTAGAGTACTCTTTATGAAATCAAATTGGGATTCCATCTGGACCTTGGGATTTATTTGCTTTTAAATCCTTCAGTTGTTTCTCTATGCAAGAGTTTGTTTATTACTACGCCCTCCATAGAAGTGTGTGTCTGATGGTCAAATGAGAATATATTTTCATGATTCTCCTGTGTGAATGATTTCTTGAACATGAAATTCAGAACTTGGGCTTTCGTTTTGCTACCTTCAGCTACCACACCGGACTCGTCAATGAGGGACTGATTGAAGCCTTAGCCCTGCTTAGTGATTTTACATAGGACCAGAACTCAAAAATAGGATCACTATAGCCTTTAGTTAAAGAGCTAATGTGACTTACAAAATGCACTATCTCTTCTGATACGAGACAATATTTAGTAATACTAAGAATAAGAATGGGCATAATCTGGAGACTTAGAAAACTCAGTAACTAATATTTTTATGCAAAGGAACATATTCTGTGTACTATGCTGAAAAGAATCTGCTTTACTTCGTCTATTTTCTTATTTCTCTTATGAACCTCTCACATGTGTACCATAAAAGATATTCAAAGGATATTTATGTAAACTATATTTGCTGCATTTGGGTGCAAAGATAAATAAGATTTATAGTTGTGCAACACACAAATAAACTACACATATTTCATCATCTTTAGGGCATGCATGTGGGATATGATTAATTGCCATTTCAATATTTCAACTGACAGCCTTTCAGCCATTCACAAGGTGAGTCAGTTGTACGGTTTTTAAAAGACTTTACACAATGATATGACATAAATGATCATGCTACAGAGAGAAGACTGCTATTGCTGAAAGGTGGTCAGCCAGAGTATTGGAACAAGCATTAATAATATCCCGAATGCATGCCCAAAAAATGATGAAATATTTTATCCACTAGAAATCTTAAAGAAACACAATGCGACATACAGTTTTCATGTGAGAAATGCGGTTATTTTAAATTTACTGCACAACATTGGAATGTTTACCCTTGTCCTATATTGATAGCAATTTTGTACACTAATCTCACAAGAATTTGTTGCCTTTTAAAGCTGAATTTTAAGTTATTTCAAGTGAGTTGAATTCATGGTATGAATAATGATTTGACTTTTCTTTTCCAGTTAATATTTACGGTTCTGTGATTTGGTTTAGAAAAATTTTGCAAGGGAATTCAGGGAGCACTGAGCAAATTTACAAGTTCTGTTGAGAAGGGTACACTTTTGTCTTAGTTTGCAGTTGCATCAATGGATTTAAATATTGTCTTGCATTGGTGTCATATTCTATATTTTCTGATTTTTTTTGTTTAACTATGTCATTGTTGCTAAAATTGTTCACTCACTTTACCATTATTTGTTTACTTAGTGTCTCTCTGTAAGAGGATACTCTTTCTTTGATGAGTTGTTCCTATACCTTTTATTGTATTGCACAATTCATCAGTTAAGCCTATTTTACTAGAGTGTGGATCTATGCAATATGTGCTGTTTCCAAGTCGTTTCATAGAACATTTGAGAATTCGTAAACATTAGAGACTATTATTAAAAGCTCAAGAACATTAGAGAACTTCTATATCTCATCTCCCCCAACCTGAAAAATATGTTGATGTGAAAGAGATAGATGTTGACCACCATGATGTGATGGCAACTGCTTCCAACACTCATTTCTCCACAACCACATCACCTGTAGCCACACAAACTTTCTAGTGCACAACAGGGCTACCAAGGGTAACAACAGGAATCAGCTTCATCCACAAGCTCATTAATATAAATTGCTTTCTGTTGCGTGCCATAGAGATAAGGTTCAAACCAGTTGTAACAAATACCATCTACGTAATAACAGCATAATTCTGTAAGTCAAAAGGTCTCAGATGACTGGACAAATTCCCTACATAGATTTGATTATTGTGGTGTGCTAATATTTTTTGTAATGAAAAGTAGAACAACATTCTATTAACAAAATGTGTGATTCATGAAGCTATACTGAAATCTATGATGTGTCCCGCCTTCTTGTCGAATGTGGGGTGCCTAGGAAACCTATTTTCTCAGCTTGCTAGACAACAATTCAAGCTGATTGTATTAATGAATTTTTATTACAACAAGATAAATGACAATACTTACCTTTGAGAATTTACAATAGTGTGTTGCAAAATAAGAGAATCTCCTCAGTACACAACTTCTAATATGAGTGAAACAGTACAGGTCTTAACTCGTTGTTGTCGAGCTCATAGAATGACTAATCTTCAACTGGGTCACAGCCAGGCTTATGTTCATGCTTCACAGACATGCTTATGTTCTTCTTCACCTAGAGGCCACTGCTGTCTCGGTGTCATCCTAGAGAGGGTCGGTCAGCATACTATTGGCTGACGTCTTCTTCACTGCCCTCTCTGCTCTACTGTTCCTGACCACCATGCTGGCACTTGACTTTTACACCGGAACAAATTATCTGTGTGATGTGTTCAATATAGGAATGTAAAGAGGAGAATTAGTGAACTTGAGCATTGAAACAGCAAAGTAGTGATTGTAAATGCTTCTGATCACTTTCTGTATTGTTGCACACATGATAATGAAATCATTGTTTCTTCTCTCAGGCTGTATCCCAGCTGACTCCTCTTGTTAAAGATGAGTACTGTTGCTGGACATTAGGATCAATGGTTGGTTAGTCCATGTTTCTGAAATTAAGGCATGATTGGTTGTTTAAAGTGATTTCTGAATTTCATTGTATAAACAGACATTTCTGTTCTTAGATGGTGTAAATTGCTTTTCCAGTTCCTGATGCAGCACCTCTTGATGTACAATGTACAGCACTTACTTCACTAAGTATCTTGGTTATGTGATCCTCTCCACCAGCCACAGAAATAAATGGAATTTTGAAAGGCTATAAGGTCATTTACCATTCATTAGCAGACTGGAATGGTAAGTAACAATAAACATATATATGCTTGACATTGTGTCAATCTGGGGGTCATATGAGAATCATATTATTTTTGAAGAATCAAGTTAAGCAAGATCGCTAGCAATTCTTTTTATTACCATAATCATTTCAACAGATCTACACTGTCATCATCAGATCTTGCTTATTTGACACAACAGCAGTATCTGACTTTCTTTACTGTAACAAGCATGTGTAAGTTATGATGTTATAAGGTCTGATGATGACAGAATAGATCTATGGAAACCACTGATAGTAATGATAAGAATTGAAGAGATCTTGGCAGACTTGATTCTTCAAGAATAATAAACAGATACATTATATATGATTTCTAGTTAAAACTCATTACTGAGACTAAATTATTTGTGATTATTACTTGAATGTCATGACAATGAGCAGTAGCATTATACAGAAGAAATGTACAATTATCATGTAAAATGTAACTTATAAATAAGCAATGAAAAGTGAGATGCTGAAGATCAAGAGAGTTCTGAGTCTGAACTATACATGATAGCTGAACAAATTTACATTTGAATATAAAGTAGCTATATCTTTGTAGCCTCTGAGGACATCTCCTGTAGTAAGGGATGAAACGTTAGTCACGGAAACATGCCTTATGATGCAGTCTAATGCTCATAAATCCAATGTTGCCAATGATCTATATAGCTCACATGTGTCTGCTTCTCTTGGCAAACAGGAAAATTTTTCTATCTATATCTAATTATACCCCCCCATGAACCATGGACCTTGCCATTGGTGGGGAGGCTTGCGTGCCTCAGCAATACAGATGGCCGTACCATAGGTGCAACCACAACGAAGGGGTATCTGTTGAGAGGCCAGACAAACATGTGATTCCTGAAGAGGGGCAGCACCCTTTTCAGTAGTTGCAGGGGCAACAGTCTGGATGATTGACTGATCTGGCCTTGTAACATTAACCAAAACGGCCTTGCTGTGCTGGTACTGTGAACGGCTGAAAGCAAGGGGAAACTACAGCCGTAATTTTTGCCGAGGACATGCAGCTTTACTGTATGATTAAATGATGATGGCGTCCTCCTGGATAAAATATTCTGGAGGTAAAATAGTCCCCCATTCGTATCTCTGGGTGGACTACTCAAGAGGACGTCGTTATCAGGAGAAAGAAAACTGGCATTCTACGGATCGAAGCGTGGAATGTCAGATCCTTTAATCGGGCAGGTAGGTTAGAAAATTGAAGAAGGGAAATGGATAGGTTAAAGTTAGATATAGTGGGAATTAGTGAAGTTTGGTGGCAGGAGGAACAAGACTTTTGGTCAGGTGATTACAGGTTTATAAATACATAATCAAATAGGGGTAATGCAGGAGTAGGTTTAATAATGAATAAACAGATAGGAGTGCGTGTTAGCTACTACAAACAGCATAGTGAACGCATTATTGTGGCCAAGATAGACACAAAGCCCATGCCTACTACAGTAGTACAAGTTTATATGCCAACTAGCTCTGCAGATGATGAAGAAATTGATGAAATGTATAACGAGATAAAAGAAATTATTCAGGTAGTGAAGGAAGGCGAAACTTTAATAGTCATGGGGGACTGGAATTCATCAGTAGGAAAAGGGAGAGAAGGGAACATAGTAGGTGAATATGGATTGGGGGGAGAAATGAAAGAGGAAGCCGCCTTGTAGAATTTTGCACAGAGCATAACTTAATCATAGCTAACACTTGGTTCAAGAATCATAAAAGAAGGTTGTATACCTGGAAGAATCCTAGAGATACTAAAAGGTATCAGATAGATTATATAATGGTAAGAAAGAGATTTAGGAACCAGGTTTTAAATTGTAAGACATTTCCAGGCGCAGATGTGGATTCTGACCACAATCTATTGGTTATGAACTGCAGATTGAAACTGAAGAAACTGCAAAAAGTTGGGAATTTAAGGAGATGGGACCTGGATAAACTGAAAGAACCAGAGGTTGTAGAGAGTTTCAGGGAGAGCATAAGGGAACAATTGACAGGAATGGGGGAAAGAAATACACTAGAAGAAGGATGGGTAGCTCTGAGGGATGAAGTAGTGAAGGCAGGAGAGGATCAAGTAGGTAAAAAGATGAAAGCTAATAGAAATCCTTGGGTAACAGAAGAAATATTGAATTTAATTGATGGAGGAGAAAATATAAAAATGCAGTAAATGAAGCAGACAAAAAGGAATACAAACGTCTCAAAAATGAGATTGACAGAAAGCGCAAAATGGCTAAGCAGGGATGGCTAGAGGACAAATGTAAAGATGTAGAGGCTTGTCTCACTAGGGGTAAGATAGATATTGCCTACAGGAAAATTAAAGAGACCTTTGGAGAGAGGAGAATCACTTGTACGAATATCAAGAGCTCAGATGGCAACCCAGTTCGAAGCAAAGAAGGGAAGGCAGAAAGGTGGAAGGAGTATATAGATGGTTTATACAAGGGCGATGTACTTGAGGACAATATTATGGAAATGGAAGAGGATGTAAATGAAGATGAAATGGGAGATAAGATACTGCGTGAAGAGTTTGACAGAGCACTGAAAGACCTGAGTCGAAACAAGGCCCCGGGAGTAGACAACATTCCATTAGAACTACTGATGGCCTTGGGAAAGCCAGTCATGACAAAACTCTACCATCTGGTGAGCAAGATGTATCAGACAAGCGAAATACCCACAGACTTCAAGAAGAATATAGTAATTCCGATCTCAAAGAAAGCAGGTGTTGACAGATGTGAAAATTACCAAACTATCAGTTCAATAAGTCACAGCTGCTAAATACTAACGCGAATTCTTTACAGACGAATGGAAAAACTGGTAGAAGTGGACCTTGGGGAAGATCAGTTTGGATTCCGTAGAAATGTTGGAACACGTGAGGCAATACTAACCTTATGAAAGATTAAGAAAAGGCAAACCTACGTTTCTAGCAGTTGTAGACTTAGACAAAGCTTTTGACAACATTAACTGGAATGCTCTCTTTCAAATTCTGATGGTGGCAGGGGTAAAATACAGGGAGCGAAAGGCTGTTTACAATTTGTACAGAAACCAGATGGCAGTTATAAGAGTCGAGGGGCATGAAAGGGAAGCAGTGGTTGGGAAAGGAGTGAGACAGGGTTGTAGCCTCTCCCCGATGTTATTCAATCTGTATATTGAGCAAGCAGTAAAGGAAACAAAAGAAAAATTTGGAGTAGGTATTAAAATTCATGGAGAAGAAGTAAAAACTTTGAGGTTCGCCGATGACATTGTAATTCTGTCAGAGACAGGAAAAGACTTGGAAGAGCAGTTGAACGGAATGGACAGTGTCTTGAAAGAAGGATATAAGATGAACATCCACAAAAGCAAAACGAGGATAATGGAATGTAGTCAAATTAAATCGGGTGATGCTGAGGGAATTAGATTAGGAAATGGGACACTTAAAGTAGTAAAGGAGTTTTGCTATATTTAGGGAGCAAAATGACTGATGATGGTCGAAGTAGAGAGGATATAAAATGTATAATGGCAATGGCAAGGAAATCGTTTCTGAAGAAGAGAAATTTGTTAACATCGAGTATAGATTTAAGTGTCAGGAAGTCATTTCTGAAAGTATTTGTATGGAGTGTAGCCATGTATGGATGTGAAACATGGACGATAACCAGTTTGGACAAGAAGAGAATAGAAGCTTTCGAAATGTGGTGCTACAGAAGAATGCTGAAGATAAGGTGGGTAGATCACGTATCTAATGAGGGGGTATTGAATATGATTGGGGAGAAGAGAAGTTTGTGGCACAACTTGACTAGAAGAAACGATCGGTTGATAGGACATGTTTTGAGGCATCAAGGGATCACAAATTTAGCGTTGGAGGGCAGCGTGGAGGGTAAAAATCGTAGAGGGAGACCAAGAGATCAATACACTAAGCAGATTCAGAAGGATGTAGGTAGCAGTAGGTACTGGGAGATGAAGAAGCTTGCACAGGATAGAGTAGCATGTAGAGCTGCATCAAACCAGTCTCAGGACTGAAGACCACAACAACAACAACATCTCATTATGGTCTCATTTTCATGGTAATTTTTGTGTTGGTATCATAAGTAAATCAATCTTTCAATTCCTCAACTACATGCTTCTGTCATAGATTAAGATCTCTCTGAATAACATATAGCTGTTGAATTTTTCTTTTGGTTTTGCACAAAAGGTAATGTATACAGCTCATGTTGTTCTGAGCAATCCATAGTATTTTTTACAACTGTGATTCAACATTTTCTGCCTGCAAAAATTACTGTTCTGTTTGCTGTACACTTTTGTGAATGGTACAAGTATCAGTCTGGAAGTAGTGTTAAATATACATGCCTGCTTTCTTTTTCACCAGCCAGGATACACTGTGTGTACTAAAGGATGAAAGTATTCTCACTCTCTGCCTGTTGTTTCTATCCAATTGGAGTCAATATCTTGTTGTAGGAAGGTAGGTGTGCTAAATAAGGCCATAGTCCCTAATATCAACACCCCCCCCCCCCCTCTTGGTTTAGAAATTTCCAAATTTCCAATCAAATCCATTGTACGGCAGGGCAGCACCTCATCATCATTACTTGGTTAATTTGTTGCTGAGTGTCATGACCTCACTTCTTCATTCATTTCATTAGTAACTGAATCTTTGACTAGACATCTCCATCCACAGTGATCTTCAGCTCTTCTTAATATTTGAAGTGGTAGGCTGGTAATCTTCTTTGCTTGATCCAACTATTTGCTTGCTGCTCTTCCTCATGGTCTTCTGCCTTTGATTTTGCCTTGGAAGATGACTTTTTCCAAATTATCCATTTTCTATATTATCCCTTTTCCTTCTCAAAATGTACCCAAGGAGCTGAAAGTATCTTTGGGTGACACGGGAAGATAAACTTCTTGTGATGCTAAGTGTAGTAACCAAGTAATACGTTAAACTGATCCAAGTAGCACAAATATGACTTTATCCATAAACCTCTGAACAATAATGAAAACAAACCTGTCATGACTCCACAGTTAACAAGACAAAAGAATCACACCAAAGGGGCAACATAAGCGATACTCAGAACAACTGATGTGAGCAGTACAACTACAACAACATAGTGAGAGTAAATCAGCAGTGCTCTGCACATATATAGGCACAAGACACCAGTAGAGAATATGCTGTGTGCATAATTCCTACAGGCAACATCTGTTGGCTGGCCTGCACTCATACAGTTAGCAGCGGATTTAAGTACACATGTGTGGCAATACTGTACTTAATGCACTCACACTCACATGCACTAGTAGTTGGATAAAGCATACCTCTCCCTCGTGGGAAGCAGGTGCCCAGGCAACAGAGGAGATGCCGGCAGCACATCCATTGGATCCTGAGCGGTGGCAGCTGGTGCCAATGTTGGGGACGGGACTGTATGCTGTGCGTATATCAGAGCATAGGGCCAGAGTGGGCTGGGATGTGGACATGGCCAATTGCAGTGGGCCTGCGTGGAACCTTACGACAACACTGGGGAAGAGGGTGTCATTGCCATCTCTGTGGCATCATTAGCAGGCATGTCCTAGAGCGGAGGAGATGTGATTGAACCCATCAGTGATGATGGCTTATGAGGTGGTGGCAAGGAGGCTGTTGAAGGCAACTCAACCAGAACAGCAAGTTGCAGCAATGGAATCGAGGCTGAAATGGATCGGTGCCAGGAAGCTGGAATGCCAGTCCATCACATGCGGAGGAGGCAGCCAATGGGATGGGGGTACCTCTGCAGCAATCAATGGAGGATTTTAGACAGAGGCTGGCAAGGCAGACTGTGGCATTTGGAGCCACACCTGCAAACAGATAGCTTCCAACAGCAAGTAGGGGTGCAGCTGATGAAAGTGACACACAACGCGCCCATCAGTCATACAGACGTCACAAAGAACAGCATCCCTGGTGGTAGACAACAGTGGCCGGATCCACTTGAGCTGGCAACCACGGCAGATGCTGGCTGGATTCAACTGCAGCAGGTGCAGCACAGGCCGAAGAAGATGGTGGTGTGTGTTTGACTGCCTGCTATGAAGTATTTTAGCTGCGCTCTGCTCCCCCATAGGTGTGAAGCAATAGATTCTCAGAAAACAGAGAAGGCCATCATCTGTCAAAGAATACACAAGAAACTCTTCCATTTGGGACTTGGATGTACACACTACTCATTCCACCTCACGATTTGGTTGAGGGTAGAATGGATGAACCATAACATGATGAATGCTGTGATGGTAAAAGCCCATTGAAAGGCGAGAGAAACAAACTGGGACCCATTATCCTAAACTAAGGTACATGGCAGCACCTCAATAGAAAAACCCCTTGAAATGCATATGAATTGTGATCTCAGCTGATGATGATGCACACCAGAGAATGTAAGGAAACCAAAAATGTATCCACAACCCAGAGCCAATAGGAATTCAAGAAGGGAACCCACGGAGTCTACATAAATACATTCCCATAGCTGGAATTGTGCAGCCCAGGGGGCAGAGATGAACTTGGGCTGCCTGTTGTCAGGCACACTGCTCATGAGCCATGACAAAATGAACTCTTTTGTCATCAAGCCCTGGCCAAAAAATATATCTCGTAGATAGCGGTTTTGTGCACAAAGCTCAATTGTGCCCCTGATGAAGAAGGCGTAGAACCTCGCTCCATAACATGGCAGGAATAACCTCTCTGGGAGTGAGGTCTTCTGTGGACAACAGCAAGTCACTGTCAAAAACAGAAAGGTGATACCATAAGGAAATAGAGTTATCAGTCCTGTTGAACAAACTGAACCACCTAGTGGAGAAATGGGTCAGGAGTAGTGGCAACTGCTATGTGTGAGCTTGTAATTGGGAAACCCTTGACTGCGGTCTGCATTTCAGTATCAAGATGGAAGCAAAGCAGTTTTTCATGATCAAAGTCAGGATCAGGACCCACAGGAAGGAGGGACAAGTTATTTGCATTGGCTTGTAATAGATGTTGGTCAAAAATGGATTTTGTAATTGTAGTGAGACAAGAACAGCGTCCAGCATTGTAGGTGGCATGCTACCTTGTCAGGCAAGGAAATGTGAGAGGTAAACAAGGGTTTATGTCAGTAATAAGTTAAAACTTGGAGGAAGTTCAGAGCACTAGGCATATCAGCACACTAGGACCTCTTTGAGGCCATACTATGAGGTGTCAGTCACCAAAACTGTGCTGGTCCAGAGAGAACATAGATAAACAAGGGACTGGGAGTAGTTTGGATTTAAACATTTGAAAAACACATTCACAGTCTGGGCTCCAGCAAGAAGGTACATTCCTGCATAACAAGGCATGCCACAGGTAGGCCAGTGTGGCTGCCCCTAGCAGGAATTTCAGGTAGTAGGTTATCTTCCCTAGGAAGGCGTGAAAATCCTTCATGGATGAGGGACAAGGCACAGACATAACAGCAGAGATGTGGTCTTGCAGAGGGTGACTCCCGTCCCACAAGACATCGAACCTCAAATAAATGAGAAGATTCAAAAAATTGTGATTTTGTGAGGTTACACCATAAGGATGTGGACTGTAAGACAGAAAATAAAGTGCATAAATTTTTCAAGTGATTGGCCATGGAGGAGCCTGTGATAACAGTATCATGCAGATAATTAATGCAACCCAGAACAGGCATAGACAGTTGCTCTAAAATAGGCAGCGTGTTAGCCACACCAAAAGGAAGACATAATTTTTGACAGAGATCAAAAGGAGCATCAAAACCGGAACTTGCTGAGACTCTTTGTCACCAGGAAGCTGTAGATATGCTTCAGACAAAACGATTTTAGCGAATCACTTGCCACCCGATAGTTTTGCCAACAGGTCCTCCAGGTGTGGGAGAGGATATGTATGTGCAATCAACCGCATGTTGACAGTAGTACTGAAGTTACCACAGAGGTGAAGTTTCCCCAATCACTTCTGAACAATTACTAGCAGAGATGACCATTCAGTAGCCATAATAGGTCGTTCCACCCCTAGGGACAGAAATCTGTTCAATTCCGCTTTCACCTGATACTTTAGGTCAACAGGAATAGGCTCCACATGACAAAAACAAGGCCGAGCTATGGATTCCAAAGAAATATGAGCAGGAAAACCTGTAGCACATCCTACACTTCCTGAAAACAATTCTCAATATCCCTCACTCTGTGTTTCCAATTGAGAATACAGTACCAGATTGGACACAAGATGAACTCCATCATTGATAGAAAATCCAAATGTGTGAAATGTGTCCATCCTGAACAAGTTCTCAACAACAGCATCTGCAACCCTCAAAAATGTAATGGAACAAGCCATTGACTCGTAAGAGGCAGTTGCCGTAAGTTCTCCCAACAGCACAGTGTCCTGTTTGTTTTAACTGACCATCTTCCACATGAACAGTGTCAGTGGTAACGAGCCTAAACTCACATAGATTTGAGAATTCAATAATGTCAATGCAGCACTTGTGTTGACCTGTAGCTTTGGCAAAAAACATGTAAATTGATAAACTACTTTGAGAGGTCACCAGCATTGGAGTCACACAGTTTATGTCCATGTCCATATCCTGGTCAGTCTTTGGTGAAAAGCACTCTGGAGACAATTTAGAATTCCTTCTGGCAAGCATTACAAGTACCCCGGCACTTAATACATGATAAACATTACCGAGCGGGGTGGCGCAGTGGTTAGACACTGGACTCGCATTCAGGAGGACGACGGTTCAATCCCGCTTCCGGCCATCCTGATTTAGGTTTTCCGTGATTTCCCTAAATCACTCCAAGCAAATGCTAGGATGGTTTCTCTGAAAGGGCACAGCCGACTTCCTTCCCAATCCTTCCCTAATCCGATGAGACCGATGACCACACTGTCTGGTCTCCTTCCCCAAACCAACCAACCAACCATGATAAACATTCATTCTGAACAAAATGGAAAAGACAAGAGGGAAACAGAAAACGCTAATGCTAATGCTGGTTATGTGGCAATCATGGGTGCTTGGGCCAGCCTCAGTCTGCTCAGCAGTGGGCTCACATGTTTACCGCCACCACTGCCACTTCTTCTTGCAAGCTATCTGTCGTCCTAGTGGTCACATCTTGTGACACTGCCTCATCGCTCCATGATTCAATTTGGTCATCTGCTGCCTGAGAGACTTCGAAAGATTTCCAACAGGGGGTTTGCACAAAGTAAAGCCTTCTGGAGCATTTCCTTGTCCAGAACCAAACAGATAATTTGCGTTGTGCACAGTAGAGTCTGCATAAGAGTCATTATGGACATCAGTAACAAATTGACACTTGCTGCTAAGGCTTTTAAATTCAGCTGCCCAGGTTTCTTGTTGCATCGTCGAAATCCAACTCATGCCACTACAACATATGTTCATTTGCGATGGTAGTTGGACAGTAAACTGCACATGTGGCAAAACTAAGAGCTGCTGACCCTTGTAAAAGGGCGAGCAGACACAGTACTTTATACACCTTCAGTGAAATCCGTGACCGAAATAAGGCTTTTTACAAATTTGAGTCTGTCATGCCAAAAACCAAAAAAAAATTGTCTGAGTCTTTTTTTGTAAGCTTCCTTGGCTGAATATCGTATGTGGGAGAAGTGGGTGCATAGACTGGTGGAACAATACCTCATCTGTTAATGGAAGCTGACAAAGTGGTCACTGCCGAAGTAAGCTGCTCAGTCAGGGCCAGTAGCGTGGTGTCCAGTATGACTAAATCTGATGGCACTGGGCACTGCATTTAAAGACTGCACATGTGGAAACTGTCCCAAACTAGTCACCACTCATGTAGTAACCACATAGTACATGAAACCGATCCAAGTAACATAAATACGGCTTTATTCATAAACCTCTGAACAATATCAGGAATAAGCCTCTTGTGACTCTGTGTAACAAGACAAAAGAAGCGCACAGAATGTGCAACATAAACAATACACAGTACACCTGATGTGAGTGGTTAAAACTAGAAGAACATAGAGTGAGCCAGTGCTGCTCCATGCGTTTATAGGCATGGAAATAGAAAAGAGCATATGGCATTGTTGGTCAAGAGGCCCCATTTGGAGAAGTTTGGTCGCCAAGTGCAAGTCTTATTGCAGTCGACGCCACATTGAGTGACTTGCATGTCGATGATGAGGATAAAATGATGATGAGGACAACAGATCACCCAATCCATGAGCAGAGAAAGTCTCCAACCCGGCCGGGAATCTAACCCTATCCACTTGCACAGGAGTGAAGCACATAACCAGCCAGCTAAGCAGGTGGACATTTATAGGCATGATTCAGCATTAGCTGCTGACCCACATTGATAAAGTGGTGGTTAATTTAAGCGCATACATGCTGCGACACTACACTCATACCACACCTCTCAGGCATAAATTTGGCTCCTGTCAATTGCTTTCTTGGTCCACATCTCACAGACATACAAGAACACAGGCAACACCGATGTTTCTTTGTATATACTCTGCCAGATCTTCGTTTAACCATTGCTGCTTGGCAAGGATGATTCTTGATTTTACACTATTTCTTTATCACATTTTCCTGGATCATTGATGAGAGATCCTGAATGTACACAGCCATTTACTACCTACAGATCCCTTAAGCACCTTGTTTGTTGAATTCAATCCAAGCCATGATCATTAATATCCATTAGTTAGTTTTCACCGTAGAGACCAGATCACTAAGTTCTCCCTCACTTTATGCAACGAGTGTAGAACGTCTACATCTACATTTACATTCATATCCTACAAGGTGCCAAACCATTTGTAGTGGAGGGTACCCTGTGTCACTTCTTGCCATTTCCTTTCCCTTTCCACTTGCAAATAGTGCGAGAGAGAAAGGACTGTCTATCTGCCTCTGTACGGGCCTAATATCTCTTCTGTTATCTACATGGTTCTTCTGTGAAATGTACATTAGCAGCAGTAGAATCGGTTGGCCGTCAGCTTCAAATGTCAGTACTCTAAATTTTCTCAGTAGTGTTGCTTGAAAAGGATGTCACCTATTCTTTAGGGAATCCCATCTCCATAATACTTGCATGTTGTTTGAACTTATCATCAACAAATGGCAGACCCTCACCCCTCCTAATTGCTTTGATGTCTTTCCTTAATTCAACCTGGTGCGGATCCCAAAAACTGGAGCAGTACTCAAGGATGAGCTATGCTAGTTTCATTTACGTGGTCTCCTTTACAGATGAACCACACTTTACTAAAATTTCCCTATAAACTGAAGTCAACCATTCGCCTTCCCTACTACAATTCTTATATGCTCGTTCCATTTCATACTGGTTTGTAACTTTACGCCTAGATATTTAATCAGTGTGACTCTGTCAAACGGCACACTAATGCTTTATTTGAACATTGTGGGTTTGTTTTCCCTACTGATCTGCATTAACTTACATTTTTCTATGTAGCTGTCTTTCATCGCACCAACTAGAATTTTGTCTCACTCATCTTGTATCCTCCTACTGTCGCTCAACGACGACACTTTTCTGTACACCACAGCATCATTGACCACAGACTGCTGCTCACCCTATCCACCAAATCATTTATGTACACAAAAAATAACAACAGTCCCATACACTTCTCCTGGGTCCACTCCTGACAGTACCCATGTCTTAGATCTACAAAGTGTAGATTGCTGATTTCCAGGCGACAGTTGAAATTTCACTATACCAGCCATCCATGCTCCCCTGATAATGTACTCTGTTTGCATGTCATAGAGGTGTGGTATCTGTGGTGACAGTATAGTGTCTGACTCAACTTGTCGCATCTTAAAAACTCCCCAAGTATTCACCATCCACCTTCTTGGTTGCAGTGTGACTGTTATAAGACCTAATAGTAATGATACTACTGGTTTTGAACCACAAATCCATTGAGCACATGACACTGCTTGTGTTACGTGGCACAATCAGAGCCCTTTTTATAATCTAGGAAATAAATGATGGCAGGAACAAAGTATCACAACATTTTTCAACTATCTGCCTCAAATTTGAGATTGACACCCAAGTACCATTATCCATCACAAAACATGTTTGTTCTGCAGAAATTTGGGATTGCAGAAATTTCTTTACGCATTGATTCATTATGTGCAGGAAGACTTTGCTAGCATACAATATCAGTGCTATAGTCCTATAATTGGGGCAGTCCCTGATCCTTTTTTGTGAAGAGGATGCCTTTAGGCCACTCTACAGTTTTCCATACCATATTAAAAATTAAATTTAAGACACTTCTGTAAGCATTTCTCTGGAAATACAGTCTGTATCTGAGGATTTGTTGGTTTTCAAATTCTTGGTAGCATAGTGTCCTAGTGACAAGGGAAAAGAAGAGATGCAATGTTTTATGTTATTCAGTGGAGGTTTTTGCTAAGCTACTAAGATAAGTTTTTCCTAACCTCTGGAGTAATTATTTTTTGTGGCTGTTTAGTGAAATAGTGATTCTTTGAAACATTTTCATAGTAAATATGAAACATCCCAGTTATTTTAAGATGGGCTTGTTAAGAATGGCAGAAACATGCACAAGAAAGATGAAACATTGTATAGACTAACAAGGCCACCTTTGCATTATTAGGAGAAAACAGCCCTTTCAGCTGAATAACAAAAGTAGCATTCAGGAATCTTTTCTCAAAAGTGTGGTCAAGAGATTTGTCAGCAAATCAATGTGAATACTAAGTGCCAGAGCACAGTGATTAACCTCCTTCTCACCAATATCATCCCTCATGAATTTTTTGCTCCGAATGAAACCACTGCACGTACACTAACACCAACTGTAGGCGTGGAAGACTTCATGACAAGAGTTATGGAGGATGGTGACTTCCCAGATAATGGAAACACTTTCAATCTGTCTTTATGGCTCTGAGATGCACGCTATGCATGCAGTGTAATCTGATGAAGCCAATCTTGCTGACAGAATGACAGTCAATGTACCAACTTCACAAGATAAATATGAAACCTCTCCTGAACCAAACTCCTCTGTCCCCCTTTCATTATATGGCAGGAGGTACCTCACCAACCCTTAAAAAACCCTAAAGTGAAGAAGACTCACATTCAGAGGAGAAAAAATTTGAATTATGTGGGAAACAAACTAACCCAAAGTATATTCCAAGGAAAACCTTGAGCATCAGCATGAAGGAAACGGAAGACAATATGGAAAACCTCTGGAGCAGGTCTCAGCACTTCAAAACATGATGCATCCACATCCTGGTATTTTATTGTTTCCTCTGAGAACCTGGTACATGATATGATTCACTGTTCTCTCTGAGACTGTGTGTTCATGAGTTGTGTGCCAGTATTATCAGAAGAGATACTACTGAGAACTATTTGTGCACCTGCTGCGAAATAGTACTGTTCAAATCTAAGTCTGAAACTATGAATTTTTCTTATTGCTTTTCTTTTAATGTGTAATACATTTTTTCGACTGTTTGTTCAATATTTCATCATCTCCAACCCACCTTTGCTAGTCATGGCGTTATTGGGTACATGGGGTGGCATTATTGAGTGCTTCGTGTACCCTGAAAAAGCTATTTACTCTGTTTGTGAAATTTCAGTTCAGAACATACTTGAACTGTTTTGAATGAGCAGATGTGTTTGTTCTTAGTAGCTCAAGAGCTATTCTAAAGGCACACGGTGTTTCAAGTTAATTGGCTTAGGTGTTTGGTGATGAAAAATTGATAAATCTTAAGATGCCCTTATTTGTTGCACCTATGTTATTATTGAACATACCTGCTATCAGCTGACAAAACAATTTGAGTTCATCTTTTTATTGTATTCTAAACTCAAATTTTTACTGCTGTATGGCATTATATTTTCATTGAATGAAGTTTCTTCACTGTTCCTGCACAAGCAATTCAGTACTGTACAAGACTAGAAATAATGCATAATGGTACATCAATCAATAAAACCGAATAATCTAAATTTTTTGTGTTTATTATCACAAGAACCTGTAGTGGTAGTCAACTTTCAGGTCTTCTTAAACATCTAGGCTCAGAAACTTTTCTGTTATGTATAATGTTAGCTTTTGGAGTTGAAAAATGAAAAGTTGACTTACTTTTCCTATTTTTCCTCACTAATCTCTTGTGACATATTCTGGGATAATTCATCATTGCAGAAAAAAAGCTGTTGTTGCAGTAAGCATGTTATAAGGATAATGTTTGGTCTCAACTCTTAGAGTGTCTTGTAGAAACCTCTTTGAACTGTTGGACATACTGACTCTAGCCTCACAGCACACATGCTCCCTTATGATGTTGATTGTTGACATCAATCACAGTTTGAAAATAATAGTAGCATGCATAAGCACAATGCTAGAAGGAGAAATGATTTACCCTGTCCATCACTCATCCTTAGTGTTGTACAGAAAGGAGTGAGATATACAGCCATAAAAATCTTTGACCGCCTACCTAGTGATGTGAAGAATTCACAAAATAATAAAATTAACGCTAAAAACTCAAAACTGAAATCATATCTGCTGGACAACTCCTACATCATAGAATTTGTAAATGTGTAGTAGTATGGTTTTGTGTGTGTGTGTGTGTGTGTGTGTGTGTGTGTGTGTGTGTGTGTGTGTGTGTGTGTGTGTGTGTATGTATTTTTAAGAGAGGGAGAGGAATATATCGAACTCAAACATTTGGAGTGTAAAACAGAATTCGCCGTATGCATGGAACAAGAAGTAAGAGGTCAGCATATTACAATATTCTCTGCTGAGGTGTACATTGTGACCTCCTAGGTTTTCTTGACACAATTTGTTAATAGTGTGCTTCAGGACCTAGTTGTTATTTCTGCAATAACCACCATAATAATTAATTGTGGCTCAGTGTATAGACTGTGTCTGTATGGGATAATTATGTATGTCATACCGCTGCTAGTCACATTTTTTCGTTTACTTAACACAATGCACATTTCAAGTATGTTACACTTATCCTCAGATGTATATACATCCCACTATATATGTTTAAAAACACAGATGATGTGACTTACCATACGAAAATGCTGGCAGGTCAATAGACACACAAACAAACACAAACATACACACGAAATTCAAGCTTTCGCCACAAACTGCTGCCTCAGCAGGAAAGAGGGAAGGAGAGGGAAAGACGAAAGGATGTGGGTTTTAAGGGAGAGGGTAAGGAGTCATTCCAATCCCGGGAGCGGAAAGACTTACTTAGGGGGAAAAAAGGACAGGTATACACTCGCACACACACACATATCCATCCGCGAGTGTATACCCGCGTGTCGCCACTGTCAGTGATTGCAGACTGAGCGCCGCCACACGGCAGGTCTAGAGAGACTTCCTAGCACTCGCCCCAGTTGTACAGCCAACTTTGCTAGTGATGCTACACTGACAAATACGCTCTCATTTGCCGAGACAATAGTTAGCATAGCCTTCAGCTACAGCATTTGCTGCGACCTAGCAAGGCGCCTTTACCAGTTATATTGAGATTATATTAATGTATCAACAAGAGCGATGTTCTCCAATTATGGATTAAAGTTAAGTATTCCAAGATCTTCATACTTTATTTGCAATTCTCAAGACATTGTCCTGTTCCACACCTCACGCCAGTCTGCGTGAGCTAAACGCGTGCCTTTCGGCTACCTCCAAGTGGCTTGGCTGTCTTGCCAAGTCACTACATTTCCCTCTATTATATTCAACTATATATGTTGCTTAATACAATGCCTTATCTAAATTAACACAGACCTGCAGGATCAAGGTACTCACAGATCATTGGGAGCTCCAATTTCAGGCATGTGATGGAGCTTCTTAGGAATATGGCTACCAAGGACAGGAAGAAATCCAGTGTGCTCTCTATGTGCATACCAGGGGGGAGTCATTGAGGATGTGGAATGGGACCATCAGATACCATATAGAGCACAGGGTGAAGCCAACTGCAGGAGGTGATGGCTCATGTCAGTATTAACATTGTGTGTCACTTTGGGTCAGAGGAGATTCTCTGTGGTTTCCGACAGCTATGTGAATTAGTAAAGATGGCCAACCTGACTTGCTGCATAAAGGCAGAGCTCACCATTTGCAGCAGACTGGCTGCATTACTTTGCTACAGAGGCCATTGGCTGGTCTGAATCAGAGGCTCAGACAGTTCTGCAACCATATCAGTTGCAAACTCCTTAACTTGCATTATTTGGAGAGCCATCAGGAACTGCTTAATAAATTAGGGGTCCAGTACACGCAGGAGGCAGCTATATGGATTGCAGGTGCTGTTCAGAGTGGACTGGGTGGTTTTCTAGGTTTGAGCATCTCGAGAAAATACAAACGGGTGTACGGTATAACACAGGGTTGGTTGGTTGGTTGTGTAGGGAAGGAGACCAGACAGCGAGGTCATCGGTCACATCGGATCAGGGAAGGATGGGGAAGGAAGTCGGCGTGCCCTTTCACAGGAACCATCCCGGCATTTGCCTGGAGCGATATAGGGAAATTACAGGAAACCTAAATCAGGATGGCCGGATGCGGGATTGAACCGTCGTCCTCCTGAATGCGAGTCCAGTGAGCTATCTAACACAGGGTAATGGTATACCTTGGTAGTTGCGAATTATTGAAGTGGTATTGGGAAAGAAACAGATCTCCAACTGCTTATCAAATGGGATTGAAGCAGAAATTATCATAGATACTGGAAGCTGGCTAAAGCCAGAGATAAATTCAGCTGAAGATTTTTCCAATGACCTCACAGTGTTGAGAAGTATAAACTGAAGCAGATAGTTGCTGTAAGCAGGTTGACGCAGAGGTTATAACTGATAATCAGATGAATTAATTTAATTACTGACACTCAAGGGAAATGATATTGAGCTAAAATGTTCAAGGAAAATTTGAGTCTTGTTCGAAATAGGTACCAGACTCAAACAATTATAATTAGTGGTAATCTACTCTGAATATGTTGGTGAAAATGCTTGTTTGAAGACAGCGGTAAGCATAAAACATCCAAAATTGTACTAATAATACTTTATTATTTATCTCATTGTTAGATTAGGATGGATCGACAACATTTTTTTGTGATAACAGTAACCATTATGAATACCATCTTAAGCTGCACAGGAAGAACATTTATTTATTGATGACCAGATTTGGACTGTTCGTCCACTATCAAATCAGCCACAAATGTAAACAGTGTATTGCACTAGTCATATGAGTGGAAAAATGGCCACGAAATCTACTCTTCTTGCTCTGACAGTTAGCAATGAGCACACGTTATCTACTATCACCTTTATTGATTTCATGGCCAATTTTCTACTAGTATGACTGGTGTAATGCAAGACTTACATTTATGACTGATTTGATGATGGACAAACAGTCAAAAACTGGCAATAAGTAAATATATGTTCTTCCTGTGCAACTTATGAATAAAACTGTGACAGTAAAGGAGAGGCCTAAAATGAAAAAATGGCATTCATTATCCCACATTAAGATTGTCTTTAGCACAAACAAGGGTGCACAATGTTACCACCAAAATATTAGATCCCTTAGTTATGGATGTAAAACATCTGGCAGTGAGCAAAGTTAAATTTGAAAACAAACTGAAATAGTTTCTCCTTAACAACTACTTCTATTCTATAGAAAAATGTGTATTTTTGTAATGTGTAAAAGGCGATGGGTATGAATTACCAATTCCCATCTGTGTTAGGTAGCTATGTTCATGTAATGATAGTTTTGCTTTCTAATTATTCTTTTTTCCCACAAAGATAGAAGTTTATAATAATATTGAGCAACAGGAAATACATTTAAATTATTTTAAAATCCATCCTTAACACTTCCACATACGCAAGGGCTGAGAGTACTGCATGCCCGGCCAGCTGACTGGATCGAGCTTACCGTGCACCTGGCCAGTGGGCAGCCGGCACAGCTCACAACTGCTGTAGGCTATCGTCACTCTAGCCTGTTCACATGTTTCAATGCATGTAGAGTCATTCTTCAATGATAGTCTTCATAGCTGCAGTTTATGATAACCATGAAAGACTTATTCAAAACCAATCCAAGCTTCTGTTATAAGTTTAACAAAGTCTGAGTAAAGGTAATTTCAGAAAAATGATAAGAATTTTTCTTTATTTGAGATTGGAAAATCGTGTTGCTTGAGATCTGTCTGTGCCTTTAACCATTAAAATCTCATTACCATCAGACAAAAACCTTTCAAGACATACAATTTTAAAGTGAGCAGTTCCTAGTGAAGGCACCCAAAACCCAGATCATTTTCTGTTCTGCTTGGCAGTGAGTGTTGCTGTCAAACTGCGCATATTTTGCTGCACTGTTCACCTTTTGCAACATCTGATGCATCAGTTCAGTAGGATAATTCATGCCCTTTCAGATTGTGTACAAGTATGTTTGTATCATGTGTACTTTGTAGATTAAGAAATCAAATTACATTTACTTGGCTGTACAGTTGGCTGTTCACACCATTTTCTGTTCCATGCAGCAGTGAGTGTTGTTGAGAAATTGTTCATGCTTTTGCTGTGCTGTTCATTTTTTGCATCATCTGATATATCATTGCCATTTCAGCTTTAATTTGTTTGTTTCATGAGTACTGTGTACATTATGAAATCAAATTTAATTTGTTTGGCAGTGTGTGGTTTTCTGTTCTGGTTGACATCTGCTGTTCACTTTTGTAACATCTGAGATGTCAGTTCATTAGAATAACTGATCCGTTGCAGATTATATATGTTTGCATTTTTGTTGTGTGTCAGTTAGGAAATCAAATTGCATCTATTAGATCAACTCATAAGCAGAAAGGGCCAAGGAGCAGGTGAAAGCTGTATTGCATTCCAACATTACAAAGGAAAGCTGATAAATACACCTCGGCAGGAATGTTAAAAAAAAAGAAAAACATAGACAACAGCGAGTTGCCATTCCATTGTGCACGTTTACCTGCTCCCACACTCAGATGTACACAAATGCCCTTTGCTGGTAGTCCTCCCTAACTGTTGGGTATAAAAGAATGTCCATATTGGTTTCATTATTTTATCTGCCGGGCGTACATATACTCCCATAGTCATCTAATTATATGAACTGCAGGGCGTACGTTTGTGCCCGTGGCAACAAAAGGTTTAATTTCTATACAATTTGGCAGAATGTGGACCTAATGTATGCAAATGTATTTATCTGTATAGTGTACCAAAAGACTTGTAATGTCTTATTTATTTTTCAGAAATATCACCCCCAACAGAACAAGTCACACAAAATCAAAAGTTTACTCTCAGAAACTTGGAAAGTTTCTGCAACTACAGTATAGAAGTAAGAGCATACACAGCCAAAGGTGATGGTGTGTCCAGCCAAACGATCTTCTGTAGAACACAGGAGGATGGTACGCCACATGTTAGTTCATATCAGCTAATGTATTATGCCACTTCGCCAGCAGCTAACAGGTTCACTTTCACAAAATCTATGAAACCAGTTAGGCACATTTATATGTCTGTTTACACAATTCACAAACCCTTCTGGCTTATCCTAGAATATTTGTCTTCTATTCTCTTTTACACTGCTTTCTTATTTGTCTCCTCTCCTTCTGCACCCAAACTGTCAGCATGCCAATGATCATCAGTTCACTACCTGTTAGTAGAAGAGGCCAACAAATTCAAGATGTTAGCTATTACTTTCATTGTCTATGTGCCTACTTGCACCTCAGAGTGTCTGCCCACAAGCTAAACTCCATCTGAACAAACTGTGAAAGGCCCAGTGGAACAGACCAGCCACTGTCTCATGCTCAGTCTATTGACATTATTAGATGTGGATATGGAGGGGGCATGTGGTGAGCACACCACTCTCCCAGTCATTGTCAGCTTTTGTGAACAGAGCCGCTACCCTTCAATTGGCTTCACAAGCATGGA
This sequence comes from Schistocerca americana, assembly GCF_021461395.2. NCBI lineage: Eukaryota > Metazoa > Arthropoda > Insecta > Orthoptera > Acrididae > Schistocerca > Schistocerca americana. The sequence continues at coordinate 53,499,473 of NC_060122.1, forward strand.
GTGCGCCCTACTTGCTGACAGCACTCAGTGGACAGGAATTATCACCCATCTGAGTGCTAGCCAACCCTGATAGTGCTTAGCTTAAACAGTGTGATGGTAACTGGTGTTATCAATGTGGCAAGGTCACTGGCCATTTCCTCTCATAGCACCTACATTACCACATGGCTATCCTGGGTAATGGTCATCAGTTCCAGTTGAAGGTTGCCTATCTAATGGCTTATGGAGCAGCAAAATTTTGTTTTCAGTATTTCATACAGTTACTGACCAAATTTAAAATGCTGTCATATTCCACTCATTAACTTTTTCACTGTTACAGCTGTACTCTTTGCATTCCACGCTGATGCAGCTTTTGTTGTGGCTGCACTGCTTGCCAAAAGCTGTTGCTGTGCTGAGAGATGGTGTTTTGGCAACTATGAATTTTTCAAGAACTTGATTTTTGCACATCTTACAATAAAGATCTGAATTTCTTTTTGTTATCCATTATACTTACTGCCCTGGGTCAAATTAAGTAAAGAATCGCACAAAATATTAAAGAGATTACAAAGGTAAATGCACATTGCATAAACTTTGTGTAGGGTTGATTGTAGGACATACATTGCCATGAACAAAATAGAGATAAGATACTGAAATTTTATTTACAAGGTGTATACACCCTGGGACAACTGGAAAATCCTGGAAAAATCTGGATTTTCTGCAGACAGGAGAAAACTGGGAAATACTCAGGAACTTTTTAGAATTCTGTGAATTTTTCACTGTTTTAGTTTTGAGTTAAATTTTTGTAATTTTGACTGATAAGAACTGATACTCTAAGAAAGAATTTTACTGTAGCCCACTGCTGCAGAATAATATGGCAGCAATAAAACACAAATGAAGAAAACACCAGTATAAAACTTAAGTTGCAAAAAAAGTGTGCCATTTGCTACAACAAAACACAGTGCACACACAGCATCCACTGAAAGCAAAATGTGTCAAAGGCTTTAGAACAGTGTGGTGCCAAAACTGTTTGAATTAGATTCATTTGAGCAGATGCCTGTTGGCTCATGCACAAGCGCGGAACTACCTGGAAAAATTTTATTGGCACGCACAAGGTGTCAGATTTTTGCTTGCGCAGAGCAGTCATAATTTTAGTGAGGAGTAGTCTCCATGTGACCTGCAGTTATGTTTTATAAATTTGCTTTTCTCTCTTTGTTTACAGCTCTCATGTCAGATAAGAACAAAATGGATTTCCATGGCAGTGAGCTATCAAATAAATTAAATTACATTCACATAATTATGGAAGACTAAAATATATTATTAGTTCCAGTTTTCTTATTTCAATTATATTTCCATGTTATTGACACTGAAGCATTAATCACTTTACAGAACAATGAATTTATTTTTGTTGGTTTGCCAAGGAACTTTGGTTTTTATTAATCTTTTCTACACAAGCAGGCAATTTATTTGAAAGAAAGCAATAAATTCACGCTTTTAGCTAGTTTCAATTATTCGCTCAATTTGAAGTGCACATTTTCATCTTCAGGCACATATGGTATTATGCCATAATAAAGAATGGAACGAATATAATACAGTAATGGTACTCCAAGAAAACTGGCATCTCAAAAACCACAGTGAGAAGTCTTAGCAGAATTATACATATCTGCCTTCTGTGGAACATGTCTTTTTTTATCACAATACATGTTCTGACACTTGTCTTGTTCCTCCTTTTGGCCTGATGTTATTTCTTAATTTGTGTTGTTTATGTCTTAAATTTACAGAATGCTATTCTTCAGTAAATTTTAGGCTGGAAGTACATCATGTTTCATCCTTGTAATCCCCCACAAGGCTTTATGTTAATTCTGGAGTACAATATAAACTGACGGTTATACAGTTTCAAAAGTAACCTTATTAATTCTTATATAGTTTGATAAAATCACAAAAAGCTTATTGTTCTTAGTTCTGGTGTCTACAAATAACTGTTCCTCTTTCTTTTTTCAAGAAATTTGTATTCCTTCATACTGTCTGCAGTGCTGCGTGGATGTAAACTTGATGGGAATGTTAAATAACAGTATTGCTACAATGAATGAAACATAAAAATCTATTTTAAAGTCATCACATAGCAAAATATTAGGGTACTCTGTGTTCTAGATTGCAGTTTTGAAACAAATATTCTGCCAAGGATTGCTTTCTAATTTTGCATTCCTTACTTGCCCTAAGTACAGTAATACCATATGCCCCCTCCGAACAATGTGCTGCGATAGTCATGTGATGGAATTCCAAACAGAAATTTGATGAAAGGTGCATGAGCAGAGCAAACACTGAGCATGGGCTTGCTGCATCGTCATAGCTGTGCATGCGCAGTAATGCCTGTCTTCTGGCACCCTAGCAATTGTTCAAATGAACCTATTCCTAACAGATTGTGGAAAATATTGCAAATTGTGGTCTGTGAAGCATTACTTTCCAAGAAGATTTCGGTTTATGCAAGATGAGTTATGTTAACAATGAGAATGTGTAATGAATTTCTTAAATCATCTTGAGGACCAGCCATTCAGAAGAATTTCGGGCCCAGAAGACCAGACGTTTGCCATAATTCAAAATTTTGCTGACACATTTGTGTTTGATCTGACTTGAAGGGAGTCATGTGGATGTGTGTGTGTGTGTGGGGGGGGGGGGGGGGGGGGGCAGGGGAGCTTGCTATTGGCTGGGTACATCAACAAGAACTGTCCTATGCTTTGAATATCTGCTCTCGTTTTCTGGTGAGATAACATGATTTGAGCTATGCTTGGCTGATGAAAGGGCATCACAATATCAATTTCAGTGCTTTGTAAAGTAATATTCAGTGTTTGGTGGAATTGATATTTATACTTTCGTAATACGAACATATGCATTGTATATGTTGTTGCACTTAAAAGGTCTTTCCAAAATGTGTTATTTTCTTGCTGCGTTTTGTTTCCTAAAGTGCTTGGAAGTTCTATGTCAATGTATAAAACTGTTTTTCTTAGAGTTCCAAGGTAAAGTATATATACTGTCACTTAAAATGGATAAAGTGCATTTTCACCCAGAAAAATGTGTGTTTTCGTCTGGGAAAGTTTTATTTTCACCCGGGTATAATTATATTTTTAACTGTGAATTTATTTCATTGTCCATGTATACACCCCGTACTTAAAATTGAGAGTAGGAGGTTATCTCATTTTGTTATTGAGTTTTATATCTAAAGAACAGTTGTGTGTGACTTGCCCATTCTTGTCCTACATCTACATCTACATCTACATCCATACTCCGCAAGCCACCTGACGGTGTGCGGCGGAGGTACCTTGAGTACCTCTATCGGTTCTCCCTTCTATTCCAGTCTCGTATTGTTCGCGGAAAGAAGGAATGTCGGTATGCCTCTGTGTGGGCTCTAATCTCTCTGATCTTATCCTCATGGTCTCTTAGCATGATATACGTAGGAGGCAGCAATATACTGCTTGACTCCTCGGCATACTGAATCCTGTGATCATAACAATCATCACATCTCATAAACGATTCCAGATACAAAAGAATTTTTTTTTTGTTGTTGTTGGAAATGGTGACACCTACTGAGGCACATATGTTGCATGATAAATACTTGAAACTATTTTATTCAATGAGATATGGAAGTATTTCGTCTGCAGCAGTGAGGCTGATGGCCCACGGTGCATTCATATGTCCATAGCACTGTAGGGAAACCCAAGTGACAAGTGTAGATGTCCAGAACATCTGGGAAATGTTATAGAATGACATGTATACATGCCCATAGCAGAGAAGGGGTTAAGAAGTATAATTTTTTGATAAAGCAGGGTGTATACACCCTGGAACAACCAGGAAATCTGAGAAAAATGTAGCAATTTTTCATAATTCTGGCAATTTTTCATTGTTTTTCTTTACAGTTAAATTTTTATAATTTTGGCTGGTAAGAGCTGATACTCTAAGAAAGACTTTTGCTTTAGATGCAGCTGCAGAATAATATGCAACAATAAAACATAAATGAGAGAATAACACCGAAATAGAACTTTAGTTGCAAAAAAAAGTGTCAAAGACTTTTGGATGAAGACTAAAAAATACTTTGTAACAACAAACTGCTTTTAATCAGTGTAACTTGCAGTTCACAAGACTTTGTCCAATCATGGCATCATTTTGACTTCACATGCTGTATCAAAGATGAAAAGAGCTGTCTATTAACTTTTGGAATAGTTTGATCCACAACATATGAGGCAAACATGACATTCAAAAAGATAAAATTCATCTCAAGGAGGGAGAACTGGAGATTATGATTTTTCTTTACTGCAGGGTATGTTAACTTCAAAGTTACACCATTTATAAATGTGTAAAGTTTTACTTTCATTTTGACTGGGCTGTGGATGAGGGAGAGATTAAAGTGTTGACAAGAGATAACTCAGAAACTTAATGGAACAGTTGTATTAACTACTTTTTCTAAAATGCCTCCACCAACCCCAAAAGTGAGGCGACCTAAGGCCAATCAGTGTTGAATCCAATAACATATACTATATATTAAACAGTGGTCATTAAGGTATGGCAGTAAAATAAGCTTGTTTTCAGAGAATGAAAACTAGTTTCAAAAGTTGGTCTGCAATTGAAAGGGTGAATAGACATTCTAGCAGACGAATTAAAGCTGCAACACATTTATCTCATGTCCATTGAATAAATGCAGTTTCAAAAAATCAATACATTGATGAGCTCTCAAAAACACGTTGCTGTTGGTAAAATTTGTTGTAATAAACTGATGAAATGTGTGATATTGATGGTTAAAGATATATTTGAATTGAAGACATTTGTTTGGAAATGAAGTGTCCTAAAAGAACTAGCTCATAAACTGTCTTTTATACACTTTATAACTAGCAGAGACGAGGTTACCTTTAAATTCTGTTGCAAATGTGTTAGTCTTTTCTAAGCTTTTCGTTCTAAATGATAGTTTGCTTTACTAGATGATCAATGTTTGAAAATTTATCCACATTTTCACGTTTCATGCTTAATTTCTGTGTGTGTGGGAATGAAGGGGGGTGGGGGTGGAGAGCACTGTGTACACAACATACTTGTATTAGATTAATAACAGAAGTCTCAGGGAATGGGAAAGCAGGAAAAAGTATAAAAAATTAACAATGATAATAAAAATAATAACATTCGGGTCTGGCAGGTTGCAAACTACCTTCATAGCTATCCTACAGTTCATTCCTCAATGCTTACAACAACTACACCCTGTAACTTACCTCATGAGAGGGTCATTCCATGTCAAATCATGCAGGTCATGTCACCCATCATCTCAGATTTTTATGAAACGTTGCACAGTTGCTTACACTTATAAGAACATGTGCAAAATCTTTTTGCTTTTGGACTAAAAACCTATTTAATAGACATGTAATTATTTAAGCAGTAAAGTTACAAAGAACAACACAACAAAAATGTAATATATGTCACATTCCAATTTTCACAAGAAATACACACACATTGAAAAGTGCTTGTAACAGATTTCTCCAATTTGGTGTGAACTTGTAATTGGTCTTAAATAAATCCCATGGCAGTACACATTTTAGTGGGTTTTCTATAAATCTGAAATCATAACATATTGTGTTGTGGGGGGGGGAATCTAAATAAGATCATCCATACCAGACACCCACTGCTTCAAATTTTCATGAAACTTTTTCTGCTTGTTACTTTTTGCATGATGATAGTCAATGCAAAATTTCTCCACATGCTACGTGTAGTTTGAGGGGAAGAAATAGAACTTTTTTTACGAACATAAATGCCCCAACTTAAGTTTGTCATTTGGATTGCATTACTTCAAACAAAAATAACTATAACAATAATAATAACAGAAAGTATCTTATTTTCAACATATCACTGTCATATTTCCCCAGATGTTACAAAGGGGCTGTATCTTTATTTGAAAAAAAATTAATAACTATCCTTGACATATGGGAATATAGAAAATCAACTTAAGCTGTTGTGGTCCAAACAATGATTTTTAAATATGTAAAACAATTTCTGGCAGCTGATATAAGATTTATTTTTATTGAAACTCTGGTATTATTTAAAAAAGAAAAAAAGAAGCAGCACCCTGAGGTTTGATAGATATAGGATGCTCATTTAACATATGTAACATCTTTGCTCAGAACATCATTCAGATCAGGTTATGTAAACTGATAACCTATAGTAAGGCTGCCTCATGAAAGTGCAGAGCCAAAAGATATAAAGTTAATTGAAATATTTTAATTACATGGGTTAACCGTATTTAGGATGTGAAATAACCATCTTTAAACAACAATTATTCTAGCCACACTAACATTAGTTTAAAATGTGCATGTTCAGCAGTGAAGATCCCTGAAACTGTCAGTGAAACTTCTTAAGAGTATCTCTGTTTTTAATCCATTGTGAAAAATTATATTCTGTTAACTTCATATCTTTTTTATTAAAGTAACACATTGTGCCTAATGCTGTTGATTTAGGTACACCAGCAGCACATAAAATGTTTTCCAAAAACACAAAACAAGAGTCTTCCTTCTCAGGCCAAAAGAATGACACTGATTTTCCAGGTGAGAGGAGAAAAACTAGTTCAGTGTCTTCCTCTTCATCGCAGACATTTCTGATGAAGGTAAAGTGCCATCTGTCATCATATACAGCTGCTACAAAAGAATTTTGTTGAGGACAATTGCACGTCCATTGTGGAGCATTTTCATTGAATAAAAAAATCAAGGAAGGCATTTCAGAAGAAGTTACATTTCTAACCTCTAAAGAATCACAAGAAAGTGGTTTGTAATGGTGAAAATTCCTAGTACCAGGTAGTGTGTAGGATGTTGAAAATCTCTTCTCAAGGTTCTTTTGTAGGAAATCTGCATTGACGTTCTCTAACAGGTGAAAAAAAATATTTGCCAAAATTAGCTTTGCAGAAATTGTGAACACCAGATGCAGTTGTTATTTGTGCATCATCTGCTAGTTGAAGATCAGCTCTTCTACATTTCATAGTTTCTCCCAAACCATTGCATACAGATTTACTTTGGCTAGTAGCAAAGAAAAAGACTGCTCAGCATCATTAGAAAAATCATTTTTGTGCTCACACCAGTTTTTAAAGCTTTTTCTATTTTTATGTAAAATAAAGTGCTTTCTTCACTTGCGGGTAATACTCTCCCAGCCACTTAACCATTTCTTTCTGGACAGCATTTACAAATCTGACATCATGTTCCATATCATCAATTGTAAAGCAGTGGTTCAGTATTAACATTTTTTTTTCTTCGTGTACCACATTAACGTACACAGGATGGATTGTACAGCTGCTTCTTGTCCAATGGTAATGCTGAATTTCATTCCGAATTACAAAAAATTTTTTTTCAGCAAACCCCTTTAACAGAATTGCTTTTTCCAGGGTTAGATTTCTTTCAATTTTTTCAGTGGTTTGGACTGATACCGAGACAGAAATGAGTGTGGTTTACGTGCCTGTAATTTTGTTACAAACAAGTCTATGTATTCACCATCAGTTGCAAACTGCTTTACCAATTCTGCGCGATGATCTGTGTCTACCACTGGCTGAATTCAGTTTCATCATTAGCATCTTCATAAGCTAATTTCCGTTTTAATAATTCTGAAAGTGTCATCACTAGGACAATTATCACAGTGATTAAGCATGCAGTCGTAGTTTCCAGAGTCACATACAAGAAATTTTATAAGTTTTTGTATGTTTCTTCAAAGTGTTCCACATCCGAAAACAGTTTTACAATTTGGTGGATCTCTCTCTCTCTCTCTCTCTCACACACACACACACACACACACACACACACACACACACACACACACACTAAATGAGTGCTGGCAACAGCAGCTAAAATACACCACTTCGGTCTTAATGAACAAAATTTAGAGACCAATGGTAATGTTTGGATTCTGCCATTTAAAATACGAGTACAGTTCTTTTAAGTTGTAAAGGATGAGTCTTGTTTGCATATACACATTCTTCTCAATGCTAACTTTATCTTTTACTCCTGGTAACATTAGAGTAGATTCATCATTTTGATAGAAATCAGTGACAATCTGTACCACTTCATCAGCAATAACTTCCCCTTTTTGGTTTAGGAATTGATAAAATACCAATTTCTGTTTTCAGTTTCCTTGCTCGTCTAACCACATATTCGCTAACATTGAATTCTGATTTACCTTTTCTTTTGACCAAGAGCATTGACCGAAAGTTAAAATTTGAATTTTTTTGGGTACTCCTACACTAGCCACTTTTTCTTTCATTAACAATATCATAGCATAAAAGTCTTTGGCTCTCTTAGCAATTTCATCAAATATTTCTTCTCTGTGGTCAGAATCTTCAGTACTGCAATCTGATGTCTGGCACACTTTTCTTTTCAAAACATGCTTCACTTTTTCTAGCTTCTTTTTCCCATATGAAGTCTTTTTGTGATTTAGAATGGAGCGATGTTTTAAGGGAGAGCACCTCAAATCATGTGAAGTTTTATTTGCAGCCTCAATACCTTGACTGTTTAGTACTTATTTGTGAACTGTCACATCTGGGTCATTTGCATCACTTTCATTTATATCACTATTGTCAGTTTTCTGCCCACAAATGTGCACAGGTTTTGACCTTGTTTTACATAGATTCTTTTAGCACTTAATTTGTGTTTTTTGAGGGGATTACAACAAGTTCTTTGATGACTTTCAAAAACTTTCAAACAATAGTATCTGTGACATCCACATGCAGTAACACTTTCTTCGTCTTGTGGAAAGCTTATATTGGATTGCAGCACTTCTATTTTTTTGTAGAGCATTTACTAAGGTGTAGGTTATCAAATGACAAAGAGCAACTGAGGCCAAATAGACTAATAGTTTCATGCCAGTTATTCTCAACTGTGAATTTCAGCAATTGTTACATTGTTTCATGCCTATAAAGGTTTCAGACAATGTACTGCTATCTCAGAACACTTTTTTATGACTGTGAGCAGGTGATTGGCTGAACACATATGAAAGGAAAAAGAAATTCTCACAAAAAGTTAACTTGCCTGCCTAGAATGAGTTATACTTAAATATGGTGATTTGATATCATTGCATGTGAGGCAGTGAGATGGTGAGTAGCAGAATTTTATTAAAAAGACCCTTTTCCATCACATCAAAAATTATTTTGATTTCAGCTGTGTGTGTCAGTTAGCAGAAGACCCATTAAAATTTTTATTTTACTAGAAAACTTACAATCTAGGGGATCATTTAAGACAAAAATCAGGTTCCCAGCAGGTTGTAAAAATGTGATACAAGCACTTTCCCACATCCTCACAATTTTACTGAAGTCAAAAGTTGACATATATTAATATTTTTTAAAAATTTTGTTTGTAACTTTAATGCTCCAATAACTGGATATCTGTTAACTGTGTACCTTACTTAACTTGTGTAAAAATTTCCAAATCAAAACCTTCATAAACACCTGAGTTATCGACATTCATGAAAAGTTATGGACATTCATGAAGTTAAGTATCATTTTGCATTGACATTCCTGCAGAGCCAAGATATCAGAATATCACTACATTTAAAATGTGATATAAAATAAAGTTGTTGTCTGGGATCTAAAATATTTTATAGAAGTTCCTCTGTTATAAGTATAAGCAAATGTGTGAAGTTTTGTGAAAATCCAAGACAGCGCATTACAAATCCTTGAATTATTGTGTGTTTTGACTTGGAATGACTCGGAAGCTTTAAGAGCTGATACGCCATTATATTAGGTTACATCATTATATGAGATTTAAGTATAACATATCATACTAAGAATTATATGTTTTTATAAATAATCATTGTGCCATTGCCCTTAAACAGCATACTTTCATAACAGACAAATTATGATACTGAATTACAGAATGCAATATGGTGTTTTCCAAGTACCCCACATTGAATGTTAATGAAAGTCAGTGGCAGACCCTCCAGTTTTCGATAACTACATGTGTGTCAAAATGACGTCATGTTTGCACAAGGTCTTGTGAACTATAGGTCATCTTTTCAATGAACATGATGTCACAATTGTTTGCATCTCTAATGGGCCATAGGGAAATTTTGTGAATGGTGGTTTAAGAAGTGTTACTTTCAAATTAATTTTCCTTTTACTCAAGATGAATTATGTTCTGTGAGAATGTGCTATCAGTTTCTTAACTCATTGAGCATTTGACTCTCATTCAAAATTTAACACTTTATGGTCCAGCCAGTTAGAAAAATTTTGAGCCCAGAAGACCATCCATTTATGTCATTATTTAGAATTTTTCTGGCACATTTGTGTTTGATAGATAAAGGGTAACACACCACAGGGAGAAAAATGAAAATAACTTAAATGGCAAAGGAATACAACAACAACGACACACAGAGCTCATGCAAGCATGTACAAACAGCAAAATGTGTCAAAGGATTTAGGAAGACTATGAAATGCTTCATAACAACAAATTGCCTCCTATGAGCATGAAATCACAATGGTTTACATGAGATTCGTTTTAGCAGTTATGAGCGGACTCATGCACATGCGCAGTTGAGTCACGTTTGAGCAGTAGATTGTCCCGCTTCTGGCAACAGGAATGTGGTTGTTGGCTGTGCAAACAGCCGCAGCAAGCAGCTAGATGCTACCATGAAAAGGGGGAACCAAATTCACATTCTTGATGAGAAAAAGCTTGTTTCACAAAGCGCTTAGTATCCACTTCACATTGGTGTATTGATTATTGATATGATTCTGAAATGCATCCCTGTTGGTTTTTGAACATCTTTGAACACATCCTCGTTGCATCTAGAAATAAACTTTCCTCAGGCAAAAGGGGACGGGGCTATACGAGCCGAGGGTAGTAAAGCCAAATGGATGAATGCCAGTTGCCATCTGATTATGTGGTTGATTGGGTTTGCGAATGATCAGCATTGTTATAATTACTAATGAAATCCTTTGATTCAGATTACCAGGGTGGAAATAAATGACTAACAGGAATAACAGGTGAGAAAGTTACATATTGTCTTCTCGGTGTATCCAAGAAAATGAAATATTGACAGAAAATTTTTGGCCAGATCGCTACAGTACTAAGGACCAGTTGTACAATCCCTGGGTAGCAGCCGCGTAAGTTCTATTCTGGAAGTAATGCAGAAAACGTGTCGTACGAATACATAACAGCACCTAACCGAAGAATAATCATGGGTTAACTAAACTTGTGAGTCTAGCAGGGTTAGTGAAGTTAATCGGCGAACAAATTTTGACCATGACAGGAATAGCTGCACAATTGGTGATGACAAGATTGTTTGTTAGAATGAGGAAGGAGAAGAAACGGGGACATAATACAAATTATGGAAGAATAAGACGATTCCAAATTTATATAACAATTTCGTAATACTACTTTTCAATCTCATGCTTGAGAAACTGGTACATGTGAATGAAATGTGAAACTGTTTCCTAACATTAAGCTTTTTGCCTGTAGTAGGACTAACAGGCATTTGATATTGGTACTTTGTGAATTATATTCTGTCTTGTTATAAAAATGGCCATTTGTGCCAAAACAGTTCTTGTTTATTTGGTGTGTGTTACAAAATTGCTGCAATATTAGAAAGGCCTATTTTGTTTTATCTAGCAGACAGTGACAAAATAGACATAATCAGATCGAGAAACCACACCAGTCTTGGGTAATATTTGTGTTAACAGATTTTTCAATATTAGATAACGACATTTCGATTATGTAGCAAAACGTTTGACGAACTTTGCTGAGGTAATAGATTCTTTCGCAGAAAGGAAACCATGCCATGTAAATCTGTAGCAAGATTAGAGAGAAAAAAGGCTGGGAGCTAAGAATTGAAGGAATGTGTACTTTATTGCTTGTCTCTTGTCTTTATTGGTTTTATGTATCCTATATTTAATTTTATGTCACACAAAACAGCAGTCATTTCTGAAGAGTTCTTGTTCTTCTGACTACAAATAATCCCATCCGCTATTAATCATGAGGTGTTTTTTTTAAGAAAGACGCCAGGCTGTCAAACCGGTCGAATGGGAGCAGGAGAGGCACCACAGGACATTTCAATTTCTACTGTCCTGAATATAGTTTGATCGCATCCATTACTAAATATACACGTTTAAATTCCACAGAACGAAATACAATGGCGTGCAATAGAAGAATGCTGTCTAAAGAGGTGTGGCACTGCACTTTGGTACACTTAAGACCAAACAACAAGTCTTACATTTCCTCGAACACATATGTTTTATGTTTCAGACTTTTCAGGAAGATGTGCACTACAAGATGAACATATTTTTGACAATTTTTGAAAATGTTTACATTTAGTGATTTTGCTGTTTCTCCTTCATTTACTCTCACATCAAATGAAAACAAAATGGATATCTGTGGCCAGGCACTATCAAATGAATTACAACACATTCACTAATTACGGAAGTCTAAAATATGTTATTAGTTTCAGATTTTATTTTATTTCCATCTATCTGACAGCCAAGCATTAATCGCCTTGCAGAACAATGAAGTTATTTTCGTCTGTTTGCTACAGAAATTCGACTTTTATTAACCTTTTCGGCAGAGGCAGTCAGTGTATTTCAAACGAAATGTTTAATTCCACAGTACTGGCTAGTTTCGACTGTTTGCAGCATTTTCATCTTCTAGCACGTATGGCATTATGCCATAATAAAGAACCGAACGTGATATAATACAGAACTGGTGCTCCAAGAAAATTTACATCCTGAAAACCACACTGAAAAACTTAATATCAGGTCGAGGTCTACTTCATTGGGAATCTGGACATATGAATGCGCACTTTAAGTATGCACTTTAAAGGTGCACATTTTAGTGTGGTTCATGAAATTCCGATGTTCTTGCAGTTTTCTCTGATGTCTTGTTTCTTTTATGACATAATGTGTGATCTTTTAATGTTTTATACATACGTACATATGGGATTCCTATGTCGTAGTAGCTACGCAAGTGCGGTGTCGCCTGTTATCTGTACTCTCTGGCAACTGCTGAAACAAACCTATTTCTAGCAGGTCGCGGGAAAATATTGCAAATGGTGGTTTGAAAAGCGTTACTTTCAATGTAAATATCATTTAACATAAGTTGAACTTTGTGCGGGAATGTACCATGAATTTCTTAAAGCTCAGAGTGTTTGAGTCTCATTTAAAAATCAACTCCATGATGAAGAGCCATTTAGAAGAATTTTGAACCAGGAAGATCAGACATTTCTGTCATGAATTTCTTAAAGCACAGAGTGTTTGAGTCTCATTTAAAAATCAACTCCATGATGAAGAGCCATTTAGAAGAATTTTGAACCAGGAAGATCAGACATTTATGTCATTATTAAAAATTTTACTGGCACATTTGTGTGATGTATCTTAGACTGTAACACGCTCATGCGAAAGCTTAGCTTCTTTTGTAGCCTATTAATATTATATGTGAACGTTTTTCTTTTCTTGTAGCATCTAGTTTGATAAAAAAAAAATATTAGGTTAAATATATTTCAGTTCTATCAATTTAAATCTGTGTTTCATACTGGAATGTCATGTTTCCAGTATGGCACAGCTTTGCCACAGGAGACACGAAAGCGGTCGAAGACGTCCGTCCTCTGGTCGGCTCCTGATCATTGTCAGAAGGAGGCTAGTTTTTGATTACGCAAAGACTTCTGTTATTTGGAAAAGTACAACCCGGATTTCTTTACGTAATCAGTATGAATTTTGTAATTACCTAAGGGACCTTTAACAATGAACAGTAAAAAAATTTGCATTTGCAAATGAAATCATTAATAAATGGGGCAGCTATGAGTTGTATAGAAGGCAAGGGGCGGCCTTCTGTACACGACCAGGATGCCAGAGTATTCTCTGCTGTAGTAAAGGCTGTTTGACATTTATAAAAATAATATGGCATGGAGGTTAAAAAGTATAAAGGAAAAGAACAGAATAAGAAATCTGGTAAACACTAAATATATTCAAACAATTCTCACTAGGAAATTAGGGCTTATTTATAATCAATATAAGTACTTTTCTAACTGTATGGTGCGATCAGATTTCAGCCTGTCCTGTACTAGCTCCTATGTTCACGTTTTTGTCACAAATTACAGTCATTACTTTTCTCCTTCATTAAAGACAATTCTTGCACTGTTCAACACCTCCGATAACAATAACTTGCCGATTTACAGTTTCGAACATAAATTACTTGAATGTTATTAATTAATAATGTTGTCTGCATGATGGAAGACCACTCATTTTTTTAGCTTAAAGTTGACCTTCTTCTATGTTTTCACATTACAAGCAGAAGTACATTAAAATCTAAAGATCTACCAAAGTTTTTTTTTTTACTGTCATCTTTTATTTAGATCGAAGCGGAACATCAGTTCAGCTTCTGTTAAAATGTTTCTTTGACTGCACAATCAATGTATTAGTGTCCGCGCTAGATGTCCATCTTTACAGTTACGTAAATTATACAAAACAAATGTCTTTCAAAGAATAGGTCTCATCTCATAAGTTGATCATTTAATGTAAAGATAGGTGAATGCCTTTCCAAGGGTACTCACAGCTTTCATACTACGGAAATTCCAATAATATTACAAGCAACATTATCTATATTAATTTTAACTATTAACTTTCCCTGTTTGTGTGTTCGTGCTACTTAACAGTGACATTGCTGTTGGCTGCCTACATCATGTGTCATATACTCTGAATATCTGCTGTCATCGGCTGGTGAGATCACATGACGTGAGCAATAACTCGCTTACAAAACTGCATTGCAATCTCGATTTCAATGATTCGGAAAGAAACATGTGGTGTTTGGTGGAATTCCAATGTATACTTTCGTAATATGAAAATACTTGTTGCTGCACATCAAAGATATTTTCCGGCCGTGGAATTCAACGCCCGTGCATAAACCCATAACCATTCAAACGATCGATAAGTTTTGCAGGGAAAATAAACTGTCACTTAACATGGAAAAAGTGCATTTTTTACCGGGGAATCCAGGAATTTTTTTTCCTTGACAATGTACACACCCTGCACTAGAAAGTACTAAGTTTCAATCTTAGTTTTCATACTTGTTTTAGTTCTTTTGTATATTACAAATTATGCAGTAACAATGGCAAAATGTATAATTATCCTCCAAAAACAAGAGAACAATTTCACTCAAAAATGGCTCATCTATGGGAAAGACACAGTACCTGATGTAACATATATTCAGCCAGGTAATCCACGGAATGTTCAGCACATAGCAGTGAAATTTATAATTGTGTTTCTGAGAAATATTCAGGTGCTGTGATTTAACCGTAAGATGCATGGTGCCGAAAACACACATGAATGCATATTCAGGGCCTCCAAGGCCCTGCCCAAATTTAAAATTTTCCTCTTTTCATATAATAATTCTTTGGAATTAAATTTATTGATTGTCATATTGAAAGATTCCTAAGATGCAGTAACAGGATCTGGTGGGCCTGATTAACATTTTATTAATTTTTTAAAAAAACTCTAAGAGTGAATTTTTATTAGTTACATCCATTTACATACAACATATACAATTCATTTTATTAATTCACTTATAAGTTGCAGTTTACATTTTCTAACATTTATTACAACCAATTTGTTCAGTTAAAACATACTCATTATTCGCAATATTATGTATATAGGCAATATTTTGACAAAAAGTTATTATTCATTGTTCACATAAAATTGCATTTTTCTTAGTTTTCAACATGTGACAAACAAGAAGCACACATAACGTCACTATGTTCCTTGCAAATGTTGGTTTTACACTTAAACACAGGAAAAGTGCTATGACATGCATTATTATATGGACAATAATTGCATCTTCTTCTTTTTCCTGAAACAGGTAGTTAGTTCGGCAATATGACATCTTTTTGAACTCCACATCTCTGCATGGCATCAACAATTTTCTTTGGAAGATTAGGGATCCAAATACAAAGTTCCATTAGTGGTCTTACCATTTCCTCTACTAAGTCTCTTAGAAACAAACGCCTTTTATCACTTCTTCCAAGTGGTATGTCAGATGTTGTGCGGAAAATAAAATTTCACTGTTCATTGTTGCGACATTCATCATATTCATCCTTAATGCAAATGGCCATCTTCTTGTTTGTCTCTTGCAAGTGTAATAACGAATTTTCTGGTCCATTTGATCTACTCCACCCTTCGTAGAGTTATAGAACTTTATTAAATCTGGTTCTATTTTGCATGAGTTCCATCAATGTTTCTGTCATGATGCACTGTGCTAGTGAGAACTACAGACTTTTTCTTTTTGGGAACATAACTCACCATTGTAATGTCACCTCTAAATGCAAACAAAGAGGAATGAATCACTCTTGAGGCAGATGGTTTCATCTCATTAGGAATTTCTGGTTTATTTTGTTTGATTGTTCCCACCACTGTAATTTGCTTATGAAGCATCTCTTCTGCCAGATGCACACTAGTAAAGAAGTTGCCAACAGTAATATTTTTTGATGACCCTTCAATGCTTTTAGCAAGATCTTTCGCCACATTCAATCCAAGATTTTTCTGAATAGGTTCATGGGGCTTCTTTCCCGTGTAAACAATTCCATCTACAGCTTATACAGCTGTAGCATCACATAACCAAAATATTTTTATGCCATACTTGGCTGGTTTAGAGGGCACATACTGGGTGAAGCTGCATCTTCCGTGGAATGGGACTAGCTGTTCGTCAACTGTGAGCGAATCATTGGGAATCATTCTATTTCTACACTTGTCAAGAAATAGTTCCCATACACAGTGAACAGCTTCAAGTTTGTCATCTGCAGATCGAGCTTCACGGGTACGCCTGTCATCAAATCTAATCATGCTCCCTTATATCCCCGAATCTATGTACTAACATGGTGGCCTTATATGAAGGATTTGCCTTTTCATCCAAGAATAATTCTCTAATAGGGACATCCCAACTGTTCTCAACACCAGAAAGCAGTAAAAGACAAAAAAAACCTCCATTTCAGCAAGCAAAACGTTTTTCCACGTTTTACCACGTAAAGCAGCCACTCTTCTGCCTTCAATATTTCTGTAGTTTATGATTTCCTTTAGTATTTCCTTTGAGATGAAATAGTCACAGGAATCCTTAGGTTTACAGGTTTTCAAACCACGGGCTGGATCAGGTGCCTTCTTTACGATATTATGGACAGGCGTACGAAAAGTTGCAGGAGGATCTAATTTCCAAATTGTTCCATTCCAACTAATGTATGTGTGGTCCTCTACACCTTTTTGTGGTGGTTCTTCATTTTCAGACTCTGGTGAAGTTATATTATTGGAAGGACTGTCATCTCCCTCAATATTCATATCTGCAGGTTCATTGGCTGATTCTTCACTACTTGCATCTTCAAAAATATTTCCTTCATCGCAAGAATCATCTACTTCAAACCACTGAGCCACAACACTTTCAAAATTAGCTGCATTTGCACGTACTGACTCTCTTGCTTTGTGTGTCGAAGCCATAGCAAAAGGCATGTCTCTCGAACTGCAGCTTGTGCAGCACTAAACGAGTAATACTCATAACAATATGGGCCTTGCAGCAACAAACAAACTACAGTAACAATGAGGCTGACAAGAGCAACACAGGATAACGATACTAGGCAACAATAAAACATCTGATAGCAAAAAGATCAATAATACACCGACATCGCCAATATGTGAAAGTAGTGTGTATTATTTTTTACTTATACTATTTCTACTACTACAGCTCCTGCTGCTGTGGGCACTCCTGTTGCTGGAAATACCACTACAGTTATTGTTTAATTAATAACTGCTCCCAAACAAATGTTGAAGACAATATAGGTTAAAGAAAATTTATAAGTGTTGAGGGCTTCTGAAGCCCTGCTTATACATTCACAGTGTATGGGTAAACATATTGAATTATACAAAAAACTTACAAAGGTATCTCGTTCAGACTTGATAGGAGGAATGTCACAGTGTTAGTGAAGGAGTACTGGAAAGCAGTTTGAATACAAACAAAAAATTAAAGAAGTTTTTAAAAATGGAAACATACAAGGGCCTCGGAGGCTCTCTATATGCATCCTAGGGTTAAGCTGTGCTCTTACAATCCTGCCTAACTGCACACTTGGGGAAAAAAAATTGACAACCATTATTATTTGTTAAAGCTTAGTTTTTGTTGAGGCTATACTGTATGTATATTAATCTAAACTATTAATTTTTGCTATTTGTGTGTTTGCACTACTTATCAGGGATGTTGCTATTGGCTGACTACATCATATATCCTATGCTCTGAATATCTGCTATCATTGGCTGGTGAGAGCATTTGACATTTGACATGAGCTATGATTGGCTGCCAAAAGCACTTCGCAATCTTCATTTCAGTAGTTCACAAGCTACCATGCTGTCTGTGGTGAAATTCATGTTTACACTTTCATAATATCAAACTATGCAACGTACATGGTGCCACAAATTAAAGATCTTTCCGAAACATATTCTTTTTTTGTTGGGTTTCATCTCCTAAAATTCCCAGAAGGTCTATGCTGGTGCATAATACCTTCAATGGATTGATGAGTTTTACAGCTCTGAGGGAAAATATATCGTCGCTTAACATGGAAAAAATGTATATTCACGTAGGGTATGGTGTATTTTCACTGGAAAAAAAATGTATTTTTAACCAGTAAATCCAGGAAAAATCACCTTGAAAACATTTATTACAAAAAGTAAAAGTATTACAGGTATAAAGTGTTATAGGTGTATGTGTTTGAACGTAGAATAACTTATGACGCACATACTGCCCATATTGTATTCATCCAGTATTTGAGAGTGAGAGCACTTTGTGACTTGCAACCAACCTTACATGCAATATCAACCCTTGCTTATTGCTTACATGCTTAATGTCAAATATTTACAACATTATTATGAAAAGGAAAGATTGCTACTCACCAAATAGTGGAGATGTTGAGTTGCAGACAGGCACAACAAAAAGACTTTGAACAAGTAAGTGTCCAGCCAAAATGCATTCTTCTGAATTAAACAGCTTATACATGCACATAATGACACAAACACAACTCACACACATGACCGCTGCCTCTGGCTGCCGAAGTCAGACTGCAGTCTTGTATTTCATGCTCATTACAGTCTTGCACATCATGCCCCATTCCTACTGGCACATGCTCTCAAAGTGTTAGAACAGATCTTTGACAAATAAGTGAGATGGTTCTCTAGTACAAAACATGGCTGCACACAATATAATATTGCAATAGTGGAAGAAATCTTCCCTTGAAGAAATCTTCATCCGAAGTCCCAGGTGTTCTGCATGCAGACATGCACTGCAACTTGACATATCAGATCACAGTTAATGGTAATAATTGCACAAGGAACTGCAGTACCACACTTAAAACTTTCAGGTAGTGCAAAACCTGAATGGGGATGACTTCTGTTTCTGAGAATTTCAGGAACTTGTCAATGGCAACCGAGGCCTGTGCAACAATCTGATCATGAGCGATGAGGCTATTTTTTACGCGTCAGACTTTGTTAACAAGCAAAACTTAGGTACCGATCATGTGAAAATCCTGAAATGCTTCATAAAACACCACTTCTCAGTCAGACACTGGTAGTGTGGTATGGCATATTGTTTGTAATAATAGGGCTTTACTTTTTTAAGATTATTACAGCAGTTCTGTAACTGTGAATACAGAATGTTATCTTCACAGGTTGATCTGTTTTGTAGTGCAAAAGCTTTTTGATCTTCCTGCAACTGAAAACACACCTCCCAACAAGAGGGCACCACATGCCATATCTTACAGCATTCCATTAATGTGCTAGAAAACGTTTTTCTTGGTCATGTCATCTCCAAGAGAGGGGACATTTCCTGGCCTCCAATCCCCTGACATTTCAGCATGTGATTTTTTTTTTTCTTTGGGGTCATTTCAGATCCCACATCTTTTAGTGTGACCAATCACACAACATCCAGCAACCAAAGGATCAAATTTAGGAGGAAGCTGATTCAATTCCACTGCCAATCCTGCAAGATGTAATGTCTAACTTCTGTAAAAGACTTGAAATGGGTTTGAAGGAAAATGGTGGCTAGCTACATGAGGTCATTTTCAAGTCATTGGCATTTCAAATTGCAAACATTGTAAATTCATGTTGTTTGATTTTATATCACTGTGAATAAATTTGTATCACGGGTGGAGGTTTCAAAATGGTCTGTTCCATGGCCATGCCTATTATAATTGCTGTATCTCCAACAATCATACTTTGTGACAAATCACATATCCTTGAATGATGCCTCCATGATGGTTTGTAGAGACCTTGATGTGTAGAGTAGAAAACTAAGCAAATTTATTTACATTTGATCATAGGTTTCTAATTTTCTCCTACATATATGCTGGAAGCTTGTTAGAGATTTTACTCTCAGAATATCAAACTATTTTCTGAATTTGAGACAGGTACTAAAAGTATTAATATCCAATTACAGTTCATGTTTTATGTTCCTTTAATTTTTAGGCTGTTCTGATGTCAAAGACTAGTGTTTGTGTTAATATTGTTGAAGAGGTGTCTATACTATGTTTGGTTGTATTTTGGTTCCAAGTGTATGTCACAGAAACATTTATGCAACCATCTACCTGGAATGGTGTATTCAGCTAATAACTTATGAATCATTTTGAGACCATATTTTAAGTAGTTTCTGCTCTGTCTACTCTGTCTGCCTTGGATACTTTTGCTTTTGCTTGTCACTGGTGGAAGTTTTGAAATGATGCACCAGTTGTCGATTATCTTTTTCTAATTTACTCGTAATACAAATATAGTTCCAGGAGCACCAGCTGACATAAAAGCTCTTGTAATGGATTCAAAGACTGTGTTGATTTCTTGGAAGCCACCACTGCATCCGAATGGAAGAATAAGAAAATATAAGGTTTACGTTCGATCATTTGATGGTTTTAGTCTGGTGAGTATATTCTCCTCAATGTTACAGTATTATTAAAAACATAGTGATAGCCAAAGTATTTTATTTTTTATTTTTTAGTGGGCTTGTATTTCTTGCTAACCCAAGGCATGGCAACTGCTCATACAATTTGATCAAAATGATATATATATATAAAAAACAAAGATGAGGTGACTTACCGAACGAAAGCGCTGGCAGGTCGATAGACACACAAACAAACACAAACATACACACAAAATTCAACATATTTAAATATGTCTGCTTGTGTCTGTATGTGTGGATGGATATGTGCGTGTGTGCGAGTGTATACCTGTCCTTTTTTCCCCCCAAGGTAAATCTTTCCGCTCCCGGGATTGGAATGACTCCTTACCCTCTCCCTTAAAACCCACTTCCTTTCGTCTTCCCCTCTCCTTCCCTCTTTCCTGATGAGGCAACAGTTTGTTGCGAAAGCTTGAATTTTGTGTGTATGTTTGTGTTTGTTTGTGTGTCTAATTGAGATTTAGAGGTAAATAATGGCCACAGAATGAATATTAGATACTGTGCAGTAAATGCTGTTACAGACTGGTGTCAACAAATTAATACTTGTAGTTTCTGTTTCTAGTCTGAAAGCAGATTTCCTTGCTATATCCCCACACACCCCAAATGCTTCCACTACACCTCCAAGAACAAGCTGCAAAAGAGCTCATCGCCCAATACCACACTGGACTGGAAGAACTGAATCACACCCTCCTTCATGGCTTTCAGTACCCATCATCATGTCCTAATATGAGGGACATCCTACCCAAGATCCTTCCGACACCTCTGAAGAGGTGCTCTGTCACACACCCAACCTCCACAACATCTTAGTCCATCCATATGCTATTCCCAATTCCAACTTCTTGTCACAGGGATCATTTTCCTGTGGAAGTCCCAGATACAAGACCCCAGAGTGGATGTCCACCAACACAGCTCTTCTTGTTTCCGTCCTGTCACAGGCTATCCTAACCCATCAGAGGCCGGTCCCCTTGTGAAAGCAGCCATGTTGTGTACCAGCTCTTCTGCAATCAGTGCTCAGGGAAGACTAAAATATTTTATCAGTTTCAGTTTTCTGATTTTATTTTATTTCCACTTTATTTGTAATCAAGCATTAATTACTGAGCAGAACAGTGAAGTTATTTTTGTCAGTTTGCTAAAGAAATTTGGCTTTTATTATTGTTTTCCACAGAGGCAATAAATTTATTTGAAATGAAGTCTTTCATTTCACACTGTTGGCTAGTTTTAATTGGTCACTGAATTTCAAATGCGCAGTTTACTCTTCAGGCATGTATGGCATTATGCTGTAAAAAAGAACTAAACATAAGACAATACAATACTGGTACTCCAAGAAAATTAGCATACTGAAAACCACACTGGAAAGCTTAATATAAGGTAGAGGCCTACTTCATTGTGAATTTGGATGTAGGAATGTTCAGTTTAAGACTAATATTAATCTTAGCATGGTTTACAAAATTCCGATGCTCTTGAAGTATTTTTGATGTCTTGTTTCTTTTAACACAATGTAAGTTCTCTTAATATTATATGTGTACAACCATACATTAATGGTCTTTAGAGATGAATCAGCAGGCAAATTTCGTCAGTAGTATTGAATAAAATGTTTTGTTTCAAATATATTGACAGCTTTAGCAGAATTTTTACACATGCCTTCCATGAAAAACAATGATTTTCAATGGTAACACATGTTTCCAACACTTATCTCATATGTCTTCCAGGCAAGGTGTTATTTCTTAATTTGTGTTGTTTACAACTTAAATTTACAGAACATTCTATGTTAAATTATAATCTGGCAGTGCACTGTGTTTTATCTTTGTGATTCCCCACAGGGCTTTACATTTACTCCTGGAGTAGAATGTAAACTGCCAAGTATACGCAAATAACCTTGTTAATTTTTTATACAGTTTGAAAATGTCATACAAAATTTATTGTTCTTAGTTCTAGTGTATACAAGGAACTGGTTCTTTATTTTTTTATTTTTGCAGGAAAATTCTTCCTTACTAGCTTTTAGCAGTGCTGTGTGGGTCTAAATTTGATTGGAAATGCAACATAACAGTACTGCAGAGTATGAATAAAGGATCAAATCACCACCTAGCAAAATATTAGGCTACTTTGAGTTGTCGAGTCTAATATTAAATTCCTTATCTGGACAGGATATGATAGAACAATTTCCCCAACTATAATAACTCTGTATATGCCCCCCGAACAACCTGTTGCACAACATGCCACAGTTATACTCATCGTCGTGTGATGCCCCACTACATATGAAATTCTAAACAGATATTTGGCCAAGCATAAAACATAGCAGCATATGCTCAGTAACACCTGTTTTCCGACACTCACTGGAAACTGTTTAAATGAATCTATTTCTAACAGGTCGTGGTAAAATATTGTGAATGATGATTTGAGAAGCTCCATTTACAGAAGATGAATTATGTTGTGCAATGAATTTCTTGAAGCACAGAGTTTTTTACTCTCATTCTAAAGTTGACAATTTGAGAACCAGTCACTTAAAAACTTTCTGACCAAGAAGACCAGACATTTATGTTATATCTAAAATTTTACTGGTCATTTGTGTTTGATGTATCTTAAAGAGTAAGACAGGTAAAAAAGATGAATATTATATGTAGAAGCTTAGGTTTTGTTGTAGCTATACTATATGTATATTAATTCAAACCATTAACTTTTCCTGTTTTTGGGTTCACCCTACTTAACAGTGATGTTGCTGTTGGCTGACATCACATGCCAAAATGCATTGTTTTGTTGCTGGGAATTCCTTAAGTGCCAGGAAGTTCTATGCCAGTGTATGAAAACCCATACCATTCAAAGGATTTGGTAAGTTTTACAGTTCTGAGGGAAAGTATACTGCCACTTAACATGGAAAAAGTATGGTTTCACGCAGGAATAATTGTATTTGCACCAAGGAACCAGTGTATTTTCACAAAGGAAAATGTGCATCTTCACCCACAAAAAAAAAGTGTATTTTTAAACAAGAAATCCGCGAAAAATCAGGAAATTTTTTTTTCCTTGTTCCATACACACCCTGAGAACTCAATTTATTGCATTCAATGTTAGAGCAAATATTGTCTGATAGTGAAAGGGAAGCCCCCCCCCCACCCACATGGACCTTGCTGTTAGTGGGAAAGCTTGCGTGTCTCAGCATTACAGATAGCCCTACTGTAGGTGCAACCACAATGGAGGAATATCTATTAAGAGGCCAGAGAAAAGTGCAGTTTATGAAGAGGGACAGCAGCCTTTTCAGTAGCTGCAGGAGCAACAGTCTGGATAATTGACTGATCTGGTCTTGTAACATTAAGAAAAAGTTTTGCTGTGATGGTACTGCAAACAGCTGAAAGTAATGGGAAAACTACAGCCATAATTCTTCTTGAGGCTGTGCAGCTTTACTGTATGGTTAAATTATGATTGTGTCCTCTTGGGTAAAATATTCCATGGGTAAAATAGTCCCCCATTGTGATCTCCAGGCAGAGATTATTCAGGAGGACGTCGTTATGAGGAGAAACAAAACTGGCATTCTACGGATCAGGGTGCGGAGTGTAAGATCCCTTAATCAGGCAGGTAGGTTAGAAAATTTAGAAAGCGAAATGGGTAGGTTTGAAGTTAGATATATTGGGAATTAGTGACGTTTGGTGGCAGGAGGAATAAGACTTCTGGTCAGGCAAAGATAGGGTTACAAATACAAAATCAATTAGGGGTAATGCAGGAGTACGCTTATCAATGAAAAAAAAAGTAGGAATGTGGATAAGTTACTATGAACAGCATAATGAACACATTATTGAAGCCAAGGTAGACACAAAGCCCACACCTACCACACCTGCCAACTAGCTCCACAGATGAAGAAGAGATTGAAGAAAAGTATGACGAGATAAAAGAAATTATTTAGATAGTGAAGGAGACAAAAATTTAATAGTCATGGAGGACTGGAATTCGCTAGTAGAAAAAGAAAGAGAAGGAAAAGTAGAAGGTGAATATAGAATGGGGATAAGGAATGAAAGAGGAAACTGCATGGTAGAATTTTAATCACAGCATAACTTAATCACAGCTAACACTTGGCTTAAGAACCATGAAGAAAGGCTGCATATATGGAAGAGGCCTGGAGGCACTGGAAGGTATCAGATAGATTATATAATGGTAAGACAGCCAGGTTTTAAATTGTAAGTCATTTACAGGGGCAAATGTGGACTCTGACCACAATTCATTGGTTATGAACTGTAGATTAAAACTGAATAAACTGCAAAAAGGTGGGAATTGGCTTAAGAACCATTGGCTTAAGAACCATGAAGAAAGGCTGCATACATGGAAGAGGCCTGGAGGCACTGGAAGGTATCAGATAGATTATATAATGGTAAGACAGCCAGGTTTTAAATTGTAAGTCATTTACAGGGGCAGATGTGGACTCTGACCACAATTCATTGGTTACGAACTGTAGACTAAAACTGAATAAACTGCAAAAAGGTGGGAATTTAAGGTGATGGGATGTGGATAAACTGAAAGAACTGCAGGTTGTATAGAGTTTCAGAGAGAGCATTAGGGAGTGATTGACAAAAACAAGGGAAAGAAATACAGTAGAAGAAGGATGGGTAGCTTTGAGAGATGAAATAGTGAAGGCAGCACGGGATCAAATAGGTAAAAAGACGAGGGCTAGAAGAAACCCTTGGGTAACAGAGGAGACATTGAAATAATTGATGAAAGGAGAAAATATAAAAATGCAGTAAGCTGGCAAAAAGGAATACAAACTTCTCAAAAACAGATCAACAGGAAGTGCAAAATGGCTAAGCAGAGATGGCTAGAGGACAAATGTAAGGATGTAGAGGCATGTATAACCAGGGGAAAGATAGATACTGCCTACGGGTAAATTAAAGAGACCTTTGGAGAAAAGATAGCCACTTTATGAATATCAAGAGCTCAGATGATAAAGCAGTTCTAAGCAAAGAAGGGAAAGCAGAAAGGTGGAAGGAGCATGTAGAGGGTCTGTACAAGGGCGATGTTCTTGAGGGCAATATTATGGAAATGGAAGAGGACATTGGGGAAGATGAAATCAGAGATACAATACTGCATGGAGAATTTGACAGAGCATTGAAAGACCTAAGTTGAAACAAGGCCCTGAGAGTAGACAACATTCCATTAGAACCACTGATAAACTTGGGAGGGCCAACCCTGAGAAATCTCTACCATCTGGTGAACAAGATGTATGAAACAGGTGAAATACCCTCAGACTTCAAGAAAAATATAATAATTCCAATCTCAAAGAAAGCAGGCAATGACAGGTGTGTAAATTATCGAATTATCAGTTTTGTATGTCACAGTTTCAAAATACTGACATGAATTCTTTACAGATGAATGGAAAAACTGGCAGAAGTTGACCTTCAGGAAGATCAGTTTGGTTTCCATAAACGTGTTGGAACACGTGAGGCAGTACTGAGCCTATGACTTATTTTATAAAATACATTAAGGAAAGGCAAACATTTGTAGACCTAGAGAAAGCTTTTGACATTGTTGACTGGAATACTGGAATACTCTCTTTCAAATTCTTAAGGTGGCAGGGGTCAAATCTAGTGAGCAAAAAGCTATTTTCATTTTGTACAGAAAACAAGAGTTGAGGGGTATGAAAGGGAAGCAGTGAGTGGAAGGGTGTGAGATAGGTTTGTAGCCTATCTCCAATGTTACTCAATCTATATATTGAGCAAGCAGTGAAGGAAACAAAAGAAAAAAATTGGAGTAGGAATTAGAGTCCATGGAGAAGAAGTAAAAACTTTGAGGTTTGCCAATGACGTTGTAATTCTGTCAGAGACAGCAAAGGACATGCAAGAGCAGTTGAATGGAATGGACAGCATTTTCAAAGGAAGACATAAGATGAAAATGAACAAAAGCAAAACGAGGATAATGAAATGTAGTCTAATTAAACCAGGTGATGCTGAGGGAATTAGATTAGGAAATGAGACACTTAAAGTAGTAAATGAGTTTTGCTATTTGGGGAGCAAAATAACTGATAATGGTCGAAGTAGGGAGGATATAAAATGTAGACTGGCAATGACAAGGAAAGCGTTTCTGGAGAAGAGAAATTTGTTAACATTGAGTATAGATTTAAGTGTCAGGAAGTCTTTTCCAAAAGTATTTGCGTGGAGTGTTGTCATGTATGGATGTGAATCATGGACAGTAAAAATTTAGACAGGAAGAGAATAGAAGCTTTTGGGGTGTGGTGCTACAGAAGAATGCTAAAGATTAGATGGGTAGATCACATAACTAATGAGGAGGTACTGAACAGAATGGGGGAGAAGAGAAGTTTGTGGCACAACTTGACTAGAAGAAGGGATATGTTGGTAGGACATGTTCTTAGGGATCAAAGTGTCACCAAGTTAGTATTGGAGAGCAGCATGGAGGGTAAAATTCATAGAGGGAGATGACAAGATGAATACACTAAGCAGATTCAGAAAATTGTAGGGTGGAGTAGTTACTTGGAGATGAAGAAACTTGCACAGGATAGAGTAGCATGGAGAGCTGCATCAAAGCAGTCTCCAGACTGAAGACCACAACAACAGTACAAGGGAGACAATCATGTTCTTCTGTCATGTATACATTCTAGAAACACAGACACATTTCAGTAAATATAAAGTGCAAATGATAATTAATTGAAACCCTCAGCTGCTGACAGGGGCTATTGATATACCTCGATGATATACCTGAAAATGTGTGCCCCAACCGGGACTCAAACCTGGGATCTCCTGCTTACATGGCAGACGCTCTATCCATCTGAGCCACCGAGGACACAGACGAATAGTGCAACTGCAGGGACTTAATTCCTTGCATACTTCCCGTGAGACCCATATTCCCAACTGTTCACAATCTACGTATGTAATGTAGCTAATAGGTATTTACCCATCCACTCATAGCTCATGCACACTAAGGTGAGAATTCTCGTAAGAGTTCAGGCAACGTGTCGGGTTGCCCCAGTCGGGACACACATTTTCAGCTGTCCCCATCAAGGTATATCAACAATAGCGGCCGGCAGCTCAGGGTTTCAACTAATTATCATTTGTTCTAGAGAAGCTGCACAGTCATCAGTGGTATCTGTTCTTTCGAGAACAGTTACTGTCTTCATAAATATACAGTGTGTTATTTGCCAAACTGTTGGCAGGGAAGGCAACAGAATGGAGCATGTTTAGTTTACACAAGGACACCTGTAATCATATCATTGGATTCTGTAGATCATGAATGGAATGCTATTTGTGTGGAGAAGCATCAGTACCCAAAAAGTATGCTGGAGTTGCTCTCCTACCTTTTTTGTCATGCAGTAACCGATATTGCAGGCTCTTATGGCAGAAATTTTTTGTTTATATCAGTCCTAGACATCCTATACTGTATAATCACAAAGATGTGGGGCTAATGTTTAGTACATTTTTACACATTATATTTGCAAACAACAGCACATCATAAGTTATATCAGCAATAACCGAACGGGCAAATTAGATTAGTAAAAAACACAATAATGGTTAGAATAGCTTGAGTGCCAAACGATCAATGTCCATTTTATCATACTAAAATATAGAAAATACTTGGTAACATCTTAATAGATCTTGTTACATGTGAATGGAAGCATATTATTTCTATATAACTCTATGAAACAGTGAGAAATAGAAATTTTACTGTTGAGCACTGTGAGGGAGAGATCAAGATCAAATAGTTTATGCATGTTTGCCTTCAGGTTCTCATCAACAGAATAAAAAGTATGCTTCATTAATAAATCCTTAACTTTCTTCCTGAAGGTATTCTTTTGTTTTTAATTGGTAGGGGTAGTTTGTTGGGTAGTTGGCTGCCCATATTTTTCACTACCAGATGCTTGTTTGTTTCTGTTCTTGTGTCAAGGCTGTGGATTTCTCCATTTGTTTTTAACAAATCAATATTTTTTGACAAAACAAACTGTCTCTAGAATGTAAATTCAGGGGATTGGCAGTATATACACATCAAAAAAAGTTTTGCAGCATCCCAGTTCCCGGAACTCCTGAAGGTAGACATTGACTGCGGATATTGTATCACAGACACAGTCCCTTTGACTGTTCATAGATGTCACTAAATCCTCTCAAGGATGTAAACAACCCACCATGAGCAGTGCCTATTAGATGGAGGGTGCCCTATAGCCGATCAGTTCCAATCATTCCACCAGGCAGGAGGTACATGACTTGTGTTGTCTGTAGTTCAAACATGCCTAGACGATCAGTACTGTGGCTACATGTCCACATTGTGCCAGGAAGGGCTCTCAACAAGGGAAGTGTCCAGCCATCTTTGAGTGAACCAAAGCGATGTTGTTCGGACATGGAGGAGATACAGAGAGACAGGAACTGTCAATGACATGCCTTGCTCAGGCCGCCTAAGGGCTACTACTGCAGTGGATGACCGCTACCTACAGATTATGGCTCAGAAAAACCCTGACAGCAAAGCCAGCATGTTGAATAATGCTTTTGGTGCAGCTACAGGTCATCGTGTTATGACTCAAACTGTGCGCAATAGGCTGTATGTAGCGAAACTTCACTTCTAACATCCATGGCGAGATCCATCTTTGCAACCATGACACCGTGCAGCATGGTACAGAAGGGCCCAGCAACATTCCAAACGGACCGCTCAGGATTGGCATCATGTTCTCTTCACCAAAGAGTGTCTCTTCAACCAGACAATCGTCAGAGACGTGTTTGGAGGCAACCCTGGCCGGATACGTCGGTCCCACATAATGCCACCCCAAAACAGCAGGGAACCTCCACCTTACTGCCCTCACTTGACAGTGTGTCTAAGGCATTCAGCCTGACCGGGTTGCCCCCCAACGATTGTCTGGTAGAAGGTATATGCGACACTCATTGGTGAAGAGAACATGATGCCAATGCTGAGCCGTCCATTTGGCTTGTTGTTGAGCCCATCTGTACAGTGCTGCATGGTGTTGTGGTTGCAAAGATGGATATTTGGAATGAAGTTGCGCATCATATAGCCTATTGCAACAATTTAAGTCATAACATGACATCCTGTGGGTGCACGAGAAACATTATTCAATATGGTGGCATTGCTGTCAGGTTTCCTCTGAGCCGTAATCCATAGGTAGTGCCCAACCATTGCAGTTATAAGTAGCCCTTGGTGGCCTGAGCGAGGCATGTCATCGAAAGTTCCTATCACTCTGTATCTCCTCCATGTCCGAACAACATCGCTTTGGTTCACTTCGAGATGCCTTGACACTTCCCTTGTTGAATGTCGTAGACACACTATCCAGCGAGTGCAGCAAGGTAGAGGTTCCCTGCTGTTTTGAGGTGGCATTATGTGGGGTCTACATATGCCACTGGTGGTGGTAGAAGGCGCCATAATGGCTGTACTACACGTGAATGCCATCCTCTGGCTAATAGTGCAACCATAGCGACAGTATTTAGGCAAGACATTTGGCTTCATGGATGACAATTCACACACCCTTCGTGCACATCTTATGAATGACTTCCTTAAGGATAACGACATCGCTCAACTAGGGTGGGCAGCATTTTCTCCAGACCTGAACCCTATCGAACAAGCCTGGGGTAGATTGAATAGGGCTGTTTATGGATGATGTGTCCCACCAACCACTCTGAGGGATCTATGCCAAATTGCCAGTGAGGAGTGGGACAGTCTGGACCAACAGTGCCTTGAGGAACTTGTGGATAGTATGCCACAACAAATACATGCATGCGTCAGTGCAAGACAATGTGCTGCTGGGTATCAGAGGTACCGGTGTGTTCGGCAATCTGGAACACCACCTCTGAAGGTCTCGCTGTATGGTGGTACAACATGAAGTGTGTGGTTTTCATGAGCAATAAAGAGGGTGAAAATTATGTTTATCTTGATCTCTATTCCAATTTTCTGTACGGATTCCGAAACTCTTGGATCCTAGGTGACGCAAAACGTTTTTGATGTGTGTATTAAGCTCTTTGGAAATGGGCTTGGTGGTAGATCATATTGGTTGTTGTTGTTGCTGTCTTCAGTCCTGAGACTGGTTTGGTGCAGCTCTCCATGCTAACTCTATCCTGTGCAAGCTTCTTCATGTCCCAGTACTTACTGCAACCAACATCCTTTTGAATCTGCTTAGAGTATTCATCTCTTGGTCTCCCTTGACGATTTTTGTCCTCCACGCTGCCCTCCAATGCTAAATTTGTGATCCCTTGATGCCTCAGAACATTTCCTACCAACCGGTCCCTTCTTCTTGTCAAGTTGTGCCACAAACTCCTCTTCTCCCCAATTCCATTCAATACCTCCTCATTAGTTACGTGATCCACCCATCTAAGCTTCACCATTCTTCTGTAGCACCACATTTCAAAAGCTTCTATTCTCTTCTTGTCCAAACTATTTATCATCCCCGTTTCACTTCCATACATGGCTACACTCCATACAAATACTTTCGGAAACGACTTCCTGACACTTAAATCTATACTCAATGTTAACAAATTTCTCTTCTTCAGAAACACTTTCTTTGCCATTGCCAGTCTACATTTTATATCCTCTCTACTTCGACCATCATCAGTTATTTTGCTCCCCAAATAGCAAAACTCATTTACTACTTTAAGTGTCTCAATTCCTAATCTAATTCCCTCAGCATCACCCGACTTAATTTGACTACATTCCATTATCCTCATTTTGCTTTTCTTGATGTTCATCATATATCCATCTTTCAAGACACTGTCCATTCCGTTCAACTGCTCTTCCAAGTCCTTTGCTGTCTCTGACAGAATTACAATGTCATCGGTGAACCTCAACGTTTTTATTTCTTCTCCGTGGACTTTAATACCTACTCCAAATTTTTCTTTTGTTTCCTTTACTGCTTGCTCAATATACAGATTTAATAACATCAGGGACAGGCTACAACCCTGTCTCACTCCCTTCCAAACCACTGCTTCCCTTTCATGCTCCTTGACTCTTATAACTCCCATCTGGTTTGTGTACAAATTGTAAATAGCCTTTTGCTCCATGTATTTTACACCTGCCACCTTTAGAATTTGAAAGAGAGTATTCCAGTCAACATTGTCAAAAGCTTTCTCTAAGTCTACAAATGCTAGAAATGTAGGTTTGCCTTTACTTCAACTATTTTCTAAGATGAGTCGTAGGGTCAGTATTGCCTCACGTGTTCCAACATTTCTGCGGAATCCAAACTGATGTTCGCCGAGGTCAGCTTCTACCAGTTTTTCCATTCGTCTGTAAAGAATTCGCGGTAGTATTTTGCAGCTGTGACTTATTAAACTGATAGTTCGGTAATTTTTACATCTGTCAATGTCTGCTTTCTTTGGGATTGGAATTATTATGTTCTTCTTGAAGTCTGAGGGTATTTCCCCTGTCTCATACATATTGCTCACCAGATGGTAGAGTTTTGTCAGGACTGGCTCTTCCAAGGCAGTCAGTAGTGCCAATGGAAGGTTGTCTAGTCCCGGGGCCTTGTTTCAACTCAGGTCTTTCAGTGCTCTGTCAAACTTGTCATACAGTATTGTATCTCCCATTTCATCTTCATCTACATCCTCTTCCATTTCCATAATATTGTCCTCAAGCACATCGCCCTTGCATAGACCCTCTATATACTCCTTGCACCATTCTGCCTTCCCTTCTCTGCTTAGAACTGGGTTTCCATCTGAGCTCTTGATATTCGTACAAGTGGCTCCCTTTTCTCCAAAGGTCTCTTTACTTTTCCTGTAGGCAGTATCTATCTTACCCCTAGTGAGATAAGCCTCTACATCCTTACATTTGTCCTCTAGCCATCCCTGCTTAGCCATTTTGCACTATCGGTCGATCTCATTTTTGAGACGTTTGTATTCCCTTTTGCCTGCTTCATTTACTGCATTTTTATATTTTCTCCTTTCATCAATTAAATTCAATATTTCTTCTATTACCCAAGGATTTCTACTAGCCCTCGTCTTTTTACCTACTTGATTCTCTGCTGCCTTCACTACTTCATCCCTCAGAGCTACCCATTTTTCTTCTACTGTGTTTCTTTCCCCCATTCCTGTCAATTATTCCCTTATGCTCTCCCTGAAACTCTGTACAACCTCTGGTTTAGTCAGTTTATTCAGGTCCCATCTCCTTAAATTCCCACCTTTTTGCAGTTTCTTCAGTTTCAATCCACAGTTCATAACCAATAGATTGTGGTCAGAGTCCACATCTGCCCCTGGAAATGTCTTACAATTTAAAACCTGGTTCCTAAATCTCTGTCTCACCATTATATAATCTATCTGATACCTTCTAGTATCTCCAGGCTTCTTCCAGACATACAACCTTCTTTTATGATTCTTGAACCAAGTGTTAGCTATGATTAAGTTATGCTCTGTGCAAAATTCTACCAGACGTCTTCCTCTTTCATTTCTCTCCTTCAATCTGCATTCACCTACTATGTTCCCTTCTCTCCCTTTTCCTACTGACGAATTCCAGTCCCCCATGACTATTAAATTTTCGTCTCCCTTCACTAGTTGAATAATTTCTTTTATGTCATCATACATTTCATGAATTTCTTCATCATCTGCAGAGGTAGTTGGCATATAAACTTGTACTACTGTAGTAGGCATGGGCTTCGTGTCTATCTTGGCCACAATAATGCGTTCACTATGCTGTTGGTAGTAGCTTACCCCCACTCCAATTTTTTTATTCGTTATTAAACCTACTCCTGCATTACCCCTATTTGATTTCGTATCTATAACCCTGTATTCACCTGGCCAAAAGTCTTGTTCCTCCTGCCACCAAACTTTGCTAATTCCCACTATATCTAACTTTAATCTATCCATTTCCCTTTTTAAATTTTCTAACCTACCTGCCCAATTAAGGGATCTGACATTCCAAGCTCCGATTTGTAGAATGCTAGTTTTCTTTCTCTTGATAATGACGTCCTCTTGAGTAGTCCCCACCCGGAGATCCGAATGGGGGACTATTTTACCTCCGGAATATTTTACCCAAGAGGATGCCATCATCATTTAACCATACAGTAAAGCTGCAAGCCCTCGGGAAAAATTACGGCTGTAGTTTCCCCTTGCTTTCAGCCGTTCGCAGTACCAGCACAGCAAGGCCATTTTGGTTAGTGTTGCAAGGCCAGATCAGTCAATCATCCAGACTGTTGCCCCTGCAACTACTGAAAGGCTGCTGCCCCTCTTCAGGAACCACACGTTTGTCTGGCCTCTCAACAGATACACCCCCCCCCCCCCCCCCCCCCCACGTTGTGGTTGCACCTACAGTACGGCTATCTGTATTGCTGAGGCACGCAAGTATCCCCACCAACGGCAAGGTCCATGGTTTATGGGGGTAGGTACACTCTTCATTATTTTTGTTATTCTTTTTCCATATGAAGGTTTTTATTTCATGACCCTAGGTATGAGATGTGGCCAACTGTACTGTACATCTGTACCCTAGGGTGCTAGTGATACAGGGCTGCCAAGATACAGCATGGAACCCATCATTCCTTATTCATGTAGTGATCATGGGATTCCATTCAACACATGCAGCAGTATTGAAGACCTATAAACTGCATTCTTCATATGCTATTGTCTTATTGCTGGCAATTTCTGACATCTCCTATTAGATATTCCTCCTTCCTACACAAGACAGAAATGGCTGTTCTCATGAACAGCTGATGCGCAAGTGAAAATCCTGCTGTATCATCTTCATCTTGCCTTACATACATATGTTGCTCCTACCTGCTTTCTGCAGCTGCACTATAATTATAATCATTTGCATACCAAACCATGTACTATACTCCTGGAAATTGAAATAAGAACACCGTGAATTCATTGTCCCAGGAAGGGGAAACTTTATTGACACATTCCTGGGGTCAGATACATCACATGATCACACTGACAGAACCACAGGCACATAGACACAGGCAACAGAGCATGCACAATGTCGGCACTAGTACAGTGTATATCCACCTTTCGCAGCAATGCAGGCTGCTATCCTCCCATGGAGACGATCGTAGAGATGCTGGATGTTGTCCTGTGGAACGGCATGCCATGCAATTTCCACCTGGCGCCTCAGTTGGACCAGCGTTCGTGCTGGACATGCAGACCGCGTGAGACGACGCTTCATCCAGTCCCAAACATGCTCAATGGGGGACAGATCCGGAGATCTTGCTGGCCAGGGTAGTTGACTTACACCTTCTAGAGCACGTTGGGTGGCACGGGATACATGCGGACGTGCATTGTCCTGTTGTAACAGCAAGTTCCCTCGCCGGTCTAGGAATGGTAGAATGATGGGTTCGATGACGGTTTGGATGTACCGTGCACTATTCAGTGTCCCCTCGACGATCACCAGTGGTGTACGGCCAGTGTAGGAGATCGCTCCCCACACCATGATGCCGGGTGTTGGCCCTGTGTGCCTCGGTCGTATGCAGTCCTGATTGTGGCGCTCACCTGCACGGCGCCAAACACGCATACGACCATCATTGGCACCAAGGCAGAAGCGACTCTCATCGCTGAAGACGACACGTCTCCATTCGTCCCTCCATTCACGCCTGCGTAGGATCCTACGGTCTTGGCGTGCATCCGTGCGTCGCTGCGGTCCGGTCCCAGGTCGACGGGCACGTGCACCTTCCGCCGACCACTGGCGACAACATCGATGTACTGTGGAGACCTCACGCCCCACGTGTTGAGCATTTCGGTGGTACGTCCACCCGGCCTCCCGCATGCCCTCCATATGCCCTCGCTCAAAGGCCGTCAACTGCACATACGGTTCACGTCCACGCTGTCGCAGCATGCTACCAGTGTTAAAGACTGCGATGGAGCTCCGTATGCCACGGCAAACTGGCTGACACTGACGGCGGCGGTGCACAAATGCTGCACAGCTAGCGCCATTGGACGGCCAACAGCACGGTTCCTGGTGTGTCCGCTGTGCCGTGCGTGTGATCATTGCATGTACAGCCCTCTCGCAGTGTCCGGAGCAAGTATGGTGGGTCTGACACACCGGTGTCAATGTGTTCTTTTTTCCATTTCCAGGAGTGTACATTGTGTGCACATTTGTAATTTGTTGCATCCGATGATCACTCACCATTGAGAACAATGTACTGGGTTCTACTACTTAAGAAGTTTTCGAGCCACTCACATATTTGGGAACCAATTCCATACGCTCGTACCTTAGTTAGGCATCTGAAGTGGGGCACCGAGTGAAACGCTTTGTGGAAGTCAAAGAATATGGCATCCGTCTGATACCTTTCATCCATGGTTCCCAAGATATCATGTGAAAAAAGGGCGAGTTGCATTTCACAGGAGCGATGCTTTCTAAAACCGTTCTGATGCATGGACAGCAACTTCTCTGTCTCAAGGAAATTCATTATATTCAAACTGAGAATATGTTTGAGAATCCTTCAACAAACCGATGTTAAGGATATTGGTCTGTAATTTTGAGGATCCATCCTTCTACCCTTCTTATATACAGGCGTCACCTGCGCATTTTTCCAGTCACTCAGGACATTACGTTGGACAAGAGAAACACGATAAATGCAAGCTAAGTAAGGAGCCAATGCAGTAGAGTACTCCCTGTAAAACTGAATTGGAATCCCATCAGAACCTGGCGATTTATTTATTTTCAACACATTCAGCTGCTTCACAACCCCAGGGATGTCTATCACTATGTCCTCGAAATGGGAATCTGTACGAGACTCAAACGGTGGTATGTTTGTATGATCCTTCTGCATGAAAGATATCTCAAATGCTAAATTTAAAATATCAGCTTTCGTTTTGCTGTCTTCTGTTGCAAGGCCAGACTGACCAGTGAGTGACTGGATGAAACCCTTCAACCCGCTTATCGATTTTACGTAAGACCAGAATTTCCTTGGGTTTTCAGCAAGATCTTTTGTTAAGGTATGACGGTGGTAGTGGTTGTATGCTTCGTGCATCGCTCTTTTTACAGCAGCATGAATCTCTACAAACTTTTGACTGTCCTCATTTTCCTAGTCTTTCTTGCACCGCAAGTGCAACTGTCTATGCTTCCTAAGCATTCTCCAAATTGCGCTGTTAAACCATGGTGGGTCTTTTCCATCCATAACCCACTTTTTCAGCACATACTTCTCCAATGCGTGATTTACAATGTGTTTAAAATTTGCCCATAATTCTTCCACATCCACTGTACCGGAAGTAAATGAAGTTGATTCATTTACTAAGTGGGATGCTAACAACTGCTTATCTGCTCTTTCTAGTAAGAATACTCCCCTAGCCTTCTTGACTGCCTTTTTAACTTTCGTAACCATAGTCGTAATGCCAACATCATGATCACTAATCCCTGTCTCAACACTGACACCGTCAATGAGGTCTGGTCTGTACATTGCTACCAGATCTAAAATACTTCCATTATGGGTTGGCTGTCGGTTTAGATGCTCAAGACAGTTTTTGGATAATGTGTTCAAAAGTAATTCACATGATGGCTTGTCTGTACCACCTGTAATGAATCCATAGACATCCCAGTCTATACCAGGTAGGTTGAAGTCGCCTCCGACTAATATAGCATGATCCGGGTACTTCTGCGATACAGAGTTAGACTCCCTTTGAATGATTCTAGAACTGTCACAGTGGAACCTGGTGGCCAGTAATAACACCCAACAATTAATTTTATTTCTCCTACCCCTGTTAAACGTGTCCAGATTACTTCACAATCACACTCTACTTCGACCTCAGTAGACACAATATTTTTGTCAACTGCAATGAAGACACCACCTCCTACGGTGTCTAATCTGTCTTTCTGATACACGTTCAAACCCTCACTAAATATTTCAGAACTTCAGCCAGGTCTCAGTCCCGAGAATAATTTGAGCGCCACACACTTCTTGGAGGGCAGTAAATTCAGGAACTTTATTCCGAATACTCTGAAAATTTACTGCTAGTATCTTGATAGCTGAAGTGTCTTTACACTGAGCGCGTCCTCATTTTCCGTGCCTGCACGTTGACTGGTGAGTGTTCATCAGGACACCTCACACTACTGCCTAGCCTAAAAACCCCCATGTGCATGCCACAAGTACTCTGCTACCCGAGTAGCCACTTCCTTTATGTAGTGTACCCCTGACCTATCTAGGGGCATCCTACAATTCCCCACCCAATAGCGCAAGTCTAGAAATCTGCAGCCAAGACCATCACAAAGTCGACGAAGGTTCTGGTTGACACCCTCCACTCGGCTCCGAACCAAAGGACACCGATCCACTCTGGAAACGATGCTGCAAATAGAGAGCTCTGCTTGCACCCCACATGTGAGGCCAGCAGTCTTCACCAAATCTGCCAGCCGCCTGTACGAACTGAGGATCGCCTTATACATGAACACAAGCACAGTTCACACACTGATACAAGGCTGCTGTTGTGTATGGGCTCTAAGGCCAACGGTGGTTCCAAGCAGTCTCAGCTGGGGTGAATAGTGGGGGAACACAAGAGGTGTGATGAGAAGAGTGCGAGGGAGAGCAAGGTTACAGGTGGAGGATGATGCTGTAGTGCTGCCTGTGTGAGTGTGCAGGGGCATGGTGGGGACAGTATAGTTGGCTGCTAGATGCAGCACTGGAAGCCTGAGCCGGAAGTGAGAAAGCGAGACGAGAGGAGCAGGAAGGGGGGGGGGGATTACAAAGGTGTGCTCAGGAGACACAAGATGTATTTGAGGCTCAAGAGAGGGCAGGGAAGGGGACAGAGACAGGGGGCACTGACTAGCGATATTTGAGCACTGGGGAGTTGCTGGAAGAAATGATATTGTTGGGCGATTCTCACCTACACAATTCACAAAAGCTGTTGTTCCTGGGAATAATCCTGATGGCAGAGGCTGTAGAGCTGTCACACATGAGCACACTGTATTGGATGTCATGCTTGTCAACTGGGTGGCTTAGCTGTATCTTTCCTACAGTTAGATGGTGGACATTTGTGCAGACATACAGCTTGTCAGTGGTCATGCCCATGTAAAGACTGGGGTAAGTGGCAGTGGGAGGATATATGGGACAAATCTTCCACATTTGTCAATAACAGTGGTTTAACAATGAAATTTGGAAAATTCTGAGGAAGCAAAGGCTGTTTGCACTCTCTGTCCTAAAGAGAACATGCAAATGATGACAGGCATAGATTAGTAGAGATTTGTGTGTCTGTGAAAATACCTTTGCACAAAGTATACGACAACTACCAGTCAGACTTTAGCAGAAGATCTGTCTGAGAACCAGAGAAAATTATGGTCCTCTGTAAAGCCACCAAGTGGATCTAAGGCTTCCATTCAGTCACTTGTTGACCAGTCTGGTGTGGCACAAGAACATAGCAAAATGAAAGCTGATGTTTTAAATTTTGTGTTCAAGAAATCATTCATGCAGCAGAACTATACCAATGTACCATCATTTGACCATCACACACAGTCATGTATGGATAAAATTGCAATAAACATCCCTGGCATAGAGAAGCATCTGAAAGAGTTGATAACAAACAAGTCACAACTTCCGGATGGAATCTCAATTTGGTTTTGCAAAGAATACTCTACAGCACTGGTTCCTTACTTAGCTTAGCAATGATCCAAGTAAGTGACTCGAAAAAAATGCAGGTGACTCCTGCTCCTGTTTATCAGAATGGTAAAGGAACAGATCAACACAGTTACAAATCAATATCCTTAATATCAGTGTGCTGCGAAATTCTAGAACATGTTCGGAGCTTGAATGTAATGAATTTCCTAGAAACTGAAAAGCCTATGTCCATGAATTAGCATGGTTTTAGAAAGCATCACTCATGCAAAACAAAAACTTGCCCTTATCTCATGACATACTGCAAACTATGGATGAATGGGTAACAGGCAGATTGCATATTTCTAGATTTCCACAAAGCATTTGACACATTGCCCCACTGCAGGTTGTTAACTAAGGTCCAAACATGTTGAATAGGTTTGCAGATACACTATGCAATCAAAAGTATCCCATTCTTCACAGAGTGCTGCACTGAGGTGAGGTATCGATGTCGGTCGGTGAGGCCTGACAGCTAGTCTGCATTCCCAAACATCCCAAAGGTGTTCTATAGAATTCTTGTCAGGACTCTGCGCAGGTCAGTCCATTACAGGGATGTTATTGTTGTGTAACCACTCCATCACAGGTCATGCATTATGAACAGGTGCTTGATCATTTTGAAAGATGCAATTGCCATCCTCAAATTGCTTTTCAACAGTGGGAAGCAAGAAGCTGCTTAAAACATCAATGTACGCCTGTGCTGTGATAGTGCCATGAAAAACAACAGGGGGTGCATGGCCCCTCCCTGAAAAATACAACCACACCATAACACCACCGCCTCTGAGGTTTACTGTTAGCACTACACACACTGGCAGATGAAATCCAATGGGCATTCGCCATACCCACATCCTGCCATCGGATTGCCACATCATGTACCACAATTCATCACTCACAAAATGTTTTTCCACTGTTCAATCATCCAATGTTTATGCTCCTTTCACCAAGCGAGGTGTTGTTTGGCAATCACCGGCATGATGTGTGGCTTATGAGCAGCCGCTCGACCATGAAATTCAAGTTTTCTCATCTTCCGCCTAACTGTCATAGTACTTACAGAGGATCCAGATACAGTATGGAATTCCTGTTTGATGGTCTGGATAGATGTCTGCCTATTACACATAATGACCCTCTTCAACTGTCTGTAGACTCTGTCAGTCAACAGACGAAATCAGCCTGTACGCTTTTGTGCTGTATGTGCCCCTTCATGTTTCCCCTTAACTATCACACTGGAAATGGTGGACCTAGGGATGTTTAGGAGTGTGGAAATCTTGTGTACAGATGTATGACTCAAGTGACACCCTATCACCTGACCACATTTGAAGTCTGTGAGTTCCGTGGAGTGCCCCATTTTGCTCTCTCACAATGTCTAATGACTACTGAGGTCACTGCTATGGAATACCTGGCAGTGGGTGGCAGCACAATGCTCTCTAATATGAAAAACATAAGTTTTTAGGGGGGTCTGGATACTTTCGATGACATAGTGCATGTGTGGGGCTTGAAGACTTCTTAAGTAATAGAATCCAGTGTATTATTGCTGGTGAGTTTTCATCAGAGGCAAGAGTATCATCAAGAATGGCCCAGAGAAGTGAGATAGGGACACTATTAACTTCTACATACATAAACGATGTGGTGAGCAGGGTGAGCAGCAATCTGAAGCTGTTTGCTGATAATGCTGTGGTGTATGGGAAGGTGTCAGACTTGAGCAACTGTAGGCAGATACAAGATGACTTAGCCAAATTTTCTAGTTTGTTTTGATGAATGGCAGCTAGTTCTAAGTACAGAAAAATGTAGGTTAATGTGGATGAGTATGAGAAAAAAACCATTATGTTCATGTACAACATTATTAATATCCTGCTTGACACAGTCGAGTTGTTTAAATGTAAGAGCACAGTGTTTCAAACCATTATGAAATCATATGAGCTGTGTGAGGCACTCCGTCCATATTTGTATGAGTACCCTTCCTTTTCCATGTGCTTTGTCTGGTTTGAATCGATTGCTTATTTTACTTTGATCTGATAAGTGCCATTCTCTTTGTTATAGGTGTTTACGTCACTCTGCATTATTGTACTGTGTCATGCATTGTTTGTCGCATTATGGTAATGAGTATTTGCGACCTGTCGCCACTCACGGCATGGCTGGCTTTTGTGCGTATAACCGTGAGAGAGAGAGAGAGAGAGAGAGAGAGAGAGAGAGAGAGAGAGAGGAATTGTCTCATAAGTGAAACAATGGCAAGTGACGGCCATTTGTTGTTACTTACACTGCTGCTTTCTTTGATAATGATCAACAAGAACCAAATAATATACTGTGTATGATGCTCTGAACAAGAGTTTAGTGAAAATTTTCCTCTGTTTAAAATCTTTGCAGACACCTCTTTAGTACATTACGTTCTGCACAGAAATTAGAGTCATCTTAGATTTTAAAATCTAGTCAGTTGCCTTGCTTCATTCTTGACTGTATCACTATTCAGCATAAGAATAATGCTAATATAAACATCATATTTATTTTCTTCCATGTTTTCTGTTGTCTCACTCTAGTTTTGTAGTTTATTGGGCAGACAGCATTTAAATGAGATAGCAGCAAACACGAAAGAATACATGGCATAATGTTCACATTCTTCTACCTTTTCTTTTAATTAATTTATTGACGCAGAGTTTTTGGCGCCATTATTCATCGTTGTGCCTCCAAAGTATGCCTGTGTAGCGCTACATATATTCGATGGCAGAAGTTAGTTGTGGCGGCACCTTCCAAAATTTTTCAGAACATCTGCTTACTTTGCACTCAATTCTAAGCCGCAAGCAGTTTTTTGGATTTCAAAAACCAGAAAAAAGTTTGGCTTAGGTTCGAGTAAATTCAGAAATGACCTTTTGGATAGGGTAGATAGTAATGTGTGGCTTTTTGCTGATGATGCTGTGGTGTATGGGAAGGTGTCGTTGTTGAGGGACTGTAGGAGGATACAAGATGACTTGGACAGGATTTGTAATTGCTGTAAAGAATGGCAGCTAACTCTACATATAGATAAATGTAAATTAATGCAGATGAATAGGAAAAAGAACCCCATAATGTTTGAATACTCCATTAGTAGTGTAGCTCTCGACACAGTCACGTCGATTAAATATTTGGGCGTAACATTGGTGAGCAATATGAAGTGGGAAAAGCATGTGATGGCAGTTGTGGGGAAGGTGGATAGCCGTCTTCAGTTCATTGGTAGAATTTTGGGAGGACGTGGTTCATCTGTAAAGGAGACCGCTTATAAAACACTAATATGACCTATTCTTGAGTACTGCTTGAGCATTTGGGATTGCTGTCAGGTTGGATTGAGAGAGGACATAGAAGCAATTCAGAGGCAGGCTGCTAGATTTGTTACTGGTAGGTTCGATCATCACATGAGTGTTACGGAAATGCCTCAGGAACTCGGGTGGGAGTCTCTGGAGGAAACAAGGCATTCTTTTTATGAATCGCTACTGAGGAAATTTAGAGAACCAGCATTTGAGGCTGACTGCAGTACAATTTTACTGTCGCCAACTTATATTTCACGGAAAGACCACAAAGATAAGATAAGAGAGATTAGGGCTCCTACAGAGTCATATAGGCAGTCATTTTTCCCTTGTTCTGTTTGGGAAGGGAACAGGGAGAGAAGATGCTAGTTGTGGTACGAAATACTCTCTGCCACGCACCATATAATGGATTGCAGAGTATGGATGTAGATGTAGATGTAGATGTGAGTGCTTTTCTATGTCTGAAGAAGGATTTTGTCTGATAGCTTTTAACAGTCTTCCATTAACAAACTATTTCTTCAGTTTATATGTATGAAATGTTTATTCATTTATTTGTGTTGAGCAAACTGGTTTCAAAGTGTGTACCATGCCAAAAAGGGAGAAAATTTCATGTTTCATATCACAGATTAAAATGCTGTCCACAAATACCACAGTATGTGAACATGGAAATACATTGCAAATTAAGAGAAAGAAATTCCCACAGTAAGATGTTAATGCTGCTTTTTTTCTTCGTGCAGAAATGCTGTTACTCAAGAAGGAAAAGTGCTTAAAGTGCTAATTCCTCTATCTGGGTGATACTAATAAATTAAACTTAATTTAGTGTTTCAAATGTAAAGGCCTTAAATTCAACTAAATACCTGGGAGTTATATTTACAAGCAACTTAAAATGAAAAGAACATGTAGAAAGTGATGTGGGGAAGGTGAAACAAAGACTGTGTTTTTATTGGCAGAACACCAAGAGGATGCAACAGATCTGGTAAGGCTCCTCAGTACTCCAAAAGAGGATGGACAAACATAGTTTAGGTAAAACTACCTACACTATGCTTGTTCCAAAGAGGATGGACATGCATAGTGTAGTAGTTTTACCTACACTATGCTTGTCCATCCTGTTTGGGAGTACTGCTTCATGGTGTGGGATCTTTACCATATAGGGTAAATGGAGTGTGTTGAGAAAGTTCAAAGAAGGGCATCATGGTGTGGGATCTTTACCATATAGGGTTAATGGAGTGCACTGAGAAAGTTCAAAGAATGGCAGTATGTTTTGTATTATCAAGTAATAGGGAAGAGGGCATCACAGATGTGATACAGGATTTGAGGTGGACATCATTAAAACAAAGGGGTTTCTCATTGCAGCAAGATCTTCTGATGAAATTTCAGTTGCCAACTTTCTCCTCTGAAAGCAAAAATATTCTGTTAATGCTCACCTATGTCAGAGAAATGATCATCATAATAAAATAATGGAAATAGAGCTCACACGAAAAGATATAGGTGTTTCTTTTTCTTGTACACATTTCAAGAGGAGTAATAGAGAATTACTGTGAAGATGGTCCAATGAACCCTCTGCCAGACACTTTGATGTGATTTGCAGAGTATCCATGTGGATGTAGGTTTAGTTGTCTAATTGTGTTATCTTTCTGTCCCATAAATAGCAGATCACATTACACAGATCACTGTTTGTTCCTGTTAGCCTGTACACTACATCATAGATTTAAATTTGCATATAAGAAGAAATTGGCAAAATTTTTATGTAATGGATTACTTAAGTTCTGATACATTGTCATGTTACAAGGGCTAATTTGTGGGGAGGGGGGGGACTGAATGAAGTTACAGAATGTGTTTTACAATACTGTGAAAGTACACACTCTTAATTTATTTTTCCACACAGTTTACAGCTACAGAGAAATACTCGTTGTATGATTTCACCTGTGACTGAAGCGAGCCCACGATGCCAGTTTTCAACTCTTTGTCATCGCCAGAGTGCTTTAAACTGAGCCACTCCTTCATGTGCATTATCTTAATCCCTAGACGCCAAGTTAGGGCTTAGAGGGAGATTATCCAATATTTCCCATTGGAACTTTCACAATTTAGTCACAGTGCGAAGTA
This sequence comes from Schistocerca americana, assembly GCF_021461395.2. Classification (NCBI taxonomy): domain Eukaryota; kingdom Metazoa; phylum Arthropoda; class Insecta; order Orthoptera; family Acrididae; genus Schistocerca; species Schistocerca americana. The sequence continues at coordinate 53,544,232 of NC_060122.1, forward strand.
CTGGCGGATGTTGATGTGTGGGAAAATGAAGCCAGAGCTCAACGCACTGCGACATTTGTTGAATGGCACTTCTCAAGTTTGTTAATGTGTTGCAGTAACTTTCAGTATTAATTGTGGCAATTCTCTCCAAGAAATCCTATTCTGTCCCAGATTACAGTTGCCACGAGTTTCCTGCAGGAAAATGTTTGATAACACTTTGTGGCTTTTTCAGTGATCCAGTATGGCCCCATTGCATTGATTGAAGTTTCATTTCTACATTCATGTACTGCACTCACATAGCATCTCCTGTCACATTCTGGTCAAGAAAAGCTTCACCTTCCCTTTTGTAATACACCACAAAGGACAGTGCTGCTGAGCCTTTTGTACTTCAGAAAACAATTAGGCACACATTGTGAATTAAATTTCTGGTAGCCCAAGTCTTTGATAATCCTTTGTACAGAGGAGTACAGCTAATCTGTGGAAAACAAATACAAAGCTCTGACATGGTGAATCTACAGTTTTCTCTAAACCTTTTGTTAACCAAATGTATCGGATTTGCATTCACAATACTCGGTCAGCCATTGTTCATTTTGGAACGTAGGGCACTGGTGTAGTATACCACCTTCACTTTTGTTTCATAAACTTCATGGAGATTGTGATGGATGTCACTAATTTTACAGTTTTTTGCCACAAGAGATCTTATGCTGACACAAAAAGAAATCCATTCACCAAGAAGGAGATGTGCAAGACAAACGAACATGGGTAGGCATTTTTCCACATATCATTCCAGTTGCATAAGAGTGGTACTAGTGGCACCACTATGAGGACACAGATCAGGTATGCTTCAAATACATGTTGCAATGCTCATGAGCATTAGTTACCTTTGAGATTGGATGTAGTCAATTGATGTTAGTCAAGAATGCCTTTAAAACTACAAAGGTATTGTTATGAACAGATCACTTAGTTTTAACAATCTAGTGTAATAGGGCTATCAGAAGCTGGATGCTCCTTTGGCAATATTGCAGAAATACTTGCCAGAAACGTACCCGCTGTACATGATTGCTGGCAGTGGTTATTATGGGAAGGTGTGGTTGCAAGAAGACCAGGCTCCTGATGGCCTTGTGGTACAACCAAGACAGAAGACAGTAATTTTCAGTATATGGCTGTGGCACATCTTACTGCACGTGCAGAAGCGCAGCGGCATCATGAACTGTTACAAATTGGTTAATTTAAGGACAGCTCTGAAACAGGCTCTCTGTAGTATGCACTCCACTGACCACAAACCATCACTGTTTGCAACTTCAATGGTGTACAACGAGAGATTATTGAAGGGCAGAATGGAAGTTTGTTGTGTTTTCTGACAGAAGGCAGTTTTGCCTCAGTGCCAGTGATGGCTGTGTCTTGGTTAGGAGGTGACTAAGTGACAGCTTTCAACCAACCTGCCTACAGCCTAAACACACTGGACCTACACGTGGAATCACAGTCTGGGGTCTGATTTTGTGTGACAGCAGGAGCACTCTCATGGTTATCCCGTGCACCATGACCACTAATATGTACAGGAGTCTGATGATTCAGCCATTTGGGCTGACATTCATGAACCGTATTCCAGGGGGTGTTTTCCAACAGGGTAACACTTGCCCACATACCACTGTTGTAAGCCAATATGATCTACAATGTGTCGACATGTTGTCTGGGCCTCTCAATCGCCAGATCTGTCTGCTATTGATCATATACAGGATGTCATTGGACAAGAAGTGAAGCATCATCCACAACCAGCATTATCCATCCTTGTGTTGACTGACCAAGTGCAACAGGCATGGAACTCCATCCAACAAACTGGCATCTGGCACCTGTACAACACAATGCAGGCTCGTTTGCATGCTTGCATTCAACATTGTGGCTAATACACCTCTTAGTGTACCAACATTCCACATGTTCAATGGTTTTTCTCATGCTTACATTAACTTATGACATGTTATGAATATAATAGAGGGAAACATTCCACGTGGGAAAAATATATCTAAAATCTACCCTTGTAACCACCCCCAGTGTAAAACCTGTCCCATGCACCCTCCCACCTCCACCTACTCCAGTCCTGTAACCCGGAAGGCGTACACGATCAAAGGCAGAGCCACGTGTGAAAGCACCCATGTGATTTACCAACTGACCTGCCTACACTGCGACGCATTCTATGTGGGAATGACCAGCAACAAACTGTCCATTGACATGAATGGATACAAGCAGACAGTGTTTGTTGGTAATGAGGATCACCCTGTGGCTAAACATGCCTTGGTGCACGGCCAGCACATCTTGGCACAGTGTTACACTGTCCGGGTTATCTGGATACTTCCCACTAACACCAACCTATCCGAACTCCGGAGATGGGAACTTGCTCTTAAATATATCCTCTCTTCCAGTTACCCACCAGGCCTCAATCTCCACTAATTTCAAGTTGCCGCCACTCATACCTCACCTGTCATTCAACAACATCTTGGCCCCTGACCTTCCACCTCGACTGACATCTCTGTCCAAGCTCTTTGTCTTTGAATATGTCTGCTTGTGTCTGTAAAAAAATGTGTGGGTGGATATGTGTGTGTGTGTGTGTGTGTGTGTGCGAGTGTATACCCATCCTTTTTTCCCCCTAAGGTATTCTCGGGATTGGAATGACTCCTTACCCTCTCCCTTAAAACCCACATCCTTTCGTCTTTCCCTCTCCTTCACTCTTTCCTGACGAAGCAACCGTTGGTTGTGAAAGCTAGAATTTTGTGTGTATGTTTGTGTTTGTTTGTGTGTCTATCGACCTGCCAGCACTTTCGTTTGGTAAGTCACACCATCTTATGACATGTTACCTAGACAAATGTATTTCCAAAATTTCATTATGCTACATTAATTATGTCTTGGTTTTGAGACTTTTTTCCATGTGTGTATTACAGAATGTACCATACAGTTCAAGGGGCTTGTGTGATTGCAACACACATTTTGAAAGCACATGGCTTGGGCAGGAACAAAGATGTGACCTTGATTCTCTGGTGCTCACAATGTAAAGGTTCAAGGTACTTTCTGTCGCAAGAGTTGTGTCACTATCTCAATAGTTATACATGCTGTATGAAAAACTGAAGTTACTTTACGAATAACCCTTACATTTAAATGTTTGGGAACTGGTCACAAAATGTTTCTCTTCTCCTTCTCAGTAGTACACATAAGCTGAAACTTTTATACCATCTCTTGCAGGGGGTCAATGATAAACTTCTACATAATGTAAAATTTGCTATAGAAAGTAATGCAGTGAAACAGCAGGGATGAGCAAAGCATTTACTAGTAATATTAAGTTACTCTCCATGAATGTAGCACAAAATGTATTGAGCAATTGGTCTGTGTAGAGCAGTTCTAATAATGATCTAAGATATCAAGAAACACTAGCCAAGCAAGCCTAAAGAAAGACACACACAGATTGTCAGAAACCTTTGTTCCTTATAGCTTGTTACAGAAGTTGGTCTTCACAGACATATTTGCCTATGGCAAGGACCATGGTTTTAATCTTCAAAAAAATTCTTAGCATCTGTGAAAAAGAAATTTGTTCACAGATTCTGAACAAGGAAGTCCAAATGCAAGACAATCTCATTGCCAACAGCTTTAAGAGAAAAGGTGAAGTAAGCTTGACAGAAATTAAAACAGGGCCATAGACTGGGAATGTGTGAAGAAAAATGTTTTATGAAGTTTCTTTATCAAGAAAAAACCAGACTGCTGGTTTGGGAGGTTACAAATAAAATTTGTGCTGTAAGAAGATAAAGGCACTCCAAACACTGCAGTGGAAGAATTAGAAATTGCAAGACCAGAGTAAGACATCATAATCATCAATAACGTGTAATGTCTTATTTGGTATTTAAAAACTTACTTATGGCTGCGAGAGTGATGTGCTGACCACATGTCCCCCCATATCCACATCCTGTGATGCCTGTGAACTGAGGATCACAGGGCCCCAGTCAGTACCGTTGGGCCTTTGAGGCCTCTTTCGGGCAGAGTTATGTAGTTGGTTTTTAGTATCAACTGTAGAATGTGTTGGTTTTATTAATAAATAATAATTATTATTATTTTGGTAACCATTCTCTCAGCCTCAGTATTATTAAGTGACTTTTATTTATACATTTACCAGTATGAAGTCTTGAAAGTCAAGAGCAGGGAGATCACTATGTGAACCACACTATTATCTTAAATAGACAGCAGACAGATGTGCCATAGTTCATATGTAAAATATGGGTAGAAGTTACACCAGTTAAATTTTAATTTAACTATTAGTTCTTCAAATTAAAAAAATATGTATGTAATTTATAAAGAAACCATTGTGCAGTTACGATTTGGTGAAAGTCGCACTGTTCAACATTATACATTTTATGCATTTTTCTCTGTACTTTGTCTCCTATGCCATCTTGTTATGGATGATGGAACTGATTTACATTTGGTAAGGTATCTGTAACGCATTTTGTCAAAACACCTTATGCTTCCACAGGTTTGGTTTACCATCTTCAACAATTATTTATTTCTGTGTACAGGACAAGGATCAATTTGACATTCCTGCGGAGCAAACATATTACACAATATCTCTCCTGGAGCTGCATCATTGATACGAATTTTGGGTAACAGTATCCACATTGGTTGGTGAAGGAGCAGCTTCTAGACGTGTCGTACAAGTGCCAGCGAGCCATGTACCTGCTCGTGCGGCCTCCTTCGGTAACCATATCACTAGCACTGCAAGAAGATTTACAGTTGCACTGCATTGTTGTCGGACAGCCAAGTCCAAAAAGAATATGGACAAAGAAGTAAGTTTTACTCTGTAGCTCAGATATCAAGGCATATTAGTGTTTTCCTGAGTAGAACATCAAGATATTCTAAAATAAAATTTTACCTGTGGTATTTTATGATTGTTAGAAAACAAGGATCTCAGATGCCAAAAACATTTGAGTTTTAGTTAATTAATTCACTGACATACAGTGTTTCATGTCTCACCAAGAAGGAAAAAATACCCAGGGATTTGGAATGGGTCAAAATATGCCTACCATACAAGAGAAAGGCAAAAATTTTTCAGCCTGGCAGTAAAAAGTGTATTTTTTGATTCATGAAGCTACTTATTTCTAATCTAGTAACCCTGTAAGTCGATAAACAGGGTGTCTCATGAAAGACATCCAGGAGGGGTTCATGGATCACGCAGTGCATTTGCCAGCAGTTGCCACTGCGTGTGCCAGTTTAATCACTTCAGATATTGTTGCTAGATGCTATTATTGCAGCTCTGCCTAATCCAGTGCTTTCCCCGCCACTATGTGGCTCGGCCCGGGCCTCAGACAAAAACACCATGCACATGACTTCTATACTGTGCTATCGAGTGTTTGGGTGTTTTGTTTTTGACTTTCATGTCGAGTTTCCATTTGGTATGGTATACCACAAGGGATCAATGAACTTTCTTGTGTTGAACTACGCAAAAACAGAACCATATGCGGAATGTCGGCTTGAATTCATACGGAAATTTCCCAGTATGCATGTTCCTAAGTTAAGTGACAAAATTTCAAGAGGCTGGCTCTGTGTTACACAAACAAAGGAGTAGAGAACCTAATGTTTTAACCAAAAACAAATTAGAAGAGGTAGGTGTGGCCTTGGAAAGAAGTGCAAGAAAATCTCTGCACTGTTTGGCATTTCAGACTAACGTGTCACTGAACTGTGCACAAACTAAAATTGAAACATTACTGGTCTTTACCCAGGTTTCAGCTAGAGTAATCTAGTCTTCTACAGAAGCATAAAATAAACTAAGACATGCCATAATAAGGCATGGTCAAACATAAAAAGCTGAAGTTGCATGTCAAGCTACATTATTTAGCTGAGGAATAGCCCCGGCCACCCCACTTTGTGGAAAGCAGTTGGTTAGCCATGGATGGTACATTGGAACAGACTTTGGCATGTGGATATGTACCGAACAAGATGGCGGATCACACAGATGTGTGTGCAGAAAGTAAAGGGTGCCTGGCATTGGCTGTCTTTATGTTATGTACTGGGAAATTACCTATAATGTTAAACCATAATTTGTGAGAGAACAAGGCACTTAGTAGGTAGAATCCCAATGGGCATTAACTGTAAACTGAGACCTTATTAACTGATAAGAAATTTACTTAGACGTTATGTTCAGCTTGTTAGATTAAAAAACCACATTTTATCATCACTATGTTGTATGGTTCCGCACCATCTCGTGAGGGCATGAGTGATGTTTTATGTCTGTAACTTGAGAACATCTCAGAATTATGAGAAGGTGGAAATAACATCAGCACTCTCAGAACTCACCAACTGTGAGCTGTATTCTGGTTGTTAACTTGCAGCTTTGCTGTGAATTTCATAAATATTTCTCAGATTTTTGACATTCTAGTATCCTAGGTTGAGGCAATACAAGTTTTGAGTGAGTAACAACATAACCATACTTGAGAAATATGTAAGGAGAGGACAGCTGAGCATAACAACAGAGAAGCATGTAGGCAGGCAAGAAAGTGTCAGCAGCAGAAAATAATTAGTTTTGAAAATAAAACTATAAGTAGAAAGTATACTTACCAAGACTCAGGATTAATAGAGAAGCTGACAAATATATTGCACTTCTCTGCCGCAAGCGTACATATACTGTAATGGGAATGAGAACCATGGTAAACACCTCAATTTTTCACATCCACTGTCAACAGTCCATCACGGGAAGTGGAAGTAATGTTAACTGGCAGCAAGAGTTGTACCACAATCCATCAAGTGATTGTTAATCACATTATAATTATTATATACAGTATCATCCCTTTACTAACCAAACATAACTGGTCATGATATTTCACAGTAAAATCAAACAGTGGAAACTCCTGGTTGGAACGTCAGCAATGGAATGAAAAGGATAGACTGCTACTCATGGTAAAGGTGCAAATCAAGTTGCAGACAGGCACAACGAAAATACTGTTACAGATTTAGTGTAGCCTTCTTCAGGAAAGAAAACCCACACACACACACACACACACACACACACACACACACACACACACACACACACATGTTCACATAAGCAAGCACACCTCAAGCACAGGTGAACGCCACCTTTGGCAGCTCGGACTGGACCAATCCAAGCTGCAGAAGATGTTAGCCATGTGTCCTTGAGGTGTGCTTGCTTGTGTGAACATGTGTGTGTTTTCTTTTGTGAAGGAGTAGTCTTTTGTCGAAATCTAAATCTCTAATGTCTTTTCATTACCCCTGTCTGCGACTTCACATGTATTTTTTCACTGTAACTATTTGATATTTGACATCTGATAAATAATGTTTTATCATTCAGCAACCTATACATCTTTCTTTTAATTTTTGTTC